>NC_058130.1:538856758-538996989 GCF_016433145.1 Gracilinanus agilis | reverse complement strand
CTCTCTCTCTCTCTCTCTCTCTCTCTCTCTCTCTCTCTCTCTCTCTCTCTCTCTCTCTCTCTCTCTCCCGCCCCTGTTGCCTCCATATCTGTCTCAGATATTCTGAGGACTCTCTCTGCCCAAGTAGTCTGATGTGAGTTCCCAGAATGACAGCATGTATGTCTGGCGAAACAAAAGAGGCAGGGACACCACCATCCTTAGCTCTCTAGTCCCCAGCCTTGCTCAGCTCCAAGGAGCCCTCTACACACTTGCCATTCAAGACATGCAAGATTCCAGCATAAATAAACACACCTTTATGTACATCTTGGCACACATATGCATTTGTGTGCATGCACATGGCAGAAATGTCCTCACGTCCAGATGCTTTTTTAAAAGGGGTGGGATCAGGGTGGGGAGAACAATTGTGACCCGAATTGACAGGGAGCAGGGCTCTGATGAAGCAGTTTTCCTGGCCACGTACAGACAAAGGAAATGGTTTCCTTACCAAAAAGAATCACTTGAAAGCTTTTAGGCCAGACCCTGCTTCAGCTCAGATTTCCTTTCTGTTTTGCCCTTTGAACAACTCACATGGAGATTCAAACATCTCATGCCTGGTTTGAATTTAAGCTGTCACTGACTTCAGTGGAAAGCCCTCCCAGACTCAACCCATCCTCCCCTTTTCTCCTTCCCAGAGTTGACCAATTTCTCAGGTACCCTGGGTTATTCCTCTCTACTCTAGGGTGCTCAGCAGGGTCCATTATTATCACACAAACAAAAAAATCTCAACAATGAATTTCCCCCAGGATATGTTGATTGGATTTCTCTCCAGCACCCCCCCTTTTTCAGTTCTGAGTACTGGTCCTCCTCCCACAAACTGCTTGCAGTGAGGGTGAGGGTGAGGTGAAGGACACCAGGACACAGGAAGATGAAATAGAGCAGGGATAATGCTCTGGGACAACTGCTGGGGATCCGATATCTCTGTGGCAGTGTTGCTTACAGGAACAATGCTACCTGGAGCCCTTCCAGTACCTGGGTAAGGGGCCAGGGGCCATCTTTACTAGGTGCCAAATAGTTTCTTGAGGAATGAGCTGCCCAGTCAGTTCCCATATTTCTAAAAGAAAACCTCTGTCCAAACGACAGGGCTATTTCTGACTGTCTCTGGAGCATAGTTCCTGGATGGATCTTTCTTTGGGCCCTGCTGGAGTTTCTTGGTACAGATTCATATGTTGGGGCTCAGGGGGTTATGTGGCTCAAACTGCTTTGCTGCTAGGAAGCATCATAGAGCATAGTGGAAACAGTACATAACAAAAAGTAGGCTAGATTTGGGTTGGGGTTGAGGCCCTAAGTCTGCCACTTCCTCCTGGATGACTTTAAGGAATGCTTCGAGTCAAATAAAAATCGATAAACATTTATTAAATGCTTACAGTGTGCCAGCTATTGTAATCACCACTGGGGTTGCAAAGAAAATTAAAAACAGTTTCTGTTCTCGAGGAGCTCCCTTTCTAATGGGGGAGACAACATATAAACCCATGAAAGATATATATATATATCTTTCATGCATACATATATATATACATATATATGTGTGTGTATATATATATATATATATATATATATATATAATGTATAAAGGGTAAATTGATGGTAACCTCAGAGAGAAGGCATTACTATTAAAGGGATCTTATGCCTCCTCTAGCCTTTCTGGGCCTTCGTTTCCTCATCTCTAAAAAAAGGAGAAGGTTGGACTAGATGGCATCTGATGGTCACTTTCAGCTCCATATTCGGGGGTTGTTAACCTGGGGTCCATGAACATAAAACATTTTTGTTTTGTTTTGTTATTTCAATATAATTTGTTTACTTTGTAATTCTATGTGGATTATTTTATGCATTTTAAAATATTATTCTGAGAAGGAATCCTTAGGCTTCACTGAACTGCCAGGACACAATAAAAGGGCTTTAGGAAGTTTTACTGGGAAAAAAAAATGTTTTATGAAGAGCCTTTGCTGGTTTAGAGCTAGGATTCTATACTACTTTTTTTAATCTGCACAGACATTGGTGATCATATTATCACCACTACAAGGGGAAGAGAAGTCCTCTGATTAACCTCCTCTCTTTCCTCAACTTTCCAGTAGCATTATATTGGTGAAATCAAGTTACACTGAGCACCAGGGGGACCTGTGAAAGGGAGAGAAGTCACAGAAGGTCCACACACTGCTGAGGACGAGGGTGGAGCCTCTTTAGCTTCTGACAGGAAGTGAGAATGAAATTACAAGCTAATATACACAGGGTGTTTCAAAAGGCTTAGTGAAAGAGAGTTGTTAGGTGGCTCAGTAAATTGAAAGCCAGGTATAGACATGGGAGATCCTGGGTTCAAAACTGGACTCAGATACTTCCTAGCTGTGTGACCTTGGGCAAGTCACTTAACCCCCATTGCCTAGCTCTTACTGCTCTTGTGTCTTGGAACCTGTAAACAGTATTAATTCTAACATGGAAGATAAGGCTTGTTTTTTGTTTGTTTGTTTTTTTTAAATTAAAATAAAAAAAAACTTTTTAACATTTTAGTGTAATTTTTTAAAAATTTAAACCCTTATCTTCTGGCTTAGAATTAATTCCAAATATGGGTTCAAAGACACAAGAGCAGAAAGGGCTAGGCAATTGGAGTCAAGTAACTTGACCAGGAATATAGTTATGAAGTTTCTGAGGCCAAATTTGAACTCAGGACCTCCCATTTCCAAGCCTGGCTCTCTATTCACTGAGCCACCTAGCTGCTCTTGTCTTAGTATAATTTTTAAGCTACTAAGGTTTTTTTGTTTTTGTTTTTGTTTTTGTTTTTTAGCTACAACTCAATTAAGACTTTTGAGACAACACGTATGCCATTTCGGAGCCTTTGTTTTGTCAGCTGACTTGATAGAATAATGCCCTTCTTCCCAACTCCCTCTGGGGGCTTCCTAGAGTCACAACTCAGTCACAGGATCTCTATAGCACCAAGGCAGCATCACCCTCCACCTCCCTTGCTCCCCTAATCATCAGTGCTAGACCCTGCTGTTGTTCTGATTCGCTACCCTCCAGAAATGACTGACAACAAGTTTGCTCCCTAAAAACAGGTTCTGAACTTTGAGCCGGATCCACATAGTTGCTTGTTAATCTCCTCTTGCTTCATTTTGATCTTTAGTTTTAAGCCACTGGAGTTGCTTTTATTATTATTTTTAATTATGTATAACCCTGAAGGTCAGCTACTCCTTTTCTAAAAACATTAAAGAAACCATTTTTTAAAAATCACTCAATCGAGTTTTGTAACTAAGGATTAGCATCAGAGCAAAATTTTAATTTGCTTTCAACTTCAATCCTTTATTCATGATGAAGAAAGTTTTCTTTGCTTCACTCAATGCTAGCAAAACAATCCTCTGCCCCTCAGTTCTTCCATGTATTGTATCTGGATTACAACTCTAAGATCAGTGTGCTTTGGAAGAGTTTCCATGTCTGACACTATCTATCACACCTTTCCTGCCTCAGGTAAGAAGTTAAAGAAATGTTGAGTCAGTGTGATAAAATGGTAGGTTTATTTAACTTGGGGTCAAAGGATCCCAAGACCAAAGGTTCAAGACACAGCTCTGCCACTTATTAGTCATGTAATCTTGCAAGTCATTTAAATTTGGGGGGCCTCAGTTTCCTTAGCTGTAAAATAAAGGAATTGGGTTGGATAATCTCGAAGGTCCCTTTTAGGACTAGCATCCTGTGATAAGCTCTTTATTGCAGACTCATTATCTGCATACAAACATCTTAGTAGTGTCATTTTCCATCAGGTCAAAACTGGTGATGTATCCTGAGTCCAACATGAAAGCATATATTTTTCCAGCTTCACAGAAACCTAAATTTATACCTCCCTTAAGGGATAGAGTGTGGCATTTAACCAGGGAAAGGTTGGCCAGTTGAAAAACAGAAGGTTGAAAGGGGATAGCTATTTAAAAGTCACTCCGATGTGACCTGCTCCCCAAACGATTCATTTCAGGGTCACATCCATTGTTGCCAGGTGGCATAACATTTATTAATATAGTGCCTTGGGCTTATTGGACTAGCAATAGACATACAACTATTCCTCAGGGTATGAGCAAAGTTGATAATGTCTT
This sequence comes from Gracilinanus agilis, assembly GCF_016433145.1. NCBI lineage: Eukaryota > Metazoa > Chordata > Mammalia > Didelphimorphia > Didelphidae > Gracilinanus > Gracilinanus agilis. Next base: position 538,992,883 of record NC_058130.1, on the reverse strand, counting down.
CTTACCCTGGGCCAGTTGAACTTCAATCACAGCAGATACTGGTTGACATTAAGATACTGCAACACCTATCATTGTCTGTCACCTCCCTAGATAAGCTGTCCCATGACTTCTTGCTCCTGTTGCCAGCTACTGATGCCATTTTATTCAATCTCTTCCTTAGAATTGATAGTGGGTCCCTGACCCACCCTGGTCAACTTAGCCTGGTCAGATGCTTAAGGCTAAATTTACAGACCCCTGGATCTCATAATGTGCCAGGCTAGGAAATATGCAAAGAATTTGGATGGGGAAAGACTGCTCAAAAAACTGCAATTCAGCAAAAGAACAATTGCCCCTTGACCCTCAACACATCTGCCACACATTTAATTCCACATTCTCGCCAAACCTTGAAAACTCAGGCTACTAAAACTTGGGAGATATGTCAGGTGATGAAGTCTAGGACATAGTGTAGAGGTGAAAAGTCTGGCAAATTGCCTGCCTCCTTTGATGCATTCCTCCACAACCAGGGAAGAACAATATGCAAAGAAATGATGATGACAATTAGCCTTGCTGATACTCATGGGTCCAGATGCACAGGGGCAGGGGCACACACTAGATGGCCAGTAGCAGTGCTGACTTTTTTCCTTTGGGGTATACACACTGAGAAGATGGGAAGTGAGAGCAGTAAAGCAACAGTCTGGGATCACTTATCTTAAAGTATTAGGGGGATCCTGGATCCTAGGATAAAGAGACCCAGGAAATTGTGGGCTATATCTTTTTAGTAACACCACCAGCTATTGCAGAGAATTTAGGGGGAAAATTATGAAAACCAAAACATAGATATATCTTGGACTCCATCCAAAGGGGTTTTATCACCAGAAGTGCCCAAAGGACCTTGTTATAATGTGGTCCTATCTATGACACAGTCTTGATGTATGGTATCTTCAACATGGATGCCAAGGATATCATTAGGAAAAGGGATATGGTTGAGAAGAAGTGGGAAGAGTGGTTCTGGAGAATGAGATATAGTGAGGTGAATTTATCAGCCTCTCTTTATTTCTAGGTACTTCAGTTAACAGTTGGTAGAAACTGTGGGAGGTGGGGGGATAGTGTTCAGTATCTTTGGATGCCTTACAGTATTTTTTTTTAATTTTCCAAATTACATGTAAAAAATTTTAACATTCATTAAAATTTTTTTGACTTCCAAATTATCTCTCTCCCCCATTCCTTGAGAAAGCAAGCAATATGATGCCAATTATGCATATGAAGTCATATAAAATATTTTAATATTTGCCATGGCCCTTTAGAATTGTCTTGTTTTGATCAAGATAGCTAAGTCTTTCAGTTAATCATCCTTAGATATTGCTACTAGTGTACAATGTTCTGGTATTACCCATTTCATTTTGCATCAATTCATATATATCTTCTTAGGCTTTTCTGAAACCATTCTGCTTGTCATTTTTTATAGCAGAATAATATTCCATCATAGTAATTTGACACAACTTGTTCAGTCATTCCTGAACTGATAATCATCTCCTCAATTTCCAATTCTTTACCATCACAAAAAGAGCTACTATAAATATTTTTGCTTTTTGTACAAACAAATCCTTTCCCCTTTTCATTTATCTCTTTGGGATATAGATCCAGTAGAGGAATTGTTGGGTTAAAGTATATGCTCAGTCATAAAGCCCTTTGGATATAGTTCCAAATTGTGCTTCAGAATGGTTGGACTAGTTCACAACTCCAAAAACAGTGCATTATTGTCCCAATTTTTCTGCATCCTCCCCAGAATTTGTTATTTTCCTTTTCTTTCATGTTAGCCAATCTTGTAGATGTAAGCCTCATGGTATTTTTGAAGGAAACATCTATATCTTCCTGCTTCCCTAATTAGTATAGTGTTTAACGTCCCATCGTAATACAAGAAGCCATATTATACTTAATACACCATATATAAGCAATCACCTAGTGGGATATACTGCACAGATGTTTTCTTCTTTTCTAAACTTTTAAAGCATAAGAGACAACCACTGAATTCTTTAAAATCTCATATATTCAGAGGGGCAGCCTATTTTTCAGCAAAAATCTGTCTGGGACACATATGCCTAGATGTGGTCATTGCTCCATTTAATGATATCCAATAGGTAAGAATATAATAAACTTCCTTTTTCTCATATTTATGGTTTCATTAGCCATTATATAAAGGAAAACTTAATTTTTTCCCAAAATCATATTGGATCATATTTTTAGACACCTTTGATACTGTCTAGGCCGATGATGGCAAACCTATGACATCTGTGCCAGCACTGACGTGTAGCCATTTTTATGACATGTGGCCACATGCAGCTGCTACAGAGAAGCATGGCACCACATACCAAGGATGAAACATTTACTGTAGTGAGTGTAGACACTCTGTACACTATAGATGACAATTCTACCTATATTAATTTACCTATTTTGGTTTATTAAATACAGTTATATATTACAATTATACATTTTTGTTATTTAAACTATAAGTATTGTGAAATTATGTTTTTTTTTCTCAAAGTGACACACCACCCGAGTTATGTTTGTTTTTTTGGCGAATTTTGACATACCAAGCTCAAAAGGTTGCCCATCTAGTCTAACCACTTCATTTTATAGATGAAGAAATTGAGACATAAGAAAAGAAGAGATCTGACCAAGACCATAGAGTGGTAAAGTCAGTCATAATATGTAGGATACTCTCTCCTCACTTTATCAAAAAAAAAAGACACAAACAAAAATCTTAACATAAGGCCTTTCTTTGTGAAGATTTCAGCTTCATTTACCATCTCATAATCCTCTGCCCTCTTTTCTACTCTGATTTTGAAATCAAGAAGAAATTTCTCTGCAGACAATGAATACTGATGACATAGAATATCAATTCCTAAGGGAGGCTTTAAGATCATGTAATCTAGCCTAAAGTGGAATGATTTTAAATAAAATGAAAGACATCTTCCTATCCCTCTCCCTGCACTCAACTGTACTCTACCTTGACACTTTCTATGGAAAAAATTCTATGTTTCATTATAAACAAATTTCATTATAAACAAATATTTGCTCATTTGGTTAGATTTAATTACCCTTGTTGAGAAAATAGGAGAGAAGGGCATTAGTCAAAATTATGGTGTTTGAAAGTTTGAAAGTTTGAAAGTTATTTCTGAAGAATTTGGACTGCATTTTAAAAAATGCTCAAGAAGCCTGAGCTTGGAGACATGGGGAGGCTGGTGTTGCCACTGGTAATAATATGTGGATGACAAGGGAAAAAAAAACTAAGCTTTTTTGAGCAAAATTTCATGTACTAATGATGTAACAAGGTCAATAGGCCATAGGGTCTCTAAACTTACCTTAAGCTGACCCCTTTTAAGAGCTGAACAAAAAATTAACCAGGGCTACCCAGTTTGGGAGCCATTAAGAACTGGCCAGAGAGGAGCACATCTTTCTCTCTCTCTTTAGTTTTTAAGTTTTCAAGGAATTAGAGTTGACTCTCTGTTTTCATTTTGTCTCCAACAAAACACCTAGGCTATTCTTTTATAATTTTGATTCTCTCTGGCTTCTGAAATAATATTTTTAACTGTTTAGCATAATGCCTGGCACATAGAAGGTGTCTAATAAAGGTTCTTTCCTTCCTTCCTCCCTCCCTTCCTTCCTCCCTCCGTTCCTTCCTTCTTTCCTTCCTTACTTCCTTCTTTCCTTCCTTCCTTCCTTCTTTCCTTCTTTCCTTCTTTCCTTCTTTCCTTGTTTCCTTGTTTCCTTGTTTCCTTCCTTCCTTCCTTCCTTCCTTCCTTCCTTCCTTCCTTCCTTCCTTCCTTCCTTCCTCCCTTTCTTCCTTTTTGTGCTGCCCTCAAGGATCATGATTTATTTTCCTCATTTTGTGTAACCTCACCTCAGCAAAAAATCTTAGCAAGGACTCTAGTTTTTTATATTTTCGTCAGAAGAGTTCCTATTTATTTAGTTATGAAAGTACTTTTTTCACAAGGCAGAGAAGTAGGGTGTAGGAATATTTTAAATTCCAACTTTGTATATGAAAATGCTACTCTGAAACATAAAGGGGTCAAATGATTGTCCCAACTTACAAAAGTACTTAGAGATGGGGGCAGCTGGGTAGCTCAGTGGATTGAGAGCCAGGCCTAGAGACGGGAGGTCCTAGGTTCAAATCCGGCCTCAGACACTTCCCAGCTGTGTGACCCTGGGCAAGTCACTTGACCCCCATTGCCTGCCCTTACCACTCTTCCACCTATCAGTCAATACACAGAAGTTAAGGGTTTAAAATACAAAAAAAAAAAATCAAAAAAAACCAAGTACTTAGAGATGGAACCAGAACTTTAACTCAGGTTTTCTAGACATGAATCCAGAAGATTCTATACCACCAGTAGTCAGTCTCTTAAATTAGAGATCATAGGTTCAGATCCTGCCTGTGATATATTAATAGTGTAGAACAAACAATTGTTTTGTTATAGTTTCATTTTATGGTAGCAATGGTCATGTGCATGTACTTCTACTGACACTAGGCTGTCTCAGAACATCTAACAAATTAAACAAATAAAACTAGATCAAACTAGTTTCACCAATTTTAGGTGGTTCTTTGTCTGCTGAGTATTGGATGTTGTACCATACAATTATTTCATTTAACTCTTTTGTTGCATTTTTCATTCTATGATTTTTAAGAAGGGAAATGTGCAAAAGTTGTGATTCTTTAAGAGCATACTTCAGTGACCATTACGATTGTAGCAGCTGCTGGTTTGGGGTAGTCAAGTTTTAAAAGTGTCATTTCAGTCTTCAATGAAACAGGATAAATCACACTTAAATATAAAGCAAAATGTGGTCAAAGAAAAAATGAAAACAATGCCAAGAACTGGCAAACTACCACTTCAAAAAAGTCTCATTATCTCAAAAAATATTCAATGATTTTCATGAGACCTTGGCAATTAGAGGAGTTTTTACTGATTCCTTTACTTTGCAGAACAGGTTAATGGAAGTTGGTAAAACAATAAGAAGATAGTAGAAAGAAGAAATGGTCAGCTAACTGTAGCTATGAAGAAAAAAATAGCTATGATGTGCAAAAATTATATAAAGACTAAAAACTGAAGATTAGAAAAAGATAATTTTTACTTATGAATTTCACTTTTTTATTCAAGGCTGTCTCAAAACCCTCGTCAGAAGAATTCCAGTTAAATCTGTAAGATCTGGACATATTTAGTAGATTGCAAAATATCCAGCCTCTCACCCCTTAGAAAATGTTTGGAAGATTTTTTTTAAATCCCAGTGGACCTAGATGTCATGTCCCTGTTGAGGGAATGAAAACTCCAGTTAATATATTGATATAATGGAAGTAGAATAGTTCTGGAATTACAGACACTCCCAAGGGAAAATGAAATACTGAAACACTATTTTAAACCATGCCACATGTCATGAACCTTTAAGAAATTATCCAAGAAATGGAGATGTTATGACAATTTTTATTTTCTTTTATTAATTTTTATTATTTAGGGTTTGGGGCCATCCCTCCTACAACTTTTGGTGAATTAAAAGCCTGTCCTTTGTTAATAGTAACCTCACCCAACCAAAATCTGACTCCTGGAACAATAATATTAAGATTAGATTATTTGACATTCTTCCGATAAAAGCCAAATGGAAATATAAGATTGCCAAAATGATTTAATTAATTGTTAGCTCTCATAGGCAAACTCTGCAAGGAAGAGTTTCCCTAGCCCTAGTTTTCTTGGTTATCTCCATGATTTACAAATCTTCCCCCTCAGTCATTTAATGTGAACCCTCTAAAGATAGTTTATCCAATAGCCTGACTTAGTGTTTCTATAGCAGGGGTCAGCAATGTATGGCTCTCATGCCATATCTGGCTCTTTTGAGGGCCAGATATGACTCTTTCTGCAGGAGCCATAAAGTCAGTTTTTTTTTCAGGCACTGTTACAGGAGCGGGCACCGTGAGCACTGTATGGCTCTCACGAAATTACATTTTTAAAAATGTGGCGTTTATGGCTCTCATGGCCATAAAGGTTGCCGACCCCTGATCTATAGGGTCTATTTAACTAGGTATGTTTCTTTAGGGGATATATGAAATTATGACTTTGCATAAGTTTCTTTAGCTTATAAAAAAGTTAAAGTTATAAAGTACTGAAGAAAACATAGGGTTGTAAATCTGTCTTGTCTTTAACTTTGTGATCTGAGAGGACTGCACAATATTGCAGTAGGTAAAAAATTTCTTTGTCAAGTCTCTGTTCTGACTTGATTTAACTCTAAAAGGCCTTCTTAAGATCCTAATCTCCATTCAGGCTTATTTTTTTGTCTGAGATTGAACCCATTCTTAGGAATAATAAAACCTAGGTTATGATCTCTATAATTTCTGTATTATGATAGATATATTTCAGCAGCAATTACCTACAAATGAGCTCAAAAAGATCTTTCTCCCATAACAAAAATAAGTATGTTTCTACTGAAACCTATTGAAAACCTGTGGAAGTAGGCTTGACTTGGAGAAACAGAATACTCATTAAAGGTTCGCAAAATATCCAATGTGGTGTGGATTAATGATAAATAACTACAGAATATACGCTCAAATTACACGAATTCAGTTCCCAAATCAGTAAAGCAAATGATTTCTGCAAAAAGAGAGAACTGCATCCTTTTTAAAATAAAATGTTTTTAAGGTTTACAAATAACTTTACTTACATATCTCACTTGAGACTCAACAACCACCTTATAAAGGAGGTACCATAGATAGTGTCCCTATTTTACAAATGAGAGAACATGAGATAAAGTGACTAAACTCATCATCTGAACATTTTGCATATTAAAGTGTTTAAATATGTAAAAAGTAATAAGGTTTATTATACATTATTAAAACTAGATTATTTTACTTTGTTCCAGTTCATTTACATGTCATTGTACTAGCTGTATGAACTAAAGCAAATTACTTAGCTTCTCTGTGCCTCAGTTTCCCTTAGTCTACAATGGGGAAATTGAACTAGATGGTGAGGTCTCTTCCAGTTTTATCTCCAGGATCCTATGATCTTTGATCCTTTTGTATAACTATTATCAGGAAAGATGGTATTTGCTTAACTTTTCTTTTTTATTAGCAATGGAGCATAGTCTGCATTGTATAAGAACTTTCTTCTACCAGCAAAACAGAGGATTTAAACTTCTGCTTTTTGTAAAATGATTGCTTTAACCTTATCTGAAAAAACTTCCAATAAAAGGTGGGTATGGAGAGATTTTTGAAATACAAAGTCCAAGCCAATGCCCATTCCTATCCCTTTCTACCCTATCATCTTCAAACTGCAAAGGAAATCCCCGTTTCTAACAGGAGAGGGAAATAGATTTTGTATTCATGGAAATGCAGATTCCCAAAAGTGGTCACAGTGACCCAAGAAGAGCTTGCCTTTAGGAGAATAACTGCAGACTAGACTTCCACATACCTCATTTACACAAAGCAAGGGGAAAAAATTCCTCCTGCTGGACAAAACAACATCCATTAATTATGCAACTCTTGGTTTCTCTGTAACCATGCCACATTCCACCATATCTGTTGCTGAAGTGTCAGAAACTAAACAAACCCCAATTCTCCTGAAATCAGCATATTCCATCGCAAGAGACATTGCTTGCCACCGAGCAGACAGTACGTGTGATATCCTGAGCACAAGAGAGGTTTTGAAATGTTCCAGCCCAAAATGATCCCAGTGGCAGAGCCCAGCAGTGGCCATACTACTCACGGAAAGAAATTCCACTCATTTTCCATGGACTGATTCAAGATGCCCACAGAAATAGACCAAGGCGGGTACTGAATAAATGTCTTAGACAGGAAGGAACCTCCTAAAAAGAAAGAAAAAAAAATCTCTCTGTCTGCTGCAAGGTAAAATGTGAGCCTCATCTCTGCAAATGAAAGAGGATCACAAACATATGGTTAATGACTCATCCCAAATGGAAAAACAGTGTTTGTTAGATTTTATGAAGATTTTACATGTTGAAGGTACATCTGTTGCTATTTACTCTGACATGTATGTAGAGATTGGCAGAACAAGTTCTCTGTAGGGATGAGTGAAATCCAAACCAAACCACAGGACTTTCTAACTTTCATACTGGCTCCTGGGAAGGAAAACGTTTCCTGATCCCTTGAAACACTGCCCGGCTGAGTAAGGGTGACATTGTGACTCCCAACTCACAGGACAGCACAGTTGGAGGAGGCAATCTGAAACTTACTTTTCTAGAGTCCCCTAGCCAGGCAGGTCAAAATCTGGAAGGTGATGTAGGAGAGTTTGGGAAGCACTGGTTTGGCTTCTGTGCTTCCTGGAACATTTCTGATGAACTGATGACATCCTACCCAACACAGGTGGGTGGAGGCACTTTAAGACAAAGCAGCATAGTTTCTCAATAGGGCAGATAATCTCTAAGAGAGTTCTGATCTTCTGTGAAATCTTTAGAATTGGAAAGGACAGAAAGCTTTCATTTGGCTGGGTGTGTCACATCAGTACCTACACATCAGAACCTGTGTCCAAGCTAACGAATCCATATCAGAAGGGTTTATGAATTCATCCATGTTGGACAATGCTCAACTTGGAAACTTTCTTAGCTGAGTTATTTGCAACCCTTAGACATTCTTTCTCCCAGGGTCATAGCTATTAAGTGTTAAGGGTGGAATTTCTATCACGTCTCCCAAATTCCAAATAATCTTTCCATTGTATTATATCTAGCTCTGATTGGTTTTTGCCTTGATATAATGGCTAGCCTCACAAGTTATGTCTATTGAGTTCCATGTAATCCAATTCATTTCTGCCTAATCATGATAATGTTATCATTTAGGAAGGCAGCTTAGGTGGCGCAAGAAGAAACACCTGTATTTAAAGCTGTGTGACTCTGGGCAAGTCACTGAGCCCTGTTTGCCTCCATTTCCTCATCTGTAAAATCAACTGGTGAAGAAATGTCACACCACTCTATTATCTTTGCCTAGAAAACCCCAGAAAAGGATCAAAAGAGTCAGATACAACTTGAGAACCACAACAAACAATAACATCATTTGGAATCTAGAATATGAGAGCCTTTCAGCTCACAGACCTGTCCCAGGGGACACATGGAGTCCTCAATGAGGCTACTCTTGAGACTTCCACAAAAGACCCTTAATTGATGTTACCTCCACTTTGGGTAGGTTTATATATATGGCCAACTCACAGGAGGCAGTATACACTATACTTAAATCCTTTTCAGTAATCTGCAGTCAGTCCTATAAAACCTTAAAAATCAAAGTACTTGTTAAGCTCTTACCTATCACTGATTTATTATTTTTACCTGGCCTAGTGCCAAAAGGGGGTTAAATGTTGATGCTAATCTATTAAATCTTAGGTGGATTTCAAGAAAAAGCAACTAAATGTGAAAAACAGAAATATATTAGACCCTAAATAATAGATCCTCCAGTTATCAGTGGGACTACTTCAGTTAACTCATTCACTATTTGTTTCTCATCATCCCTGGTACAATAGATGCTGCAGAGTATTGTATTACTCTTGTACTATATTAAACTCAAGTTACTTTTAATATCCTTTTAAGTATCCTCCTCTAAATCTACTTCTTCAAGGTCCAGGAACCTATTACTAACATAGTCTTGGAGAATGTATTTAACATTCTTATAAATACTGTAACTCTCATTTTGGCATGAGAGTATGGGGGTGTGGATAAGACTTCCCTTGTGTTTTTCAAATAAAGTCTGCCTTCAACGCAGCTAATCTCTAAGACCTAGGCTGGGCAACCTAAGAAATGTCAAGAATAATTTCTGCTTGCCCTCCCCTGAATCGTGTGTGTGTGTGTGTGTGTGTGTGTGTGTGTGTGTGTGTGTGTGTGTGTGTAGGGGGTTGTGTAAACCTCTCACCCAGAAAGAGGATTACAGGTGTCATTCAAAAACCAATTTGTAAAAAGAATACAACAGACTTAGCAGATGTAGATTCAGAACTTTGGGCAGACACAGGATTTTGAAGTCCCTCTGGGGCATTAAAGAAAAAGGAGGGTCAAAGCTGTATATGATAAATCTGGCCCAGAGATGGTCATACATTTACTAAAATGATGGCCAAGAACCAAATCTTCTCCTTTTAAGGACCTCGTTGTTTTTTACCCCACTTGTAAATCCTCGTGGGGTTAATCTAGTTATTTTCCAAAATCTCTCAGTTGTGATAAAGTCTGTAGCCTACACCCTGACTTTAAAATAGAGTACTGAGGAATTCATTATCCTAATTCAAGTCTCAATACTTTTGCTTGAAATGAACAGCCCATAAAATCTAATGACTGTGCCATCTAGCTGGCCTTAGACACTTAATAATTGTGTGGCCTTGGCCAAGTCACTTAACCTTGTTTGCTTCAGTTTTCTTATCTAGAAAATGAACTGGAGAAGGAAATGGCGAATCACCCCTTCATTTTTGCCAAGAAAACCCAAAATAGGGTTATGAAGAGTCAGACACGACTGAAATGACTCAACAACAAAGGTCTGAAGGAGGTACACATGGCAGGGAATCAAGAGACTATGTTTCTATTCCCAGCAGTATTGCTGACTGTGATCTTAAGCAAGTCTTTATGCATGTTTGGGAATCATTTTCCTCATCTATAAAATGAGAAGATTGAGCTAGGCTTAATTTCTATTTCTTTTAGCTCCAATTGTCTCTGATACTAAGTCATTTAAACTCTTTGTCTCTGCTTTTTTTCTCTCTCAAATGAAAATGATCATTCCTGTTCCATGTTTGTTTTTGTGTGTGTGTTTTCCCCCCCAGAATGTGAGGATAAAATGTGATATGTATACAAAAATACTTTGGAAAGTATAATGTGCTAAACAGTTCTTATTAGTTTAAACAAATGTGTTCTTCCTTGTTTTCATAACTGCTTCCATGCTCCACATCCAGGCATGAACATTTAATGTGTTAACATTCAACAAAAATAATTGCTACTTATGTAGCACATTAAGATTTGCGAAGTACTTTGTTACATTTTTTTCAACACTCCGTTTATCAATATCCCCATTTTACAGATGAAGAAACTAAGGCAGAGAGCAGATGACTAACTTGTCCAGAACCGGTAAAACTGATGCGAAATTCAAAACCAGGAATCCATGTCTAGTACACTCTCTAGACACTAAGCTGTCCTGTGATTTAGAGCTCTTGACAGGATAAGAAGTTTCATGTTCTCTTCTCTAACTTTCCTCAAAGTTAATTCCACCTCAGGGGTATCAGGTAGCCTCTGGAACACTTCTTTGTAATTTTAGTAACATTTCATGAATTCATCTCTAATCTCTCTGCAGTACGGGTTCCTAACCTGAGACCATGAAGTCATTTTTTAAAAAATAGTTCAATAACCATATTTTCATATAATTAGTTTCCTTTGTAATCCTATGAATTTTATTTTTTACATTTAAGAACATTGTTCTGAGGAGGGGTCCATGGGTTTCACTAGACTGCCAAAGGGGTTTATGTCACCCAGAAAGGACAAGGACCCTTTGCCTCTATTAACTTCTTGAAGGATGTACATTCCATGAGGGCAGTGAATATATAATTTTTGTTTCTGTATTCCTTGTATCAAACACCATGCCTGACACATATATTTTAGGTTCTTTTAATACTTCATTAAATTTCTGGTCTCATCAGTGTGAATATTCCCTCCAGTCACTTAATCTGTCCTTCAACTAGCATTTGTTAAGTATCTACTACTGTATGTGCCAGGCACTGAGCTAAGCAATAGAGATGCCAAGAAAGGTAAAAAACAATCCCTGATCTTAAGAAACTCACAGTTAAATGAGAGAGACAACAGGACAACAACTGTACAAACAAGCTATAGGCATGATAAATTGAACCAAAGGAGAAAAGACACTAGGATTAAGAGGACTCGGGGAAGAGGACTTCGTACAGAAGGTGAATTTTATCTGGAATTTAAAGGAAACCAGAAAAGTCAAGATGAGGAGGTCAGGTAGGAGAGCATTTCAGAGTCTGGTCAAGAAAAATGGCCAGTTCATAGATGGAATGTTTTGCTCAAAGGACAACAAGGAGATCAAAGACCCTGAATTGAAGACTATGTGCAGGTAATTAAGGCATAAGGAGACTGGAGAGGTACAAAGGGCAAGGTTATAAAGGGCTTTGAAAACCAAAAATAGGATTTCATATTTTATCCTGGAGGTAATAAGGAAACTGTGGAGTTTACTGGCTAGAGAAGTCATATGGTTAGACGTGTATTTTAGAAAGTTTCATTTTAATTCAATGAACATTAATTGAGAGCTTACTCTGTGCCAGGTACTATGCTAAGCACTGGGGATACAAAAAGGAAAAAGAAAGACAGTTATTGGAGGGAGAATCTGGTCTCATGTTTCTTGGAGTTCAAACCAAGCAGAGCTGTGGATGGAAAGTGAAGAGTTAGGTAGAGTCCCAATCCAGCTCTATGAAGGAAAGCTTTAGGAGGAGTATTTAGTGCTACAGTGGCACAGTAGATTGAAAGCCAAGTCTGGAGTCAGGAAGACCTGAGTTTAAATCCAACCTCAGATACTAGCTGTGTGATCCTGGGCCACTCACTTATTCCTGTTTGCCTCAGTTTCCTCATCTATAAAATAAGCTAGAGAAGGAAATAACAAACTGCTTTAGTATCTTTATTGAGAAAACCCAAATGGGGTCGTGAAGGACTTAAAGAGTCAGAAAGGACTTAAAAGCCTGAACAACATGGTGCCCCAACCCCCAATCTTCTGATCAAAGGAGAGAGAGGAGGCAGAAGGAGTTGGGAAGGTGCTGAATATACAAAGCTGCAAAATAGCATGATGGATATCAGCTCATCAAGGGAGGGGAATCATGTTCCTTAGGGTTCAAACCAACAGAGGTTGTTTTCTTCATTGCTACTGACCACAACCTGTCATTCCATTCTTGTCCAGTGCAATTCTTGCTCTCCTATAGATAAGTGGAAGATCTACCCAATATTCTACAGACCATTCTCTAAATCTTTTTAGCCTTTCATTTGTACATATGCAGCCTTTCAGCACTTTTTCAGTTACCCCTTGTCCTAATTCTCCTAATGTCAAATGGTGAGTTCTTATTCCAAAAGGTGGGATCTTTGGCTTTGCCAAACACTAGATCAAGGCAGCAAGTTGGCATAGTAGATAGAGCACTGGACCTGGAGTCTGGAGGACCCATTTTCAAATCTAGACTCAAATACTTTGTGACATTGTTTGCCTTCCTCCTTTCATGAAGTGAGCTGGAAAAGGAAAGGGCAAACCACTCCAAAATCTTTAACAAGAAAACCCCAAAATAGGATTATGAAGAGTCAGACATAACTGAAACAACAGAACAACAACAGCCAATTCTATTTTGGAGCATAAATTTCCTGAAGTACATCTTTTTATGTCACTTCTTACAAGCTGGTCATCAGTAAATCAGTATCTATTAAGTACCTGCTATCTGCCAGGCTCTAGTCTATACGATGCACTTATGGATGCAGAGGCAAAAATGAGACAATCTCTACCCTTTAGGAGTTTACATTTTATAAGAACTGTGCCCTTACCTCCCTACTATGCTCATTATAAGCCTTTTAACTGACCATCGGGTCATTCATAATGTTGATTCTTTGGAGATTGTGATATTCTAAGATTTATAAATCTAGAGGGTGGATATTTAATAAATGTTTGTTGAAATGGAATATAACTCAACATTTGAGGAAAAGGAAAGTCTTGAGTACTTATATGGTGGTTTTACCACCAACTTTGTTTTCTATAGACCTGAAGCCTTTCTTGCTTTTGAGACAAAGGTGCCGGCTCTCTCTGTTCTTTAGATAAATCTCTCCAGAGCAAGATCCGAGTGGGCTACATTTAAACTGAAGGAAATGATGACATGTATTCCCTCCGGCTGCTTGAAATTGGAATGTTAGGACATCCCTCAACTTGAAAAGTCATAGTCTGTAGTACTGATCAACATGCCCATCACATTTTTTGTGTCTGTACATTTGTTTCACTTGATGGGATATTCAGCAAGAATGAGACTCCTGGTCTTGAATATGCAAATGGTCAAGTGTTCCTGCCGTGATTTGGGCTGACACTGGGGTCATCTGTAATCACGCTGTAATCACAGCCCAACAGCAGGGCATTGCTGGGTGGTGGCTAGTGTCAGAGTGCTGGAAGCCAGAGCAAGTTGATACAGGAAGCCTAGTAGGAGGTGGCCTGGGATTGGCACACAGGCTGATTTCTTCCCCTCCCCTGCAGCTCAGAGGATAAGCTGAAACAAAGCAAATCATATTCAGTGCTTTCTTTTTCAACAACTATTTTATTTCAAAGCCTCTTTTGGAGGTTGTGTGAAGTCAATGTTGATAAATGTGTCACACTGACAACTGTCAGGATGACAGTTGGCAGATGACATCTAAGCAGAAGTTCTTCTATTTATCCCAAGAAACAGGAGAAAAAAAAACTTCAAGTGAAAGAGAAAACCAATGATTATAGGGTAAGTTATGACACTGGAGTCAAATTAGCCAGTCAGAATCCAGATGAAATGTCCATGGCTCACTGAAAACTAATTAGTCTACTAAGAAGAAAATGGTTAAAAAATTCATTATAATAATTTAAAATACACACAAGTAGATTTTCAGGTCATATGTCCAACAAGATGAGAACAAAATGTTCTTTCCCATTCCCCACTATGTGTCAAGGGTAGAACAATTCAAACTGTCTCCACAGATTAAGAAACCAAAAAGACACCAGTAATGTAACAGTAACCTTATGAATTAACAGGGAAGAACACTGATCCCACACTCTCTCAGTCAGGTCTCCTACTCCACCAGCCTCCACACTTTGGCAGACAAACTGACCCACAGTCTTGTGCCTTGATAACTATTAAAGACTTTTCCGCAGTAGTCATATGTTCCCTCCCCTGTCTCAGCACTCAGTTACCTCAATTCTGCTCAGGCATTCTGAACTAGGGAGAGGTGCTGGAAGACAGAACCATGGACTTCTTGTGGTTAGCCCTAGGTTAGAGAGCTCCAGGGCAATAGAAACTTCCAGAACACCCATTCTACCGTCCCCCAAGACTGGAAAATTGTGGTAGATACTGACAGCCCAGCCAGATAAATAAAGAACCAAGGGAATCAGAGCAGGAGTTAGCATGTACAGCTGTACCAGGCCTGAAGCAAAGGGGACTGGCATCCAGTCATTCTCCCAGAAATCACTGGGATTGGTAAAAAGTAAATTTTCTAATGTAGAGGGAAGCTGAACCAGCTTCCAGGTATTGCCCGGGGGGAGGGGGGGAATCAAAAGGCAACGAATCTGAAGGTGATTGACATGAGAATATAACAAAGAAAGACTAAAACTATTTTTAAGGATATAAAGAGGAAGAATATTAAGTTAAAAATCTAGAGCACAAGCAAATAAATCAACAGATAGATGCTAGCATTAGAAGAGAAGGTAAGTTAACAAGACATAGAAACAAATGACAAATGTAGATAAATAAATATTGCAAGATAAAGGAAAATGAACCAACATCTAATGAAACATAGAGCCCTATGGATTCCCAAGAGAGTATGAAACTCTAGCAAGATATTCTAGAATGGAAAATTATGGCCTACAGCAAAGAATTTAGATAAGAAGAAAAGGTAGACTTAATTGCCTTTGCACAGAAGAAAAGAAAAACTTGTTTCTATGACAGAAACTCTTTAAAAGTTCTTTAAGAAGTCAAAGGGAGAACAATACATTGGGAATATATGCATAGTAAATTCAAGGACAACTGGTAGAAGAGAAGAAAAATAATATTTTAACATATAGTTTTTATATAAGCAAAACACATTATTCATTAGGGTAAAATGAATAGAGATAACTTAAGGATGATAGACCTCCTAAAATAATCTAAGTCACAAGGCCTGAATACTATAATGCAAGAAATATTACAAGAAAGTTGTTTAGAATTTTTGGATTCAGAAAATAAAATATCAGTCTAAAAACTATGCAGAGGTCAAAATAAGCAAACAACACAGTGCTTTAATCTCTGACCTCAATCCTCTGTTCAATGTTCCACTGGTTAATTAAATGGAGAATCAAGTAACAAAGATTTGTCAAATCTACAAATGGTACGAAGTTGGACAGAATAGCCAAGATATTATCTGTATCCAAAATTTTTCAACAGTATATAAAATTGAGCTGTAATGAATAAAGTGAAATTTGACAGAGTATATGAATGTAAAGAATGTAAATTCTTAAACTGAAGTTCAAAATGTCAACAGAATTTCATGTAACAAATAAGGAAGCATAGCTAAGAGTTTATGAGATAAAAGATCTGGGAGTTTTTGTGAATCTCAAATTAAATATGTCAATAATTTGGCATTAGACAAAAAATCATCTTAGACTGCATTCTTAGAAATGATGTCAATAACAAGAGAAACGAGAATCCTACTTTTCTTCTGCCTTGATCTGGCCACATTTGATGTATTATGTTCAATTCTGGGGGGCACCATTCAGAAAGGAAATTGATAACTGGGTATCCAGACAGGGGAAAATAGAATAGGCAGGAACCATGGCATATAAGATCCTTTAAGAGAAAAAAATGATATATAGACTAGGGAAGATAAGTTTATTTGGATCATAATGATTCTATATATATTTGAAGTTTTCATATGGAAAGATGCATTAGACTTTTCCTATTTACCTAGGTGTCTGAGGTAGGATTTGAACTCAGGGCTTTCTAGTTTCCAAGTCCAATACTTTATATACTAGCCAAGTACATTGTTAGAGAGAAAGGTACATCTTATTGGTTTTCCATCAGTAATGTCACAGGCAAGAAGACTCTAAGAAGTAGTGTGAGAATGGTACCACAAATGTCAGTAATGAGGCATAAAAATTCTAGGTTCCAAATGTAGGAAATCCCAGAAACAAGCTAGGATTGGGGTGCCGAGCTGAAGAAATGGCTGTGATAAGTGCAGAAGCAATCTTTCATAAACAAATTATGTATTTCAAGGAGATATCTAAAATCAGAAGGTTTTTATTTCATTATCTGGTATCAAGCCCTTGATTTCTAAATTCTGGCCTCACCTTTAACTAGTCTCTTCTCACTTCCTTCCACCCACCCCCAAGCTTCCTGCTCTCTCCAGAAACCTCTATTATAAAGGTTCTCAACCTTTGGATCATGGACCACTTTGGTAATCTGGTGAAGCCTATGGACGTCTTCACACAATGATGTTTTTAATTACATAAAATAAAATACATAGATTTAGAGAGGAAATCAATTATACTGAAAAAGCAATTATCAAAATGTTAAAAGAACAGGCTCATGAATATGAGGCTTGAACCCCCTGCTCAATTGCCCTGGCCCCATTCAGCTCTTATATCACTCAGCTGCAGATTTTTGCTTCCACTTGGGATCCTGATCTTTCAGATTTCAGACCTGTCTCTGCTCACATTTTAATTCTGTTCCCATCCTCATCCCACTAACTATGCCACTGTGTTCCTAGGGAAACTTTTCCAAGATTCCATCAAATTAAGAATATTTTAACCTGCACCCTGGAATCCACTCAGCTACAATTCTTGATCAGTCTGTATCTTGAACCAATGCAAGGGATTCGCATAGTATCCAACGACAGAAGCGATGAATGGAATGGACCATCTCCTGAGCTAGTGATCACACTGGAGATGTTCATGCTGGAGAATGTGAGAGCGAGAGTCCCGCTAAGCCCTAAGATTCTGAGTTTTTTTTTTTATATCTATGCCACATACACTATGACTGGAGATAACATCATAACATATGTTCAATACTGTGCAAAACTTAAAGTATTATAGAAATGCTAATTATTATTATTACTATTATCATCATCATCATCTTACTACTTCTTTCTAAAAATGACTCTAAGAAAATTCTCAGGCTAGAATCCTAAACTATGAAATGACAGCCCTCAAATGGTGATCTTTCCTGATAGATGGCTTTTTTGCTAGCTGGCAGAGGGATATTTATGATCCCTATTAAATATATATGAGCAAATGATACAGTTGATTTGAATGCCAATTAATACCCATTAAAATTACCAATAATGTATGCCTTCTTTGTGAAAAGGATGTGAGTTGATGTTCCGAACATGCTTTTATGTAATACTTCAAATTCTGCCAACATTATTTCTTCTTCGATTCCCTAATGTATTTACCTTTGTAAGCATTTGTGCTAACACACTCATAGATGATGACTCCACCCCCACCCCCAGAGAATTCCTAATAGACTTTAAAATTATATACAAACATATCTAAATGCATATGATAATAGATCTAAAATATAGGATATAAGAGATTTTCTCACCTGTATTGCACTTAATAGTTGCTGTTCCTGGTCACTATCAGAATGAGAAGCGATAAGAGAGGGAAAAAATATTCTTTCTATGACATTCTATTCCTCTCTTAAATCCATTACATAACAAGGTACCAATACCAAATGCTCATGGGATAGGATAGGTATTTTTAGGTATGTTTACCTGAATGACTAATTAGTTATTATTTAATTAAATTCCAAGAAGTACTTGGGACAAGGAAATTTGTGATATTTTTGGTAAAATTTCTCTCTAAAAGAATGAATGGGTTCCATCCTTACCTCTTCACTATCTCCAGGGAATGAACCTATGCTATGTGAAAGTAGAACATCTCAGTGGTTGTTGAAATATGAACAAAATACTATTATGCTTTAAGAAATAATAAGCAGGAATATTTCAGAAAAGCCTGGAATGACCTACGTGAACTGATGCAGAGTGAAGTAAGCAGAACCAAAAGAACATAGTACACAATAATAGCAATATTATTTGATGAATACTTGTGAAGGACTTGGATATTCTTAGCAATATGATGATCCAAGAAAATCCCAAAGGACTTATCATGAAAAATGCTGTTCACCTCCAGAGGAAGAACTGATAGAGTCTTAATGCAGACCAAAGCAGACAATTCTTCACTTTATTTTCTTCATGTTTTTTTAATGTGTCTTCTTCCACAACAAAACAAATATAGAATTATGCTTTGTATGAAAACATAATCAACAGCAAACTGCCTGCTGTCTCAGGGAGGAGTAAGTAGGTAGGGAAAGAACTTAGATCGCAAAATGTTAGAAAATGAACACCAAAAATTATTTTTACATATCAGTGGAGAAAAAAATAAAACATTACCAAAAAGATATGAACAATGGGGTAGAATTTATTCTTCCTAAACCCCAGAATAATTTAGTGTATTAGGGAATTTACAGGGGATCAGTATTTTCTTTTCAGAGACCAGGAAACACACACACACAAACACACACACACACATATATTGCTGACAACAGAAAAACCACCAAAATGAGTCTGAATATTGTGTCATTTAATGACCAATTCTGGTCTCAAAAGGATAAAAGACAAAATAACAGACCCCACCCCCCAATGCCTTCTTTTATTAATTTAAAACTATTTATTTGTTTGTTTGTTACACTAAAATAGCCAGGTAACTCCCCCACTCACTCCCTTTTCCCCAATAGAGAAGATATCATTTGACAAAAGGATATATGTGTATGTGAAACTACATGTTGCTTATTTCTATTTTTCTGTTCTTTCTCTGGAGGTGAGCATATATGTCATACTTCAAATAATATTTGTGTTACTGTATATACTGTCCTCTTTTCTCTCTTCCTAATTTCATTTTGGTCTTTCTGTGTTGTTTTTTAAATTAATCTTCTCATCATTTCTTATGGCACAGTACTATCCCCTCACAATCACATGCCTTAACTTGTTCAGTCATTCCCCAATTGATAGGCATTCCTTTAATTTCCAGTTTTTTTGCCATCACAAAGAGAGCTACTGCTAGAAGTATTTGAGAACATATAGGTTCTTTTCCTTTTTCCCTGGCACAATGGCTAAAGTTCCTGGCCTGGAGTCAGGAAGGCTCATCCCCCTGAGTTTAAATCTGGCCAGGTAAGTCACTTAGCCCTGTTTGCCTTGGTTTCCTCATCTGGCAAATGAGATGGAGAAGGAAATTGCAAACCACTCCAATATCTTTGCCAAGAAATCCTGAAATGAGATCACGAAAAGTTGGACATAGCTGAAATGACTGAATAAAAAAATGTTCTCCTAAGTTCAATGGTGGTGGTAGTGATAGGAAATAAAACTGCCTCTTTATTTGAAAAATGACATTTGCCTAAGTTGAACCAATGTGAAATCCCCCAGTTTGGACTATCTTCTCAAGGTGGACAGGTCAAATATCCTGGTTTTGAAACCACTAGGTCAAGGTCTATATTGTTCCCATTCATAAACATTATATACTTCAGGGTTTAGTTCTCAATAGTCCTTTTGAGATAATCCAGACTTCAAGTTATAGTAACCTATAATTGAAAAAAGTGGAGTACTAAATGTTAAATGGAATCACTAAAATAAAATTGAATAGGCAATAGTAGGGAAGGCAGCTATCCTGTTGTTTATTCATGTTGACAGTAGAGGTATTGGTTTTTTATTATCATACAAAACACACTCCCATACTGATCATTGTTATCAAAGCACACTCATACAGAACCAAAACCCCAAAATAAAACTGTAAATAAGCTAATGTGAAAGATAATATGCTTTGATCTGCTTCCAACTGATTCCAACAGTTCCTTCTCTGGATTTGGATAGCATTCTCCATCCTAAGTTTTTCAGGATTATCCCTGGTCATTGCATTGCTGAAAGTAGCCAAGTTTTCATAGTTAATCATCATAAAATACTGCTGTTACTGTGCACAGTGTTCTCTTGTTTGCACCTATTTCACTCTGCATCAGTTCATGCAGATCTTTCCAGGTTTTTTTAAAATAATATTGCTTTTCATTTCTTATGGCACAATAGTATTCCATTACCAACATGTACCATAATTTGTTTAGTCATTTCCCAATTGATGGACATCCTCTCAATTTCCAATTCTTTGCCACCACAAAAAGAGATGCTTTGAATACTTTTGTACAAGAAGGTTTTTCCCCTTTTTTATTAGCTCTTTCAGGTAGAGATCCAGAAGTGGTATTACAGGATCAAAGAGTATACATAATTTTATAGCCCTTTGGACATATTTTCAAATTTCCCTGAGGTATTGCTTTAAAGTCTCATTGTTGGTTTTTTTTGGCCCTTCCTTCAGTTTGGGCTTGGTATGTGATAGAGTAATATATTTTAAGCTTCAGAGTTGTGAACAGCGTGGTTTGTAAGTGAGAGACAAACTAATGTGTAAAATATGAATTGAAGGGATTTCATACCACCACTATTCTTACAGAAGAACAAAATAAACCAATGAAACATTAAAATTATATTTCTGCTATTATGTGAATAAACAATAGGATAGTTGACTTTCCCTACTGAATTTCCCCATTGAATTTTGCTTTATTGAATGATTAGAACAGTCCCTGGATGAACAGGTAAATGGTTTCTGACCATTTGTGGGATTGGAATAAGGCATGAAATCTGACATTTTATGAAACTATCTATCAGTATCCTACTGCAATCTTAATCCTCATCAAGAGAGATTTCCTTTGGGATCTTCAGGATTTCCTGACAAGAACCTGTTAAAGAACACTAGCTTTCTAGATCTGATTAGTGGCTGATATTTTTTTCCTAAGGCTGAGGCTATGAGACTTAACTGTCACCTGCCAACCATCCTCATCCTCCAGGGTTTGATTGCTAGTCTGCCATGACAAAATACAAACAACTCTGTTCACTCTTCCACAGAGGATATATCGATGTATCTATTAACTTGGAGTACCCCATCTTTCTGTAAGGGGGTGTGCCTATCCATGGTCCTCAGTCTCTCTTTAGACTAGATGTCTAAGAAATCTGTGAATGAGTCCCTTCCCTTTGGGTAGGACTGACATACATCAAGAATTGCAGTTTTAGGAGAGGACAGGTGAGAAGAAAAAGACTGCCACATGTAGGACCTTGCTGTTGTTCAGTCATTTCAGCTGTGTCCAACTCTTTCTGACTCAATTTGAGGTTTTCTTGGCAAAGATACTGGAGTGGTTTGCCATCTCTTTCTATAGGGCATCTGACAGATGAGGAAACTGAGGCAAGCAGGGTTAAAGGATTTGCTGAGGGTCACACAGCTAGGAAGTGTCTGAGGCTTCATTTGAACTCAGGAAGGTGAGTCTTTCTGACTCCAGGCTCATCATTCTATCCACTGTGGCACCTAGCTACTCACATGTAGAACCTGTCTGGCCTGGCTTGGAAGCTAGTCTTCATCTCAGATGCCCAAAAGAGATGAGCATAAACTCACTCGTAGCTATTATGTGGAAGGCAGATAGCAGTGTCCTTTACAATATTCTCCTGTTTCCCAGCCAAGAGATGAGTGCTCGCTTGACTTCAGCTGCTGTGGTGATTCTGAAAGGGAAATAAACAGGTAGGACCTGCTGCTTAGCACTTTTCCACAAATAGGCTGATGAATCCTTCCATTGCTGTTTGGGAGACAGAGGGGTTAATTAGGAACCTAGACCAACACTCCAGGGAGACACCTGGGTGTGGCAGACATGAGAACTGAAAGCATTTAATACCTGATTCATTGGCCTCGATATTCTGTTTCATTAAATGCCTTTTGCTCTTAATTCATTTGGCTTCATCTATTAGAGAGATGCATGGAACTATGAATATAAATAGAGGAGTAATCCAGCCATACCATGGATCTGGAAATACCACTCTCTCATGCTAGCCCGTCATAAGTCGGAGTCTCATAGGGTTCAAATGGTCTAGAAATTTTTGAAGAGAAAATGGTATTAGAGCAGAAATAAAGCAAATTTTTATTTTAAAAGCAGCATCTAAAGTGGATCTTGAAAGCAGAAGGAGAGTTTTAGTAGGTTTAAATGTCAAAGAAGTCTGTTCTAGACACCAATTTGGTCCACACAAATACACAGAAGTAGAAATATTAAAAATCATCATGGGAAATCTGGCCATAGACACTTCCCAGCAGTGTGACCCTGGGCAAGTCACTTGACCCCCATTGCCTAGCCCTTACCACTCTTCTGCCTTGGAACCAATACAGAATATTGATTCCAAGATGGAAAGTTAGGGTTTTTTAAAAATCATCATGGAAGAAACAGCTAGTTAGAATAGTCTGGAGGGGCCAGAATTTCAGGTACATGAATGTCAATAATGAGAAATAAAGGTAGAAAGACAGATTAGAATCAGGATTTCCTTCAGTATCAGGAAAGGAGTTCATATTTTATCCTTTATCCAATACCAAGTTAGTGAGTGAGGGTTTTTTGAGCAAATAAATTACTTTAGACCTCATTGTTGTTGTTCAGTCATTTTTCAGTCATGTGTGGCTTTTTTTTACCTCTTTTGGGGTTTTCTTGGCAAAAAATACTAAAGGGGTTTGTCATTTCCTTCTCCGTTTGACAGATGAGGAAACTAAGGTAAATAGGGTTAAACCCTAGCCCAAGGTCATATAGCTAGAAAGTGTCTAAGGCTAGATTTGAACTCAGGAAGATGAATTTTCCTGATTCCAGATTAGTCACTCTAGCCACTGTGCTACCTAGCTACTTTAGAATTATAAAAAATTTTTAAAGATTAATTTGGCAGATGGATGAGAGAAAGGACTTAGAAGCAGCAAAAACTATTAGGAGTCCATAACAAGAGATGATAAGATCTTAAACCTTGGTCTTTGTAGTGAATATAGAGAAGAAGGGACAGATATAAGAAAAATGGCAGAGAAAGAATAAACAAATTTTGTGATTGATGGATTTGTAATTTATTGGAAGTCAAAGAGAGGGAAATATATAATAGGATCATAGATATAGCACATAAAAGGGATTTTAGAGATCTAGTTCACCCCATCCTTTTACAGAGGAGAAAAATGAGGTCTGGGGGAATTAAGTGACCTGACCAAAGTCATGCAAGTAATACCAGAAAAGAGATTTGAAGCCAGGATCTCTGAATCAGGGGACAGTGACAGTACTTTTTTCTATATTAGATGACTCCATAACTCCTGAGCTAGTTTTAAAAAAATGAGAGTATGGGGAGATGAAGGAAGAGGAAAGCTGAGAAAAAAGGGGAGAGATCAGGAATTCATCTCTTTAAATCAGTGATTCCCAAAGTGGGTGCTACTGCTCCCTGATGGGTGCTGCAATGATCCAGGGGAGCAGTGATGGCCACAAGTGCATTTGAGGGCAGAGAATAACTGTAAGGGGGTGATGATAGTATGTGACAGGGGGCGCTAAGTAGTATTTTTTCTGGAAAGGGGGCAGTAGGCCAAAAAAGTTTGGGAACCACTGCTTTAAATAAATAAACTAGATGTAAGATGCTTATGGAAAATCTAGGTAGAGATTCCCTACTGGCAGGTGGTTGCACAGAACCATAAATTATGGGAGAGAATGGGACTCTATGAATGTGCATACATGCTTATATATATACAAATATGTTTATATATGTTTATAGGTATGTATATACATGGATATATATGTGTGTGTATACATATTTCCAAGTGATCTGTACAGTTATGGGAATGGGTAAGGTTTCCTGAGGAGAAAATGTAAAGAAGAAATTAAAAGAATTGAGAAGAGCCTTGGAGGACTCCCACAGTTAGAGGATGGGAGAAGGAAGATGAACCAGTGAAGGGGATAGGGAAGGAGTTGCCTGGAGAATGATGTCACCAAAACTGAAAGAAGAGATATCATCAGGAAAGAGGGGCATGATCAACAATACTAAATGATCCATAATGTTCAAGGAAAATAAGGGTTGAGAAAGGGCCATTGTATTTGGCAATTAAGATATAATTGAGGACAAACAGAATATTTTTAGTGCACTAGTGGATACCAAAATAATTTTTTTGAAGTGCCTAAAAATGACAGGAGTCAAAAACCAACAACCAGACAGTGAGGGGCCTCTCTTGTTGAACATAACTTGAAAAGTAATCAGAGAGAGTTAATTTTCATGACATTCTGATAGTCCAATAACTCTTAAATTGTTTTTCTCAATCTATTTTCCAGATCAATTGTGTTTTTTAATATTTCACATTTTCTTCTTTATAAAATTTTTTTAATTTCGTTTGGACTATCTGAAAGTTATGACCAAAAAAAGCCTAGACAGAATATTACAAGAAATTATCCTAGAGAACTGCCCTGATTCTCTTGAACAAGAAGGCAAAATAGAAATTAAAAGAATCCACAGATCACCTCCTGCAATAAATTCCCAAAGAATTCCCATGAATGTTTTAGTCAGGTTTAAGAATTCCCAGGCCAAGGAGAAAATACTGCAAGCAGCCAGAAAAAAAATCAAATATAATGGAGCCCAAGTTAAGATAACACAGGATCTGGCAGCTTCCACATTGAAGGACTGGAAGACTTGAGATATGATATTCTGGAAGGCAAGGGAACTGGATTTAAAACTAGGGATCACCAACCCACTCAAACTGACTATATTCTCTCAGGGGAAAGTATGGTCATTTAATTAAAAAGAAGATTTTCAAGCATTCCTGAAGGAAAAACCAGACTTAACCAGAAAATTTGATATCCAAATACAAAATTCAAGAGAAGACTAAAAAGGTAAATAAGAAAGACAAAAATTTAAGGGCTTCAATAAGGTCAAATTGTTTATATTCCCATATGAAAAGATGATATCTATAACTCTTAAAAATTATTATCATTATCATAGTAGTTGGAAGAAGTATACATAGACAGAGGGTGTGGTAGTAACCTGTTTAGGATGATGTATATATATAAAAATTTAGGGGTAAAGAAGAGATTTGTACTAAGAGAAATGGAAAAAAGAAGTAAAATGGGATAAATTATATCACATAAAGAGGCTCAGGGGCAGGTGATACTATTACAATGGAGAAGAGGATGAGGGTGGTGATGGGTAATACTTAAATTTTACTCTTATTGGAATTGTCTCAGAAAGGGAAGAACATCAGATTCATTGGGGTATAGAATCCTATCTTACCCTATAGAGAAGTAGGAGAATAAGAAAGGGGTGGTGGGGAAGAAAGTAATATAAGGGAGAGAAAAGTTGGAAAGGGATGATTAAAAGACTCTAAAGAGAAGTAGGAGGGGATTAAAGAGAGTGGTGGTAGGAAGGGGAGTAATATAAGGGACAGGGAGCAATTAAAAGCAAAACACTGGTGTGGAGGGAAAGGGCAGGATTAAAAAAAGAAATAGAGGGGAATACACTGCTGGTGAACATAACTGTGAATGTAAATTGGATGAATTAAGCTTTAAAATGGAAACAGGTAGCACAAAGGATTAAAAACCAGAATTCTAACATATGTTGTTTACAAGAAACACATTTAAGGCAGGTAGACACACAGAGTAAAGGTAAGAGGCTGGAGAAGAATCTGTTAGGCTTCAACTGAGACAAAAAAAAAAAGCAGGAGTAGCAATGATGATCTCAGACAAAACTAAAGCAAAAATAGATCTAATTAAAAGAAATAGGGAAGGTAATTACATCTTGATGAAAGGCAGTATAGACAATGAAGGAATATAATTATTTAACATATATGCACCAAATGGAATAGCATCCAGATTTTTAAAGGAGAAAAGAAAAGAGTTTAAGGAGGAATTAGATAATAAAACTATACTCATGGGAGGACCTCAGCCTTTCCCTATCAGAACTAGATAAATCTAACCAAAAAATAAATGAGAAAAAAGTAAGAGAAGTGAATGAAATTTTAGAAAATTTAGATTTATTAGATATTTAGTGAAAATTGTATAGGGATAAAGAGGAATATACCTTCTTTTCAGCTAACCATGGTACATATACAAAGACTGACCATGTACTAGGGCATAAAAACTTCACAGCCAATGTAGAAAAGCAGAAATAATAAAAGCAACTTTTTTAGATCATAAAGCAAAAAAATATATAATCAATAAGGGTTCATGAAGAAGCAAATTAAATATAATTGGAAGCTAAATAATCTAATTCAAAAAACACATCATAGAAACAATCACTGATTTCATTGAAGAGAATGACAATGAGGAGACAGCATATCAAAATTTATGGGATAAAGCCAAAACAATACTAAAGGGAAAATGTATATTCCTGAGTACTTATATATATATGTACATATATATATATATGAAATAAAGAAAAAGATAAATTAAAAAAACTAGAAAAAGAACAAATCAAAAATTTCCAATTAAAGAATAAATTAGAAATCCTAAAAATCAAAGGAGAAATTAACAAAATTGAAAGTAAAAGGAGTATTGAACTAATTGAACTGGTTTTATGGGGGAAACATAAAATAGAGTATTGATTAATTTGATTTTTTAAAAAAAGGAAAAATTTTTTTAAAAAAAAGAAAGTAGGAGAATCAAATTACCAATATCAAAAATGAAAAGGGAGCTTTAACTGCTAATGAAGAGGAAATTAAAGCAATCACTAGGAGCTAATTTGCCCTATTATATGACAATAAATCTGATAATCTAGGTGACATGGATGAATATTTACAAAAATATAAATTGCCTAGATTAACAAAAGAGGAAATAGAATACTTAAATAATCCCATCTCAGAAAAACAAAATTGAACAAGCCATCCATGTATTCCCTAAATAAAAATCCCAGGGCCAGATGGATTCACAACTGAATTCTATCAAACATTTAAAGAACAATTAATCCCAATAATATACAAACTATTTCACAAAACAAGCAAAGAAGGAGTCCTACCAATTTCTTTTTATGACACAAAAATGGTGCTGATAGCTAAACCAGGAAGACTATAAACAGAGAAAGAAAAGTATAAACCATTCTCCATAAAGAACATAGATGTAAAGATCTTATATAAAATACTAGCAAAGAGACTACAGAAATATATCACAAGAATTATTCACTATGACCAGGTGGTATTTATACCAGCAATGCAAGACTATTATCAGGAAAACCATCAACATAATTGACCAATATCAATATTCTAACAGAAATCACATAATTATCTCAATAGAGGCAGAAAAAACCTTTGACAAAATGCAACACCCATTCCTATTAAAAATACTAAAAAGTATAGGAATAAAAGGGCCTTTCCTTTAAATAATAAGTAGTATTTTTTCCATCAGCCAGTATTATCTGCAATGGGATAAGTTATAAGCCTTCCCAATAAGACCAAGAGCGAAGCACAGATATCCATTATCACCACTATTATTTAATATTGTACTAGAAATGCTAGTTTTAGCAATTAGAGAAGAAAAAGAAGTTGAAGGAATTAAAGTAGTCAATAAGAAAACTAAAATATCACTCTTTATGGATGATATGATGGTATACTTAGAGAATCCTAGAAAATCAACTGAAAAACTAGTTGAAATAATAACTTTAGCAAAGTTGCAGGATACAAAATAAACCCACACAAATCATCAGCATTTCCATATATTTCCAACAAAACTCAGCAGCAAGATTTAGAAAAACAAATATCATTTAAAATCACCCCAGACAATATAAAATATTTGGGAATCTCTTTGCCAAGAGAAATGCAGGAATTATATGAACAAAATCACAAAAATCTTTCACACAAATAAAATTAGAGCTAAACAATTGGAAAAACATTAATTGCTCAGGGGTAGACTGAGCTAATATAATAAAAATGATAATTCTACCTAAATTAATTTACTTATTCAAATCCATACCTATCAAACTACCAAAAAACTATTTTATAGAACTAGGAAAAATAATAACATGATACATTTAGAAAAATAAAAGGTCAAGAATATCAAGGGAATGAATTGAAAAAAACATGTCAGCTCTTAATTTGTACTATAAAGCAGGCATCATCAAAACAATCTGGTACCGGTTAAGTAATAGAAGGGTGGATCAATGGAATAGAATAGAGGTAAATGATCATAGCATTCTAGTGTTTGATAAATCCAAAGATCCCAGCTTTGGGGATAAGAACTCAATATTTGACAAAAACTGCTAGGATAATTAGAAAACAGCATGGCAAAAATTATGTTTAGATCAATACCTTATACCCTACACAAGTAATTCCCAAAGTGGGCGCCACCGCCCTCTGGTGGGTGTTGCAGTGATCTAGGAGACGGTGATGGCCAAAAGTGCATTTGGGGGCAGTGAATAACCATAAGGGGGGGTGGTGATAGTATGTGACAAGGGGAACTAAGTAACATTTTTTCTGGAAAGGGAGCAGTAGGCCAAAAAAATTTGAGAACCACTGCCCTACACCAAGATAATAACAAAATGGGTATATGATTTAAACATAAAGAGGGATATAAGTAAATTAGGAGAATGTAGAATAGTTTATTTGTCAAGTATATGATCAAGGGAAGACTTTATAACCGAACAAGAGACAGAGAATTTAAAAGGTTTTATACAAACTACCAATGCAGTTAAGATTAGAAAGAAGGCAACAAACTGAGAGGGTGGGAATTTATAACAAATTTCTCTGATAAAGGTCTAATTTCTCAAATATAGAGAGAACTAAGAATGATGGACAGGATGATTTCAGGGAGACCTGGAAAAACCTATGTTAACTGATGCAGAGTGAAATAAACAGAACCAGAATAACATTATATACAATAACTGAAATATTATGGAACAATCAAATGTGATACTTTGCTACTAACAGCAATACAATGATCCAGGGCAATTCTGAGGAACTTATGACAAAGAATGCTATTCACCTCTAGAGAAAGAACTCTTGGAGTATAAATGCACATGAAAACATATGATTTATCACTTGTTTATTTGGGTATATGATTTGGATTTTATAAAATTATTCACTTGCAAAAATGAATAATAAGGAAATATGGTTTGCACGATAATACATGTCTGACTCAGATTGAATTGCTTATCAACTCCAGGAGAGGAGAGAAGAAAGGAGGGAGACAACACAAATCATATAACTTTGGAAACCTCATGTGGGAAATTGTTCTTAAAATAAAATAAAGATAAAACATAAAAAAAGAAACATGGACTTGGATAAACTGATGCAAAGTAAAGCAATCAGAACTATGAGAACAAAACTATACAAAAATATTGACTGAGGAAGGTTAATTGATTCCATTTGTTACTCTATCCATCCAATGTCCTCAACAACACTAGAAAAAGTAAGACAGTGAAGTGGCAAACTGTCTTTATCCAAATGGCACATAAAGTATTGATGGTTCTATTGGAGTAGGTTTTTCTTTGCCCATTTCCTTTCACCTCTTAAGTAAGGTGGAGCTATTCCCAGCCACACAGGATTCTTCTATATAATGCCTAAAAGAGGTTCTCCTCCTGTTTGGCTCTTCACACATGATTACTTTCATCTCCACAGACCTGTTGCCTTGGACACTCTCCTGAATGCTCCTCCTGGAAAGGGGCCATCCCTTCAAGGATGTGCCTTTGATACTTCAGAGAGTGAAAGATTGACTGTGGTCAGCAGTTGTTTTCTTGTCATAATTTGGCATGTCATCGAGTAGTAAAATTTATCAAATGCTGGATGCCAGCCTGCTTTATTATTTGCTCCTGAATAGAAGACCAGAGGAGTTTCTCCCCAGACCAGAAATGATTCAGAATCGGAGTCTCAGGGATGAGCCAAGCCCCAAACACATCCGCACTATCAACTCTAGTATCAATCATTCTTGCCCCAAATTCCCCACACTGTCCACACACAAAAAAGTTCTACACTAGATATTTTTCTTTTTTAAAAAATTGAATGAACTTGATTTTAACTTTCAAAAGTATTCTTCATGTATTCATTTTTAATTTGCTATACACAAGCCCAAAACTAGGTATGGGGTGAAGACAAAGAATATAATTAACACTTAGTGTCTCCCCTCAAGGAGCTTATAATCTAAATGTAGAAAAAGGAAGAAGGAGGAGGAGAACAAAAACAAGAAGCATTTATAAAACTCAACAGTCCTGTGAGGCAGGGGCTATTATCATCCCCATTTTACAAAGGAAAAAACTGAGGCAGATAGACATTAAGACTTGCCCACAGTACAATGAAGCTAGTAAGTATTTGAGACTTAATTTGATTTTATGTTTTCTTGGCTCCAGGTCCAGCACTCTATGTTCTATGACACTTAGAGATCTCTACAATAACATAAATGTAGATTGGATTCAGACAAGAGCATAAAGGAGGTAGTAAGGGCTATGCAGATTCTGGAGAAGGTAAAATCATTTCTAACAGTGGGGTGCTGGTGGGGGGGAGAAAGACTGAGAGGTATTCCTGGAGAAGTTGGGTCTCAGTTATCACTGGTAGTATTTTTTAAATGGACCTGGAGTTGGGAAGAGAGGGAGCAGATGGTCATTCTAATATGAATATGCACATGGAGAGACATAAAAGGTTAAACCAGTTTGGCTATACTGCATTCATGGAATAGTGTAGGATAAAACTGAGAAGGGGGCGCCAGTTAATAAGCATTTTATATAACAATATAATATAATATAATAATAAGCCAGTTAATAAGTATTATGTACTTACTGTGTGTCTGGAACTGGGTTAAGTGCTAGGGATAAAAAGAAAATCCCTACTTTCAAGGAACTCACAGTCAAATGAAGAAGACAGCATGCAAACCAGTATGAAAAATAAGATATGTGCATATAGGGGGCAGCTGGGTAGCTCAGTGGATTGAAAGCCAGGCCTAGAGACAGAAGGTACTAGGTTCAAATCTGGCTTCAGACACTTCCCAGCTGTGTGACCCTGGGCAAGTCACTTAACCCCCAGTGCTTACCCTTACCACTCTTCTGCCTTGGAGCCAACAGTATTGGCTCTAAGACAGAAGGTAAGGGTTAAAAAAAAAGATATGTGCATATAAATACACACACATATGATAAAGTGGGTATAATTCAGAGAGAAGGCCTCAAGACTGAGGAAAACTGGGAAAGACTTCCTCCAGAAGGTAGAACTTTAGCTGAAATCCAAGGAAGCTGGGGTAGCCAAGAGATAGAGATGAGAAAGGAGAGATTTCCAGGTGTGCAAGACAGGCAGTGAAAATGCTCCATGATGGAAGGGGGAGTGTTAGGTATGAGGAACTACAAGGAGGTCAGTATTCCTGGATCCCTGAGTGCAGGGAGGGCAATAGGATCAGAAGACTGGGAAGGTAGGAACCAAGCTATTGAATGCCACATGAAAAAGTTTATACTTTTCTGGGGAAAGGGACCCATTAAATGGCTTTGAGGATCTTCTGTATTATGTATTTGTTGTTTAGTCATTTTCCATTATGTACTAATCTTCGTGACAACCTGTCCATGCTGTTTTCTGGCAAAGACTCTCAAGTAGTTTGTCATTTCTTTCTCCAGTGGCAAAAAGAGCTTAATTGTCTTGCTCAAGGGCACACAGCTTCCGGGGATGGATTTGATTTGAACTCAGATCTTCCTGATTCCAAGCCCAGTGCTCTATCCACTGCATCACCAAGCTTCCTCCCTCATACATATAAGAGCATGGATTCCAGAGAGCAAACAGGGTGGGGGAGAATAGCGATGGTGTTAAAGGCAGGGATGGGGGAGGGAAAATGGTTTATGTCATTAAAAAAAAAAAAAACAACCCTTACCCTCCCTCTTGGAATCAATACCAAGTATTAGTTCCAAGGTAGAAGAGAGCTAAGAGCTGGGCAACGGTGGTTAAATAATTTGCCCAGGGTCACACAGCTAGAAAGTGTCAGATTTGAGCCCAAGACCTCACAACTCTATACTTGGCTCTCAATCCACTGAGCCACCTAGTTGGCCCTTATTTCTGTCATTTTTGAACACTAAATGAGAGGAGGTGAGGTGAGGTGAGGAGTAGACTATTTTCACATGTCCCTCCTCCCCTCTTTTTCTTTAGCATTTGGAAGTTGCTTGACTCCACTCAGGTAAACACATTTAGTCATCAGTGATCCATCTTGTTTTTCTTGGTTTTCATCTTGATAATCACCTCTGCTTTGTGGCTGCAGTCACCTATTTGCACACCAAATTATTCCTTAGGACTAACTCCAGAGGAGTAGCCTGTGTGTGAATAGAAACTACAGCATGGCGCTCATAATGATTATGCTTCCATCTTATCCATACCTTTAGCTGCAGGCAAGGCATTGAAAACCAATGCAGATCAGGGAGCTCTTCTCAACAGCTAAAATTAAGATGTTGGAATTTTTGCAGATCAGCTTACAATGGAGGAATTGCATTATCTCTTTTAAAAATTATCTAAAGGAAATAAGAGGCTTTAGGTTAGGAATCTTAAAATGAAATTATTTTTAAT
Source organism: Gracilinanus agilis (assembly GCF_016433145.1). Taxonomy (NCBI): domain Eukaryota; kingdom Metazoa; phylum Chordata; class Mammalia; order Didelphimorphia; family Didelphidae; genus Gracilinanus; species Gracilinanus agilis. The sequence goes on along the minus strand of NC_058130.1, from coordinate 538,959,804 downwards.
AAGAGATTTTGACCCAAGCTCCACCTGATAAATTAACCATCAAAATGAGTATTCACCATATGTCAAGAAGCAATAAAATCCTCTTTGACCTGTCTGGAACATTTTATAATATTATTTCATCCTTCCTGCCATTCTTCTCTTTCTTAACTTCCATGACACCATGTTCCCATATGTCTGTCAGTCAATAAGATAAGTGCTTAATAATTTCCTACTATGTGCCAGGCAATGTACTAAGCACTTGGTATGTAAAGAAAGGCAAAAGATAATCTCTGATTTCAAGAAACTCACAGCCTAATAGGGCAGATAACATGAAAATAACTTTGTGAAAATAAGTTTCATAAAAGATAGTTCAGAGATAATCAATAGTGACGGTAGCACCAAGGTAGTCAGGAAAATTTTCCTAGAGGAAGTGTGATTTTAACTAGGACTTGAAAGAAATTAAGGAAACCAGGAGGAGGAGATGAGGTAGAAGGGAGTTCTAATTATGGGGAAAAGCAAATGAAAATGTTTGGATTTGGGAGAGGGAGTGTGTTATTGGAAGAACAGCAAGGTGGCCAGTGTCCTTGAATCACAGAGTACATTGGGGAAGAGAAAGATGTAAGAAGACTGGAAAAGAAGAATTGGGGTCAGGTCATGACGGTCTTTGAATGTCTAGTAGAGGATTTTGTATTTTATCCTGTGTAATAGGGAGCCACAGGAATTTATTGAATAATAAAGCAACACGGTCAGATCTACACTTTAGATAAATCAATTTGACAGCTGTGTAAAGAATGGGAGAGATGAGTCAAGGAGACCAATGAAATAATTAAGTATAAGGAGGTATATTGAATCCCTCAGTATTTATCAGTGAAGTAAGGCTGATGGTCTTACCCACTGGGACCAGTGCATGATTAGATCTCAACATAGTGTTGGTAAACAGATAAAAAGGATTTATTTCTTATAAAACAAAAGGATTAGGGTAGGAGGATTAAGGAACAGGGGTTCCCTAACTCAAAAAATATCTCACTGGCCACTCCCTCTGTGTTTCCCAGCATGGGAAAGTCTTTAGTTTCTTGATGGTCCCTAAATCCTTTCCTGACACTGGCTAAGATCCCCAAGCCCTCCCTGTCTATACCTGACTCTAATTAATTGCCCTGGTTGGATTCACAAGATGAGACAATCTTTAAGATGAAAAGGCATGAACTCTTGTTGACTGAGTTCAACCCAGCTGGGTCAGCCCCTGAGCTTGGCTTCAGCCTCCACACCAACACTGAGTTTGGATTAGATCAGGTTTGTTATCAGAATCTTCTTAGATGTAGATCTTGAAATGAGGAAAGGTATTTCCCAGAAGGTCTAAAAGGTTTCCCTTCAACCTCACTGGAGATTTATAACAGCAGTTACAGCAGAGCTCAGTCACCTTCACTCCTATCAGCTATAAGACCAGGAAGCAAAAAACCTCTTCAGTTGGTTGCTGTCCCTTCAAGAAACCTCCTTCTGGATTCCAGAATCCTCTGTCATCAGGTTCTTAGCATGTGACCAGAGCAACTTCTGCAACATCATTTCTTACTTATACTTCAACCCATTTCTTTCTCTTTCCTTTCTATACTAACACCAACTAGGGAGCTATTGCAATATAGCAGGCTTGAGATGGTAGGAGCCTAGAGGGAGGTGATGATGGTATTGGAGGAAAGAAAGGAAACACTATGAAAGATGTTTTGGTGGAGAATTGACAGGACTTGGCAGCAAATTGATTATGGGAAGGTGAGTAAAAATAAGGAACTGAGGGTGACACTTAGGTTCCAAGCTTGGGTGACTGGAAGGATGATGATAGTCTCTAAAATGATAGAAAAATTTGAAAGGGGGAAGAGTTTTTTGGGGAAATATAATTAGTTGGATATGTTAATATTAGAGTGTTTTAGGGACATTTGGCTTGAGATGTCTCATAGGCAGTTGGAGAGTTGAAGCTAGAGGTTAGGATTACAGTAAAGGCTGGATAAATTGATTTGAAAATTGTTAGCCCAAAGATGATCATTGAAACTGTGAGAGCTGAACTGATGAGATTCCCCAAGGGAAATAGTAAGGAGACTCTGCCCATGGTCCTAGGACATATCCACCTTTCATCTGGTATGACCTGAACAAAAATCTAGCAAAGAAGACAGAGAAGGAATAATCAGACAGGATGGAGGAGAACCAGAACAGAATAATATCTAATATCATGGAGATACATAGAGAGAAGGTATCAAAGAGAAGAAGGTGATGTCAAAGATTAAAGAGAGGTTCTGTGTGTTTACATACTTTCTGAATTAATACTCTTCTCCCTTCTGCTTTCTAAATATAGGGATTCCTATGATTTCATAGGAAAATTCTTCCCACCAAAGTAGATGGGCAACTTTTCCATAAACACCTACTCTCCGGGTAACTTGGGGCACTGAGAGAGACTTGATCATAGGTCACATAGCTAGAAAGTGTCAGAAGTTGGACTTTCTCTTGTTTTCACTGGCTCTCCCCCATGCCTGGAATCCCATCCTTCTTCATCTACACCAGTGGTTCCCAAACTTTATTGGTCTACTGCTCCCTTTCCAGATAAAGTATTAGTCCCTTGGAAATTAATTCTTTTTATTTTAAAAGCAATTAATAGGAAAGATAAATGCACCTGTGGCCATCATCACCTCCCTGGATCGCTGCAGCACCCACCAGGGGGCGGTGGCGCCCACTTTGGGAATCACCAATCTACACCTTCTAACTTCCCTGGCTTCAAGTCCTAGCTAAAATCTTACCTTTTGCAACAAGCCTTTCCTAATCCTCCTTAATCTTAATTCCTCAGCTCTGAGTGCACTCCCCATTTATCTGCATCATACACCCCATTGTTTTTACACAATTGTTCATATATTATTTCCCCCCAATAGACTGCCCTTTTGAGATCAGGGTCTGGGGAAGGAGATCTTTATTTATATTCCTTATCCTTAACACAATGGTTGGCACGTAACAGATGTTTAATAAATGCTAGTCAACTGGTTCACTCCACTGCTGGTCTTCTGGTCACTGTCATACTTTCACTTTTCATGGTCTCTGCTTTTTACTTATTTATGTAGCCCCTACTCACAATGGGTTAAGCTCCTTTTGAAGAGAGACCAAGTCTTAGTCATCTTTGTAAACCCGACTCCCCACACTGCCTCAGTCAGCACCCTGACCTCAGTGGGTACCCAATTGACACTCGGCACACTGAGATTCTCTTTTTACTTGTGTGGCACACAGTGTCTCCTTCCTCCTTTCAGACAATTATCCATTTGAGGGCCAATTCAACAATGGCCTGGCCAAAGAATAAGCCCACGAAACCCTGGTTGGCTCTGTGGCTCGTAGACCTGGAACGTTTTCTGGAGCCAAACCCCAACTTTTGAGGGAGATACAAAACACTCATCCTTGCTAGAGGCTCTCTTTAAAGTGCTTCTCTCTTCGAGGAATAATAATGTCTCTCCTCAAGAAGGCTCCAGCAGAAAGGGCGATGAAGAGAGGAGCTCCCACTCCCGCACAGAGGAAATTGAAATTAGCCTAATTAGATTTTCTGAACGCTTAGATACCACGGTGATAGACGCCATCTAAATACATAGACAGATAGGAAAGGAACACAGATGTTGTGTGAGACCACTGATTTAGTTCCAAGTCAATACTCTTAATTAACTGCAAACTGTTTAAATATATAACATTCCCAACATGTAGCCGCTAACACCTATATAGAACTCTTCATGCGAGAGCCTCAAAGTGCAATGCAAAATGACAATTATTTCCAAAAATACAAAACTGTAACTACTTATATATTTATATCAATGTAGTCCTTTCAATCTCAAGCACCCCAAGGCTGTTTCTCCACTGGTATATAGGCGGCACCTTTCCCAGAACAGAAATGCAGTCACCTCTGGGGGCAAAAATACAGCTGCTGTAACAGAGCAGGGTAATGATTAGGGTAATGGAGAAAACAAACAGACCAAATTAAAAAACAAAATTCTCAAAACCAAACCAAACAAAAAGCCAGCTTTCACACACATCTAATTCAAGTAGAATACACCAGCTTCTGAGAATGCTTAGTGTTTGGGCGGATTTCAGTTAGGATAAAGACTTGGGATTCATGTAAGCTCCCCAGGACAGGGAGCAAGGATCCAGTTCCAGGGTCCTGGCAGAGAAGCCAGCCAAAACATACGTGTGTGTGTGTGTGTGTGTGTGTCTAGTATGTTAGTATGTACTGGCATCGTCAAGAAAAAGAGGGCACAGGGACAAATGTCATTTTGTGGCAGCCTGTCCACTCCCCTATACCCTCTGGGAAGGAGACCTGAATTTGGAGTCAAAGATCTGCCAGATTACTGCTGAAGGACTCTTCAGTTCTAAATCTAATCCTATTTACTAGAAACTGATCTTCCTTTTTGATGGACTGGCTCTCCATCGTATTGTTCCCAATTCCCTAATGTCCCGCTTGTCTTTTTGACCTGGTGATTTTGACATGGATTCCTGCAATCTCCATCCACAGCTACATTTTCTTAGCACCTATCTGTCCAAAACTATGTCTTTTTTCTTGTTTCACCTGGAAGTCATACACAACTCTTTGTGAAACCATTTGGGGGTTTTCTTGGCAAAGATGCTGGAGTGGTTTACCAGTTCCTCTTACTGATGAGGAAACTGAGGCAAAGAGGATTAAGTGACTTACCCAGGCTCACACAGTATGGGAAGTAAGATTGGAACTCATGACCACGAATCTTCCTAACTCTAGGTCCTCCATCCACTGTACCACCTAATTGCCCCAAAATGGATATAGCTGATGATAATGATGACGATCATAACAATAACCTCCCTAATTTTATATAGCTCTTTAAAATTGGAAAGCACTTTACAAAATCTCTCATTTTATCCTCACAATAACCCTGGGAGATAGATGCTAAATAATTATCCTTATTTTACAGATGAAGAAACTGAGACAATCAGAGGGTAAATGACTTACCCAGGGTCATGCAGATATTGAATATGTAAGGCCAAATTTGAACTCATCTTCCTGACTATAGGTCCAGGGCTTTCTCCACTGCTCCATCAGCTACCTCTCATAAAAATAATAGCTAACATTTTTATAGCTCTTCAATGTTAAGAAGAATTTTACAAATATTCTCTCATTTTATTATTAATCATGTTTATTATTAATCATATTATTATTAATCCCATTTTACAAATTTTACATCTAAGTATCTGTATACATCATATACAACTTTATGGGCTGTAGAGTTAGTAAATATCTGAGGTTAGATTTGAATTCAGGTCTTCCAGACTGCAGGCCCAGCACTCCAGCTCCAGCCGTATCATGGCACATGAATGCCATAAAATGACACTCTCTGTGGCTTGTTATTTATAGGAAGCAAATTGTTGTTATTTGATATACTGCATTAACTAAGGCTGTTCCTCTGCTCTCATTTGATATAGATCTTCTTGTCTTTGGATCCATCACCTCCCCAAACTTGGACATTTTTTTCCAAACCCCCTGGATCTAATTTCTCTGGAATTTCTGGATTTGAGCATTTAGACGATTACCTATTATTCTTTGATTCCTGGAATGGGGCACTGTATTTATCACACATTTGTCCCCATTTCTCTTGGGCTTGTTGATCCTCCCTTATTTGTGATTACTCACTAATTTTCAACTATCCACAAGACCTCTGGTCAACACTTATAGGACAGAGGGGCATAAAAATCGTATTTTCTGGACCAAGCAAATGTGCACACCCTGCCGCAGCAAGATCAGGCCAGTGAGCTGCCTTGGAAAGCCTACAGAAATAAACCATGGTAGTGTGGGCTCCAGAAACAATTAAACTGAACTGAAAAATTGGAAACAAAGTAGATGTATATCATTTGGGGAATGACAGAGTTAATTGTGGCATATGTGCATAGAGAATACAATTATAATATAGGAAATGAGGAATCTAGAGAATCTGGAGCAACATGGGAAGACATTTATTAACTGAGGCAGAGGGAAAAAATAGGAATAGGATAATAATAACAAAAAACCCTCAGCATAATAATGTCAACAAAAAGTCTGATTAATTGCCATGATCACAGCCGGAAAACAATGAAACATACTCCTCTCCTCTTGGATGAGAGGTGGAGGACTGTTAGAATAGAATGGCACCTATGTTATCAGCCAGATCTTGTCTGCTTGCGCTTAACTTTTTGCTTGTTTGTTACAAGGCAGTGAAACATGTTGAAAAACAAAAAGACATCAATAAAGCTTGTTTAAAAGGTCTCACTAAAGATTTATATAGTGCTTTTAGGTTTGCAAAGCATTTTACAAATATATCATCACACTGGATCTCATAAAAAAAAACTCAGGAAGTAGACACCATTGTTATCTAGGAAAGCAAGGAGACAAATTGTTAAATTTGTTCAATGTTCAATTGCAAAAAAGATTATCTAGGAAACTGAGGAAACTCAATGAAAGAGGTTAAGATATTTGACTAGGAACTGAGGGATTCAGTTAAGAGAGCACAGCACAGGTAAGGAAGAGGTGTTGCCATCACACTGGTCCTTTGCCTAGGCCACTAACCTGGCCCTAGAATTGAAAATTTTGGCTGACAGAACATATTCATTGCTGAGTCCCAGATTTAAGATATTTGATAAATCCCTAGAGTTGGCATTTTCTATATTCATATCTGGTACCAACTTGTAATCAGAACTAGTACCATTAAGGAAGTGGCAGCATTAAAAGAATTTTTATAGTTGATCAGTTGTTTTGTTTCAGTTTTGAACTAGAAGGGATAAAATTAAAATGGCTATCAAGATGTTGACAGCCCCAAACATGCAAGGGGACAGCATAAGACTATCTGGTTGCCCTTAACTAACTGTTGCAGATAAAATGTATCCATGGAGATCAAAAGAACTGATGTTTATAATTTCTGATCACCTACTAGTGATATTTAAAAGATCATGGAAAACACAGGACTAGAGAAAGGCAAGAAGAGACCTAACAGCCAGAACCAGAGGCCAGTGAGCTTGCCTTCAATTGATTGGGAAATGTTTGCTTAGAAAAAGAAGTGATTGAATATAAAGAACCAAGATGACTTTACAGAACAGAATCAGGGGAATGTGGTAGATGTAGTTTATAATCAAATAATTTTAGCAAATTAGACAAAATTCAGTAGTTTTAGCAAAATTTGATAAAATCCATGCTTTTCTTGTGTAGAGAAGTAAAGATATGAGCTAAATACTACAATTAGATGGATTCCTAACTGAATGAATGGCCAGATTTAAAGAATAGTTGTTAACGGTTCAATGTCAATTTGGCAGGGGGAGGGAGAAATCTCTTGTGGAGCCCTCCAGGGAACTGTGCTCAGCCCTGAGCTGTTTAACATTTTTATAAATTACTTGACTAAAAGAATAAAGGCAGATATCCATAGAGTAGAAACTAGTATTGCTACTGTGCTTATAAAATAGGTATCACCAAAGGGATAGGAACCTCCTCAAAGTACACATAGAGTATGGGTTTCAAAGTGAAGAGAACTAGAAATTAAATGTAAGGGATTTGGTTCATCAGAAGGGTTCCTCTTCAGTTTGGTCAATCAATCTGATGAATTACAGGCTATCAGCTTTGTTTAGAGGTATATGAGAATATGTCCACTAGTACTTTATTGATTAGGTTTCAGAGTCTAAGTCTCTGTCTCTGACTCTCATCCTTTTTCTATCTCTGTCTCTTTATCCTTGACTTTCTTTTTTTTTTCTTTTTGCAGGTCCAATTCTTTCGCAATTGCTTATTCAGTAGCTCCTACATTATAAACGTTTTATGAAGGAGTTTAAAACACAGGGTGGCATTGAGTCTTGGTGGGGAAAAATGTAGGAATCTGAGGGAAGAAGGGGCTTGTTGGAATGTCAAAAGAACTGCCCCAATAACGACTCCTTTCTGGAGGGAACTAATCACCTATTTGTGTTTTCTGCATCTATTTACGGTCTAATGTGGGTTCTATGCATCTTCTGAATTTTCTGTGCATGAAATAAAAGGTTGTCCCCTACATGAATTGTACTTGATACCTTGAGTGGTTTTATTGGGGTTGGGGACCATATTGCCTATGCTTTTGGAACTCTAGACTAATGTCATACCAAGAGTTACACGAGGCAAGGGCAATGAGTTACAAAGATATAATGACCATCTTGGAATCAGCTGCTCAGGACTGGATCCAGACTTTGTGAATTCAAGATCCTTGTAGGTGGCACTGTGGTGGTGTTGGGCAATATACATAAATATATACAATCTGTTTGTCTGGGAGCACTATAAAGGCAATGATTACAAGTTTCCTAAGAATGTTTTTTAATAGGCAACACTGTCCATTCTTTTTAACTGGAATGAAAAATTCCCTAGGAGACTTAGGTGATCAAGAGAGAGAGAGAGAGTAATCAGTCAAAAAAGCTTCTTTCAAGTTCAGTCTACTTGGTCATAAGCAGCTTCTTGATTATGCAGCCTCAGCTGATCAAGCTTTCACATTATTCATGTTAAAAACCCATTCTGGTTAAAGCCTATTGATTTAATTTACTGAAACATGTAGTAAGCTGTGGTCATCTCACTAAACTGAAAAACAAAGGAGCAACCCACATCATAAAATCAGTGAAGTCATCTTAATACAAGATGACCTCTGGGGGCCCTTCCAAGTCTGTGATTTTGTAATATAATTATTGACCCTGCTCTCTTTTGCCCATCCTCCAAGTGTTCTGGGTTTACCATGTTCAGAAGTATGCAAAGTATACTAGCTCTTACTAACCCTGGATAATTAAGACTTTAGTATAAGCCACTCTCTTTTGCCTCCTAAATCTTTGTCAACAGTACCCTTTCCTTCTTCCTATCTCACTTAATCCTCCCCTTACATTATGTCCTATGGGATCTTGTCCTACTGTTAACTTTCTATTCTCACAGTTGACTTCTCATGGTTTTTTCAACTTTTTTTTTTGTTTTACAATTAAGATTCCTTGTTCCTCCTCCCAGAATACAATAAATGTTAGTCATTCTCCCATAATCTCCTAAATTGACATTCTGATTTACCTTTTCTCATAGTCCCTGACCCACTAGACCAAGAGAAGTAGGCATGCTTCTGGTTCTTCATATCCATTTACCAACCACCTCCATACCACTATCACTCATTCTCACTCATCAACCTTTCCTCCTTTGAGATTCACTCTATCAAGATTCTAATACAAACCCGGCCTCAGCCACTTCCCAGCTGTGTGACCCTGGGCAAGTCACTTGACCCCCATTGCCCACCCTTACCACTCTTCCACCTATGAGACAATACACCGAAGTACAAGGGTTTAAAAAAAAAAAAAGATTCTAATAGCACTAATCTACTTGTACCCAGGTTAGTTGCTCTCTTTTTATAAGGAGTAGAGAGTACCCAGTTCACAATCTTCCTCTCTATTTCAAACCCTGGTCTTATGTAGGGATACTTCAACTTGCATATCAATGTTTATCGAAGTTCTTTGCTTCTTGTTCATCAGGCTTTTCAACTTCTATAAAATATATTTTTATGCCATACCAGTCACACAGAGGGATGGTCATATCCTTGGTGTCATATATCAACTACAAGTGCTCATACTACCTAGTCTAGAATTCTGAATTTTTCTAGCTGACCAAAATCTCTTACCTTTCCTTTGTCTTATCCATCTAAAACCTATTTTGTATCCTTACTCAATCTTTAGTTTCTCCTCCCTGATCCTGTTATATCAGTTCACTACCTCTGCTCTGACTTTATTTTGCTACCTGAGAAATTTCTTTCCAGGTGTTTTGTTTTTATAACACTATAATTTCAGATAAATGATTACCTACCTTCTCCCTAATCTCTCTGCGAGATTGCATTTACTCTGAAAGTCATACTTCTTCAGTATCTCCTTCCCCTTGGAGTCCTTCCTTCTCCAGTGATTGGAGAAGATAAAAGATAGACATAGGAGAACTCCTCCCAGATTTTGTATTATTGGAGAGGCACAGTGTACCCCTCTTCATTACTTGCTACCCAGCTTATCTCCAGGACTTCATCAATGTCTTCCATAATTCACCTTCCTTCAAGATTGCATCTATTCTGAAATTCACACCTCCTCAGTACTCCCTGGACATGGGTACTTCTCTCTCCCTCTGATTGCAGATGGTAGAAGATGAATATGGAAGAGCTCCTCCCAGAATTTCTCTTTAATAAAGGAACCCTCTGAAGCCTTCTCATCATTTCCCACATGGCTTCCAGTCTTAATTATGCCCTAGCAGTAAGTACTCTAAGCTCCCATTGTTATCCCCCACTTTTCATCTTCTTTTTTTCTGAATTGTCTTCCTCTTTTAGCTTGTGAACAACTTGAAGGTACAGATTGCTTTGCATTTCTCTATATTCTAAGTGCTTAGCACAGTACCTGGCTCATAGTAGATGTTCAATAAGTATTTTTTGATTATTGATGCCAGATTTAACCCTTTAATGTAAAAACAACTAACAAAAGATACTTATTACAGTGACATGACATCTAATGATTTACATAACATTCTGCCCCTCACTTCTCTGCTTTGAGTTGAAAGTACATTTCATTATCTCTTCTTTGGAACCATTGTTGGTTTTTTTAATTACTCAGAATTTGGCTTCATTTAATAATCTGTCATTTACATCTCTGAATCATTGCATATATTATTCTTTTGATTTTACTAATTCATGCATATCGTCTCATGTTTCTCTAAGTTCCCTATTTTTGTCATTTCTTTCTCCTCAATCATAAGGAACTGCATTTTCTGGCCATTTTTTACTGATAATGCTAACTTTGTTTTGCTACTCAAAAATTGCTATTACATCTATTTTGTTATAAAGTAAATTTTTGTTCCCGTCTCTGGCTTCCTTGCAGTATATGCCCCATAGTGGGATTATTGGGACAAAGGATATAAAGGGATGACTCAGTTTTCTCATATAATTTCAAACTGATATCCAGAATGGCTTGACCAATTTTTATCTCTATCTGTATGGAGGTATTAGTATGCCTTTCTTCTTATAGACCTCTCAGAATTTTTTATCATCTTTGTCAATTTTCAAAGAGTGAGGAAAAACCCAAGTTGTTATAGTTTGCATTTCTTCTCTTATTAGTACTTTGGAGAATATTTCCAAATGATCCTTTATAATTTGGAAATCTTCTTTAGTAAATTATTTTGCCCCTTAATAATTTTTAAATTTTATTTAGTCATTTCTTATCATTCCCTTCCCTCTCTTTATTGTGAAAACTCTGTTCTTTTTTTTATTTTGATAACTTAATTGTTCTTTGTGACCTAGCTAGGTAGAGGTAATCAGTTTTGCTCATCTGTCAAAACAGTTGTTACTTTTGTTTAAGAAATTTATAATCTTTTTATACTGAAATTTGTCCTCTAATTTTCAATATTTCTTTTAAAATTATTAATTTATTTGTTTTTTACTCTAAGTTGCACATTAGTTTCATTGATCCTCTTTCTCACTTCTTTTTTATTATTATCAGTTCTCAGAGATGATTTTTCTCTTTGGACCACTTTAGTGACATCCCATAAGTGTGGGTATATTAAATCACTGTAATAATGATCTATAATGGGATAAATCATTGTTTCTACAATTTAGTTCTTTAATGTTAATGTCAATTAATTTAATTTATATATCACATGATATATAAATTAAATTATTTTAATGTTAAAAGATTTTATGTTATCTCTGACTTTTTGTTGTTATTCAGACCTCTTATATCGGCAATAAAAGAAGCTCCTCATGAAGAAACTTCCTCTAACAATGGAAATTAGTCACTATTCTGCAGCTAACATCTATTTATTATATTTTTATGGTCTTGTCACAATCAGTTTCCATAAAAGTAACATGGGATCATGAGAAGCATATATATTTAAAATATTACTATTTAGAATTCACCACTGCATAGTTGAATCTATTTTTTCCAGCAATCTATTGTATTTAATATTTCCATCTTATTCTTCCTTTTGTTGAATTTATTCATTTCTGAGTGAGGAATTATAAAATTAATTACAATTATATTACTATTTTTTACAATTTGTCTACATTTTCTTTTAAATTTTTAGTTGCCATATCATTTTATAAAACTCTATGCCAGTGAGTTTTACTTCAATTCCTGGAAAATTCTAGAAAAAATCATTAAATAGATGATTGCATGGAGAGTATCAGAAAGGGATTCAGTGATTATAAAGAACCAGAATGATTTCACTAAGAATAGGCCGCTGCAGACTAACCTCGCTTCCTCTTTTGACATAATTACTAAATTATGAGAGGATACTCTGGATATGGTATGATTAGATTTTCAGAGGCAGCTAGGTAGAATAATGGGTATGGCTTACCATCTGGGGTCAGGCGACTTGAATTCAAATTCAGCCTTATTCACTTAATAATTGTGTGATCCAGGCAAATCACTTAGCCACTGTTTGCCTCAGTTTCTTCAACTGTAACATAGGAATAATAGTAGCAACTATTTCTTAGAATTGATGTGAGAATCAAATGGGATCACATTTTTAAACTACTTAGCACATAGTAAGTAGATGCTTATGCTTATTCTTCTCTTCAGCAACTGGTTCTGTTTAGACATGTCTGACTCTTTATGACCCTATCTGGGGTTCTCCTGGCAAAGATTCTGGAGTGATTTAATATTTCCTTTGCCAACATGTTTGACAAATTAGAAAACTGAGGCAGTTAAGTGACTTGCCTAGGATCACACAGCTAGTAAGTATCAAAAACTAGATTTAATCTCAGGAAAATGATGAGTCTTTCTGACTGCAAGCTCAGAACTTTAGCCACTGCTCCACCTAGTTTCCCTATCCTCTAAACAAAGCTTTTTTTTTTTTAATAAAATATCTCATTCTCTTCTTGTATCTGGAGATATAATCAGATAGTTTCAAAACTAATTGGATGGTTAGATTCAAAGAGTAGTTGTTAATGATTCGGTGGCATTAAATCAGGAAGTTTTAAGTAGAGAGTCCCAAGAATCTGTTCCTGGTATCATGCTACTTAATTCCTGTCAGTGACTTAGATAAAAGTCTAGATGGCAAGCTCATCGAATTTGCAGATGACTCAAAGCCGAGAGGGAAAGCTAGGAGGCTGTTCAACCCATCAGACCTCAACAGCCTCCAGAATTGGCTGATGAAATGGAATAGCCATAAATGCCAAGCTTGCACATAGGTACATAAGAAAATTTCAACCCTACAAATATTAGATAGGGGAAGCATAGAGAGAGACAGGTGGCAGCAGTTTTTCTGATAAGAATCTGAAGGTTTTAGCAAGCCACAAGCTTTTTTAAGTAGGTCAGCAACATTGTGTGCCAGGCAAACACTCTCTACACCCCCCCCCAAATAAATAAATGCTGGCTTGCACTACTTTAGGACAAACATCGCATCCAGGAATAGGATGGTGATAATCCCACTGTGTTGCCTTGTCAGACGTCATCTGTAGTATTGTATTTAGTTCTGGGCACTGTAGTTTAAGAATGACACTGAGAAGATGGAGAATGTCCAGAGAATTGCAACCATAATGGTGAAGCACCTTAAGTTCATGAAATATGAGGATCAACTGAAGAAATTGGGCATGTTTTGCAAGGAGAGAAGTCAATGGGAGGGACAGAGACAAAGAGGACAGCATAGCTACATTCAAATATTTGAAGATCCATCATGTGGAGGAGTGACGAAGGTTATTCTATTTGGCTTCATAAGGCAGAAGGAAGAGTCATAGATGAGAATGACAAAGCTGTAAGCTTAGGCTTCCTGTCAGGAAATTCTTCCTAACAATTACAGCTGTCTAGAAGTGGAGCCACTCACCTCAAGAGATAGTCATTTCCCCATCTCGGAAAACTTTTAAGCAAAAGGTGCTTGACCACTTTGGGGATATATTATATTGGAGATCCTTTTGAATATTGGTTGGACTAGATGGTCACTGATGTCCCTTCCATAATTCTTTGATTCTATGGGATGTCTCCAGGACATCCAGTTTGAAATGTCAAATAGGCAATGGATGATGTGGAACTGGATGAAGGTCAGGGGAGAGACCAGGGCTGAATATTACAGATAGATCCAGGATCTATGTACCATTGGGAGGAGAGTTAAAACCATGGGATCCAATGAGGTCTTTAATGAGAACAGAGAGAGAAGAGGCCTTAGGAAAGAAATCTGATGTTCATATACCTACAGTTAGGGGCCTGGGTAATGAAGCAGCAAAAGAAATGGAGAAGGGAGTAGCGGGGTAGCTCAGTGGATTGAGAGCCAGGCCTAGAGACCAGGAATCTTGGATTTAAATCTGGCCTCAGACATTTCCCAACTGTGTGACCCTGGGCAAGTCACTTAACCCCCATTGCCTAGCCCTTCCCACTCTTCTGTTTTGGAACCAATACCCAGTATTGATTTTAAATGGAAGGTAAGGGTCGTAAAAAAAAGAGATGGAGAAGGAATAATCATATAGACAGGGAAGAGAATCAAAAGAAAAGAGTATCAAACAAAAGACAAAGGAAAGAGAATCTAAAGTAGAAAATAGTTTCAAATGCAGTGTATAGTTGAAGAAGGATGAAAACTAAGAAAAGTCCATCACAATCTGGTTCCAAAAAAAAAAAAAAAAAAAAAAAAAAAAAAAACCAACAACAATCTGGCTCCAACCTATTTTGTCAGGCTGATTATATATTATACATATCATTTCTCCTCTTATAATCTGTATTCTGTGTTCTAGCCTAATTGGCCTACCAGTTGTTCCCATGGATGAAATAATAAATTTCCATGAATGGAATAAAAATAAATGAAAATAAATTTCCATGAATGAAACATTTCATCACCCACCTCTGCATTTTCAGAGACTTTCCCCATACTTGGAATGATCTCCCTCCTGAGCTTTACTTCTTAGAACTCATAGACTCAACTCAGATGCCATCTCCTATAAGAGGCTTTTCTTGATTCTTCCAGATGGTAATACATGCCCCAACAACAACTGCTTTCAATTAATTTTGTGTATATTTTGTATTATTTCAAATTTAAAAAAATAATTCTAAGGTGACTTGGGATTTGGAGTTCCTAAAGAAAATGGGATCAGTTGAAGCAAAAAGCAACTCTTATAACCAAAGAGACGTCCCAGAATGCACATGTTCAGGTCACTGAGTAAAATATAGGGAAATGTACCATTACAAGCAACTTCTCATCTGGCCAGTGAGGAGGGAAACTTTAAAATTTTGGAGAGGGAGCTCACTTCTGAGCACCCCTAATCTAATAGACTAGTTCCTTCACGAGTCTCTTCACCTCCATAAATTACCTACCTAATTTCAGTCAACTCAAACTCAGGGACTAATTTATTTGCTTCCACCTTTCTTTGGAGTTATCTTGCCCTCAGCTGACATTCTCATGTCTCACTCTCCTCCTCTTTCTTTTGAAAAATGTATGTATTAATAAAAAAAAAAAACCAAGAAATCCTATTGTTTGCTTTATCTCATCTCTTTTGTCTTCTCTAAATTTTTAGGACTGTTATTATTTTTACCAAGTTGCATTTTATGCATATATTTTGACTTCTTTCTTCCCTATCACTTCTTCTTTGATGTGGTATGGTACAGGAAAAAGAGAATTCATTCTGGAGTCAGAGAACCTAGGTTCAAATCCAGACTCTTAATGTCTGGTTAGCTGATCAGTCTTGGGAAAGTCACTTAGCTTCCCTCATCTTCAAAAAGAGGGAATTGGGCTGTTGGATTCTGAAGTCCCTTCCAAATCTAGTGATCCTAATATCATATGGGAATGATCATTGCTTAATGCTTAGTCTTTAGAGCATATGCAATATTCCTAGCCTGGAATCAATCTACTGAGATTTCAGTTAACCTGCTTCTAGGCACAGGTATCCTCCCATTATTTCCTATCAGCTTATTACATGGTGACAAAAGGCCTTTAAATAAGCCTTACTCTTATTACTACTCTATTATTACCTACTATAATTATTACTCCGGTAATGAGGTTTTTCCAGATAATCACTTTAACTCTTTCTTAACAGCTTTGGAGTGGGGAGGAACTGCTGTGGACTTCTGGGTGGCCATAAGGCCCTGTCCTCCATCCTACTGCCATATGTCCCTAAGTGCATGGTGTCTCTATTTCCTTTGTCTTATTTTTATACTCCAAGGTAAAAGAGTGGTAAAGGCTAGGCAATTGGGGTTAAATGACTTGCCCAAGCTCACACAAGCTAAGAAATATCTGCGATGAGATTAAATCCAGATTCCCCTGCTCTATCCACAGAGCTACCTTAGCTGCCCCTTTGGGGTTTATTTTGTTCTGATCTTTGGTGAGTGAATATCTGGAGACGGAACAGACTATTTCTGGGCCTGAAATCAAGAAGACTCATCCTCATGAGTTCAAATCTAGCCCCATTTACTAACTATGTGACCCTGGGCAAGTCATTTAGCCCTATTCCTCATCTTTAAAATGAGTTACCAAAGGAAATGGCAAACTAGTCCAGTAACCTTGCGAGGAAAATCACAAATGGGGTTATGAAGAGTTGTACATGACTTGGTGAGCTTCAAAAGGTCAACAAAGTCATCAGAAGTCTAGCAGCTGGAGTCTAGTAGTCTGCCAAGAGTTATAGCAGCCAAGTCTGGTGAAGAATATCGGTACTGGGAAGTGACCTGCTTGACTCAGCTTAGCAAAGACCAGCCCAGGAAAGGAATGGAGCAACTCATACATCAGCTACACCACACCCAGAAGTGAACTTGTTGGGGACTTTGTAAAGGAAGAAAAGAGACCAGGTCTAGGAAGTACTCCTACTCCCCTCTATCTTAGGGGAAGAGAGCGTTTTGGAGGAATGACTTTAACTCTGAATTAATACACTCCAGGACCTAGTAAGGTATATAGAGGGGAGAGTGCACCCCCAATTTGGGGGGGGGATGTTTTATTTCATCCTCATTCTAGCTTCTCAGTAAATAACACTGTAAAAGCTGATTTACTCCTGGGTTCAAATCTGTTCTCAGACATTTCCTAGCTGTATGTCTCTAGCAAAATCACTTAACCCCGATTACCTAGCCCTTGCTGCTTTTCTGCATTAGAACTGATACTAAGACTGAAGGTAAGGGTTATTTTTTTAAGTTGATTTACTCTAGATTGATAATTTGTAATCAATAGAGAGCATACTTTTGGTGGCTTATGAACAATAGTACTGGAACACCCCTCATCCCCTTAGGGTTAACCCTAGAATCTTGAGGAATGAAATAGTCAGCCACCCTTTGGAGACATGGCCTGCCAAAGGGAGCAGGGGTTGGCTGATTGAGCCCAGAGCCTGAGTTACATTATGAAAGAAACATTAAATTGTGAAAGGAATGAGGAAGGAAAAGAGCATCTGCATGTACTTAGCAAGTTTGATAGCATAGAAAATAGCTATAATATAGGAAGAAGAATAGCAATAAAGAGGCCCTAAAACTTATAGAAAATACAGCTTAACAAAGGAGTTAGCCATAAAAATCATGTCCTTAGAATTTCTTTTACATAAATGCACAACATATAAGTAACATTCAATGTGGATTAGAAATAGCAATTAAATGAGTAAAATTTGCCATCAAAGATATCGCTGAGATTTGGCAGAATGATATTCATGACTGAAATATGGCTCTGGAAAGCCATATTTAAAAGGAAGAGGCTAGGTACATTAAGAAGATACACATATATAAGGTGGCTTGGCAGAGTGAATAGAGAACTTGTCAGAGTCCGGAAGACCTAGGTTGAAGTCCCACCTTTGACACATATCAGCTATGTGACCTTTCACAAATCACTTAACCACTCAGTATACTAGTCAACTGTTTTAGACTTTAACTTGCAAAGAAGTTCCTGTTCTGCACTGAGAGGGATGAAATAATTGGCCTGGGACAACTAGGTAGCATAGGGCCTGAGGTCAGGAAGACTCATCTTCATGAGTCCAAATCTAGCCTCTGACATTTACTAACTTTGTGATTCTGGGCAAGTCATTTAACCCTATTCCTCACCTTTAAAATGAATTATAGGAGGAAATGGCAAACTATGTCAGTATCCTTACTAAGAAAGACACAAATGGGGTTAGGTTATGAAGAGTTGTACATAACTGAAACAGCAGAACAACAACAAAATTAAACAAAAACAAAAGAAAATCAAACAACAACAATAAAAACCAAACCTCATTTAAGGAAACTGTGGAAAACAGAAGAACATGAAATGAAGTTCAATGGAAGTTAGAAACTTGAAGAGCCCCTGATATCAAATGTTCATAGCTAACCACAGGGACAGAAGAAGCAAATGGGCGAGAAATCCAGAAGACACATCCTAAACACAACATGGTGGTAAAAAATACTACTCCTGAGCATCTCCAATTATCCTGGCATCTACTGGAGTTCTTTTTCTGCTAAAAACAGAATGGCTGATAATAAGGCAAATCACCTTGAAGACAACATATTTTAAAAGATATAGGGACCAGTGAGGGAACCAATTCTGTCCCGCAAGAAGGATCTTTTTTCCTATGGCAGAGATGTTGGGGGGATCTAACTATTCCTTAGAATAGTAGAGAAGCAGGGGAAGTTTTATCTCACTTGTATCCTGCTTTTTTGAAGAACTGATATCAGGTTCAGAGAAAAGATAGCTTTCTATGGACTAATATCCTACAGAAGTCTCTTCCTCTCCCCAGGAATGGAAGTGTCTAATGGAACTGGAATACAGGAAATTTCAAGTTACAAATAGGAGTTACCTGCTACACTTGGGAGAGTACCATCAACAGAGACTAGAGATGAGACAGTCTTTAGAACTAAATTTTGAAGACATGAAGAGAAACACTTTTGATAAGGAGGAAAGAGCAAGTTGCCTAAAGAATCACCAGATATGCAGGAAAATTTCAATCACTTATATATAACCTAGATTTGCCAGGGCATGCCCTATTTGCTTTGTATGGAAGCCTGTTTGTCCCCTACTGTGGGGGGTGGAGGGGACTAGCATCCTCTGGTTAACTATATGCATCTTTAAAATGGATTGAGTTAGACTTTGAGGGGATGAGCCAAGATGGTGGAGTAGTCCTCAGCAGCTTTGTGACACCATAAGAATCCTCCCCAACCAAAATTAAAATATTTCCACAAGATGAATACAGGAATGAAAGAACCAATAAGAAGAAAGAGTGAAACAATTTTCAAGAAAAGAAAAACCCCAAAGGTAGGCAATGAACATCTGTGGCACTGGGGTGAGAGGAGAGCAGACCCAGTAAGAAGCAGTAACAAAGAAGGAAGAGCAAACCAAGACTGAGCCAAATACCCCAACACCCCACATCTGCTATCCGAGGTTTGGGAACCTATGCCTGAGTCAACATCCAGACCCTGAGACCCTGCCTGAGAAAATAGAGGTAAAAGCAAACCCATGCCCCTTGAAATTTCAAATCTGTGGAGAAGTCCAGAACCCCAGCCCAGGAAATTCTAATCTAGGCTTGGGATAAGGACTTAATTCACATTTTGGGGTGGCTGATAGTACTAAGTACTAAATACTAATCTTTTTTCCTAAAGCTCAGGGTAGAACTCCAAGACAGGACAATCAAAGGTATGCCTGATTGGATCAAGTATACAGTAAGACCAAAAACTTGAGACTAAGCCTGGGGCTAGAATTTGATCAGTCCCTGACCTGATCAAGATCAGAGTGAGATCAAAAGCTTACACCTAAGCCTGAGGTAAGTCTTTAAGCTATCAGCATTAAGGATCAATTGAATCAGCAAGGGAAGAGGGTTCTCAGAGCTCTCAGCCCTCATACCATCACATTATCCCTCCACACCTGCCTATAATGCAATAGGGAAAATGAGCAAACAAAAAAAAAGCACCTAACTCTAAAGAATTTTTATAGAGACAAAGAGCAAGGTATAGACATAGAAGGGGACAATGAAAGCAGAGGAAACAGACTCAAAGTCCAAAAGAAAAATATGGATTGGACACAGATTCTAGAAGAACTCAAAAAGGGCTCCAAAAATGAATTAAGAGAGGCAGAGGAAAAGTGGGAAAGAGAAATAAAAGCGATGCAAGGAGAAATGAAAGTGATGCAAGGAAAAAAGTAAAATGATACAAGAAGAAATGAAAGTAATACAAGAAGAAATAAGCCAATTTAAAAAGGAAAACAAAAAACTAACAGAGGAAAATCAGGTCTTAAAAATCAGAATTGATCATCTAGAAACTAATGATTTCATGAGAAATCAAGAAACAATAAAGCAGAATCAAAGGAATGAAAAAATAGAGGAAAACGTGAAATATCTTACTGAAAAAATAACTGACTTACAATATAGATCTAGGAGTGACAATTTAAGAATTATTTGACTACCTGAAAGCCATGGTCAAGAAAAAACCTTGGATATCATAATTCAAGAAATTATCAAAGATAATTGCCAAGAAATCCTTGAACAAGAAAATAAAATTGAAATTGAAAGAATTTACAGATCACCTTCAGAAAGAAAACTTCAATTGACAACTTCCCGGAATGTACTACCTAAATTCAAGAGCCTCCAATCCAAGGAAGAAAATGCTTCAAGCAGACAGAAAGACATCATTCAAATACCATGGAGCTACAATACAGATCACACAAGACCTAGTGACTTCTACATTAAAGGATCAAAAGGCATGGAATATGATATTCAAGAAGGCAAAAGATTTGGGTTTACAATCCAGAGTCCACCTATGCAGCAAAACTAAGTATATTCTTTCAGAGAAAAAAATGGACATCCAATAAGATAGAAGATTTCCAAGTATTCCTGAGGAATAGGCCAGACCTAAAAAAAAATTGAAGTCCAAATATGAGACACAAGAGAAGCTCGAAAAGGTAAATAAGAAAGAGAAAATTTAAGAGACTCATTAAGGTCAAAATGTTTATATGTATACATGGAAAGAGGATTTCTGTAATTCTCAAAAACTACTCTTAGTATTAAAGAAGATAGAAGGAATTTGCAAAAATGGATTGAACCATTTGTTCTTTCTTTTCAACTGTGCTCTTTTCCACTTTGCTTATTTGCTGCAACCAAAGGGCAGAGATCATAGTTTGCCCAGAGCATGGATGCTCTGAACTGAACTGGTATGAGTTTCTGAACTGTTTCTTCTCTTTTCCCCTTACTCTAAACAATAGGCCCCAGGTGATGGTTTCTCTGCTATGCTATCTTTCCATCTCAGTTTCAAGTGCCAAAAGACATGCCCATGGAACCTGGGAGTTCAGCCATGGCAACAACCTTTGAACCAGAATTGGAGAGAGGGTGATACAATCAGCCAGCCCAACATGGAAGCCCAAAAAGCCAGGGTGCCTGGGACTCAAGCTCCAGGAGAGTATGGAATTTGGAACAGGCACTATGTTCTATTGACATTAAACTAAACTATGAATCTAATCTCTTTCCTTTCCTCTAAGACTGAGGTGTTCAAAGGGAGAAGGGAATTATGCCTTCCATGTTTTGGAAGAGTAAGTCTATATATTTGTGAGTGTTTCTTTGGAAGTAAATATTTCTTTTTTTAAAATAATTTGACTATTGGTGTCTCATGGAACTAAAGTGCAAGGGACCACTTTCTACAAGTGCACCATCACTGGAGCTGGAGACATTTGCAAAGAACCTAGATACCCTCTAATTTCCTTCTGGGTGTCAGAGAATCCTGGGAGAAGAGTGACACACTTGACTTTTAGTAGAAGGAGAATGGGATGGGCCAACTGAGGCTAGAGCAGTGTGTTACATATATTTGTGGATGTGTAGAAGTCATATTACACACTTGAGTTCAGAAAACAACTAAATTATTTCACACATATAAGATGGAGGACTGGACTAAAAAAAAAAAAAGATTTAGTGTATGACAAATTCAAAATGAGTTCCCAGTGTGATATGATGTCTCCATAGCTAATTCATTATTAGGATATATTAACAAAGGCATACTATTCAGGATTAAAGAGAAATAATGCCATTATACTTTTCCTTCATTTTGACAGCCTTTCCTTGTCCCCATTAATGCTTTTGCCATCCCTCTGAGATTATATCCTGTTTATCTTTTATGTATCTTGTTAGTACAGAGATGTTTGCATGTTGTCTCTCTCTCTCATTCAGCTATGAGATCCTTCAGAGGAAGGCTTTTTTTGCCTTATTATGCTTCTTGACTTGCCTTGACTATTCATGGATAGAATATTGTATTCAGTTCTAGGAGTCCCATTTTAAGAAAGACGTCGATATTGTCTAGGATGTAGCAAACTGCATGCTGAAGTAGTGACTGAAAGAATTAGGGATATTTAGCCTGTGCAAGAGAAGACTTCCTGAGCACATGATATTTACCTTTAACTATCTGAATGGCTGTCAAATGGAAGTAGGATTAGACTTGTTCTGTTTTATCCCAGAGGAAAAAACTTGGAGTAATGCATGGAATTTGCAGAGAGGCCATTGCAAGTTAGGATTTCCCAACAATTCGAGTTAGCCCAAAGTGGAATGGGCTAACTGGGGTATAACGGGTTCCTCCTCACTTTAAGCAAAGGCTGGATAACCCTTTGTTTGGGATGTTACAGAGCGGGTGAGTTATATTCAGTCACAGGTATGAGTTGTACTCAATGGCCTCTGAGGTCCCTTAAAACTCCAAAAATAGATTATCCTGCTTGATTAATGAACTGATACAGTTGGATACCCCTAATAGGAAGACTTGTTCTCTGATGTGAATGTCTCCAATATACACACAACATTGGAAACTTGGCTCAAAAACAATTTTGCCCAGAAGTATCTAAATGCCAAGTGAAATGAGTTCCTGCCCTAATCCCTTGGTGATCCAAAAAACAATTTAGGTAACGGTAGTAACATGAGGTTGAAAAAACAATAAACCGTGTACACAGAGAAAAATGAGATTCCAACAAGGAAGTGCTTTTCCAGATAGACCAATACAAGTATTTGTCAGCTGCAATAAAAACTCTTGGTTAACAGTATCAAACGTCAGAGAAATGTGTAGCAGTAGCAACCACAGAAATAAAATGCTAGTCATTAGACACAACAGACCAATGCCAAGGTTGTATCAGAGCTATAAACAGTATAAAATCCAGATTGATTGAAATTTTCTATATAAACTCCAAGATACAAGGTCTTTTTGAAGGTGCTACCGACAAATATTCATTAACCATGAGAAAAAGGCCTTAGTATGTATGTTCTTCCTTTGAAGATTAGAGACTGTACTTCCAAAGTTGGTACCTCTACTTTTATTAATTTTTTTCTCAAACACAATAGCTACTCTAGTTTTTATTTGTTTGGTTTTGTTTTTCTAACCTCCTATTCCTCCAGGGGAAAATAAAGGTGAAAGGATAGAGATGATCACAAACACCAAATATCCCTTTGAAAAATTCATTTTGCCAGAAACAGGGGAATTGACAGGAACAAGTTGTAATCTATGAGTGGCAATTTCCCATGTCCTCAGCAATTCAAAGTACTAAGATTGAAGAGAGGAAGGAAACCAAAAAAGATATAATAACAGCTCACATTTATGAAGTGCTTTAAGGTTAGCAAAGTGCTTTGCTTCTATTGTTTCATGGGAACTACACAAAATCCCTATGAGGTAGGTGTTATTTTGATCCCCATTTTACAGATGAGGAAAGTGAGATACAAGTACACTAAAATGACATGCCCAGGGTCATTACCTAGTAAGTTTCTGAGGTAGTATTTGACCCAAGTCTTAATGACTGACTAGAAGACCAGCATTCTGTCCACTATGTAACATTCATTTCTGATAAAAAATGAAGAAGACAGGCATAGAAAGAGAAATATTGTCCTTAAAAATCCAATTTTCATTGTCTCCAAAGCCCAAGGAACATTCTCTAAACACTTATCTTTCAAGTATCCCTCTCCCCTTTGAAACTAACAGTATGAATTGGAGATGAAAGTCTTTCCCTGACTTGGCAAAATGTGTTATGCTTTCATTTAAAAAATACATTTTATTTATATTTTTGTTTTTACAGCTATATTTCTCTATTCTTCATCCTCTGAGAGATATTCCTTACAGATACACATTTTAAAAGGAATAAAAGAAGTTCAGAAAAAAAGCAAAATTTTATGCATTGTTCCACATCCATTGTCCCTTACCTCTGAAAAGAAATTGAGGAAGATGCCCTTTTGTAACTCTTCTTTGAGGCCAAATGCGGTCATAATTCCTCAATATTACTGACTGACTATAAGTCTAACACTTTAAAAAATTAAATTAGTCATTTTATTTGTTTATTACATTAAAGTTCCCAAATATCTCTATTCCTCCCTTCTCCACACTAGATAAGGCATCCTTTGACAAAAAGATATATGTACATATAAAATTATGTCTTGCTTGTTTCCATTTCTCTAGAGGTAAACATATACAAGATACATATACAATAATATATACAAGAAACATATATAAGAAACTATTATAGGCAAATTTATAAAAATGGAAATTTCTTCTACTTAAATAGGTCAGCAATTTGTCCATACCTTCTAGTCTTTTTTTTTTTAAACCCTTAACTTCTGTGTATTGGCTCCTTGGTGGAAGAGTGGTAAGGGTGGGAAATGGGGGTCAAGTGACTTGCCCAGGGTCACATAGGTGGGAAGTGTCTGAGGCCAAATTTGAACCTAGAACCTCCCGTCTCTAGGCCTGACTCTCAATTCACTGAGCTACCCAGCTGCCCCCTATACCTTGTAGTCTTAGAGTGCTGCTTGCCATCACTGAGAGACTAAATGATTTTTCCATGGTGTGATATTGGAAATTTGAGTTCTTGAACTTAATATTGAGGTCTCTGGTATAAACATCCTGTGGATGTTTACGGGACTTGAAAGCTACATTTCCCATGATTCCTTTTGTGTAATACAGGTGGGCAGGAATTATGATTACGTAGATAGAGGTATAAAGTCTCAGAACTTGATTGGGATGCTCTCTTTCCTAGGAAGCAGCCAGGGGAAAGGTATGGCAGGGCATTTGAATTAGATCTTAGCAGGCATGTGGTTTTCTTGATTATCAATATGGATTACAATAAAACCTTAATATTTTTAAATATATCCTTTTATATCAATTTTATTTGTTACAATGGTCACACAGCCAATTTATTTCAGAGGCAGAAATTGAATCCAGGACTTCCTTATTATCCACTATGCCACACTACTTCTTTATCATTATCCCTCTACACTGTTTAGAGTGCCCAAGAATTTTTTTTAATTTTAATTTTTTTTAAAGTTGGGGCTTTTCTTTCATCCATATTGTCCTCTTTGGCCACAAAACTCTCCTTATTGCTTTAAGATAGTTTTAAACCTTTAGAAAAATAAATTTGAATCAAATCAATACAAACCAAACCTCAATAAACCCTTTCTCACCAACACACAAAAACCCCCACCCGTCTACACCTGCCCTGATCTTCTGTGTCTCTAGCAACTCCATCTGACTTCCATTTAAGTCCCTGACAAGCTCCCCTGACTCTGGCAAGCAGCTCTTTGCCACAAATTCAGGCTTCTCTGTGCTTTGGGACATCCTGTTAATGTAATGATACACCCTCTGTTACTGCAATAATAATGATAATTTATATATACAGTAGCCTTTCCTCCCTAAGTGTTTTACCAACTACAGATGCTGCAGAGATTGTGGAGAAAAGCCACTTCACCTTGCGCTCTGGCAGCCCTCCCCCCAGGACAAGGGACATCACAGTGCTCCCATACTTCATAGCAACACCTCATAACCATTTTAGGCAGGAAGTGAGGAAATATATCCAGTTGAACCTGCAGAGAGGAATTAGGTAACCCAATACTTCTTCCTTCCCTCTCTCCAGAAACTCTGGAAGATGCACAGATACTATTGAGCATTCTAACCCCCAATCCCTAAATGTTCCCCTTGCAATCTCTCATCTCATGTGGTTCTTTTTATGACTGCAGACGGTACATTTCCTGAAGCAGGAATTGTATTGCTTCCTTGTCCATTTTCACCCAACATATAGAACTTCATTTTCTTTTCAATGCCAGACAAAATTTGGTGTGAGTATTTGCCACCCTTGTGGAAAGTGTGAGTCTGTCCCCTTGTGCAGGTGAGATGATAGCTCCTTGGTAAAAGTCTAAAAATCCAGGAGTCTAGAGGGTGACCAAAGAAGCCAGTTTTCTCTGGATTTTTCCATATGAGTGAGTTCTGTCAAAGGAAGCCTGAATCACATATCTAAACAGCTCAGGTTAGAGGCTATTAACAAATACCTAGCCTTTTTGTCTATTCTGTTTTTATTCTCCATTTCTCAACACCCATTCATAACCAAATTATTTTACCACATTGGTTGGTGTACCATAATTTTGTTCCTTAGCCTAACTTCTCACTTGGAAACTGTTATAAGCAAATTTATAAATTAAGATTTTTGACATTTAGGATAAGATAGCAGTCAGGCTTGTCAGCCAAATGTTTATTTACCCACTACAATATCAAGAAGGCAACTGGTTACTTACTTTTCAAAGTAGTTTTAGTTTTAGAAGTAACTATGAGGACTTGGAGGGTATTTACCTAGTACTATTGCTCCTAAATCCCATGGAATGCCCACTTGATCAGTCAGACAAATATAATTAGCTTTTAGAAGCAGGTACTTACTAAGGTAGTATAGTAATGAGGAAGACCAGAATTCAAATGTAGCCACAGACATTTAATAGCTATGTGACCCTGGACAAGTCATTTAACCCTCTTTCACTCTGTTTTCTCATCTGTAAAATTAGATGGAGAAGGAAATAGCAAACCATCCCAGCATCTTTACCGAGAAAATGCCAAATGGAGACTTAAAGAGTCAGATATGACTGCAACAACATAGCAACAACAAAATAGTATTAATGACTGGTATAAGATATTTTCCCTACACTTGGGGTATATTTTCTGGACTGTACATTCAAACACTAGAGGAAAGAGGATTTGAGCTTAGAGGAACATATGGAAATGAGTAATTCACAGGTCCTGGTTATTCAAAGTCTTCCTCCCCTTGTTTGGGTCCTTGTGATCCTCTTCTAAGATATGGTATAACTTTCAGCTGGGCTCCTAGTAGAGTCCAGAACCTTCCTTTCCTCAGGGTCTTAGCTTGTGTTCAATGTATCACTCAGCTCTCAGCTCTCAATTTAGGGGATTGATAGGAAGTCTCAAATCTTTTGACCTTTTGAAGTTCATCTCATCTTCATGTGGTCAATGAGAAGAAGAAGGGTGGAAAATACCTAGACTCTCTTCTTCCTCTCCACCTCCTCCCTCAGCCTTCAGGGTTTTCTTATCAGGTGGAAGGCCAATCTGGCTGGATTTCAAATTAGTTTGCTGTTTTATCTAGTTCCTACAGACTATGACTGACTGTTTCACTAATCCTAATAAACTTCCTGTTTAGTGTCATTTCATGTCATCTAAGACTGACTCTTTCACTAATCCTAATAAACTTCCTGTTTAGTGTCATTTCATGTCATCTAATCCCTTTTCACTTCTTCCAAATTGATTAAGGACTCTTTCCACACCTAGTTGAATACCTTTGTTTGAACTATTGATTCAGTAGCCCTGTCTTCACCTGATAAAGGTATCAGGCTATAGAGCACTTTGCAAATTACTTTAATTAGGGTAGGGTTGGTTGATTGATGCCATTTACCTCCAACCTAGGTGATATAGTGGATAGAAGTTGGGCCTGGATTCAGAAAGACCAGAGTTCAAATGTGACCTAAGACTTTTATTAGCTGTGTGACCCTGGGCAAATCACATAACCCCAAACTGGATGAAACCAGAGAAGGAAACGACAAACCGCTCCAATATCTTTGTCAAGAAAACCCCATGAACATTTGGCCAACAGAATCAGGAAAGAATTGGATGTGACTGAAAATAACTAAACAACAACAAAATCCACCCTTACACTTGGAGACTTTAGTATAAGCAGACACTCTTATATTATACCCTAATCATTCAAAATATAGTTAAGACAAGTTGGAGGAAAGATAATAGTCACAATTCACCTTTCTATAGAACATTTTCTCATAACTCTGAAGTTAGGTAGCCCACAAATTCTTTTTCTCTCCATTTCATAATCCTAGTTGACTTTACTTTCCATAGTGCACCACACCAAATCTCTAATTTCTCTTTCCAAACCAGTTTGATTTTTTTATGTTTTCCCCAACAAACCCTCAATTGACTTTGAATCATTGAATTTTAGAGTTGGAAAGGACCAAGGAACCCATAATAGTAGAATCCTCACCTGAAGAAAGAGTAAACTCTATAAAATCCCTGACATACATAGAGCCTTCCAGTCTCTGATCCAAGACTTCAAGTGATGAAGGAATTCACATGACGCTGAGGCTGACAAATCCACTCCTTGGCAGTTCTTGTTAGGAGCTGTCCTGGGTTGAGCTAATTCCTACTTCCCTGTAATTCCCTAACACCACTTCTTATTCTGCTTTCTGGGGTCAAACAGAACCAATATAATCCCTCTTGATGTTAATAATCCTTCAGATATTTGAAGCAACTATCATGTCCTCCAAGTATATGTGCATATACGTACTTATACACATACATGTGTGTATTTAACTATTTTTCTCCAAGCTATCTCCTTTTTCTTCAAAGGGTCCATGTCATCTCCCCTTTCTTGATTATAAGACCCTGAAGGTCAGAGACTTTTACTTTTGTCTTTGTATTGCCAGAACCTAGCAAGATGTTTGGCTCCATAGATGATGATTAATACATGCTTGTTGATTGACCAAATGATAATCATTTAAGTATATATGTCATCCTGATTATTCCTCTCTAGACATGCTTTAGCTCCTCCTCTAGATGTGCTTTAGATTATACTTGGAACTAGACATAATATCCTAGATGTGCTTCAACTAGGGCAGAGTATTGTGGGATGATTACCTCCATTGTTCTGAATATGTTCATACTTCCATGAACCTGTTACAACCTCAGTGGGGGCATTCCCTCCCAAGACACTGATGCTTGTCCATCCATGTCTTTTCATTCTGCTCAATTCCTGCCTGTCTTCCATCATAGATTCTCCACAAAGGAGCAGCTAAATGTGTTGTAAGACTTCTGTCCTACTTTCCATATTTCTAGAGTATCCATGCCAGCATGAGGACTGGCCATTTATTTGCCATTGCTCCTGCAAATGAGCAACCCTTATATCTTTTCCAAATCATTTCTTTGCTAAGCCATTACTCATATGCTGTTCTTCCCTAGAACTATGCTGCCTCACATATCATGTGCACATCATGTGTCTATCCATTTCCATTTGCATCATCTGCCTTTTCAATGCATTGGAGAGTATAGTATTCCAAAAGTCACAATTACATAGCATAATAATAATAATAATAATAATAATAATAATAATAATAATTATAGCCAACATTTATATAGGACCTACTATTTTCCAGTCACTGCATTAAGTGTGTTATAAATGTTACCTCATTTGATTCTCACAACAACTCTGGAAGGTAGGTACTATTATTATCCCCATTTTACAGATGAGGAAGCAGAAGTTATGTGATTTTTTTCAGGGCCACACAATAAGGGATTAAGGTCAGATTAGAAGGCAAGTCTTCCTGACTCCAGGTTGAACACAATATCCATTGTACCACCCAGTTGACTTTTGGAAAATATCTGGTTTTTCCAAAGGATGAGTTTTTATACCAGTGACCAAATAGGGATCATGATGAGCCTTACACAATTACTCAAATGTAACTCAGGCCACCTTCTTCCTTCTGAGAAAAAAAGACAGATAGTATAGTGGAAAGAGCACTATACTTGGAACCAGAGAGATCTGGACTCCAATCCCACCTACTGGAAGTACGACTCAGAGCAAGTGACTTTTCCTCTCTCTGCCTCAGGTTCTTTCTCTAAAATGGAAATGATAATGAAACCTACTTTAAAGAATATTTGGGAGAATCAAATCAAATGGCATATGTAAAGCATTTGCAAATCTTAAGTTTAGCAATTGTTCTATACATTTCTGGGGTGAACTATGCATATTTTGTGTATGTTTTCTTCCCCAAAATGACATTAACTCTTTGAGAGGGCTAGAACTCTTTTTCTTCCTTTTATTTCCCAGTGCCTTATAGGTAGCAAGTAATTAAGGACTGTTTGTTGAATTAAAGACCTATCTACAACACAAGCAGAATAGTTCTAGGCACACATATTAATGCCTTATAGTAGGTGGTTATTTTTGTTGTTTTTTTCCAGTCATATCACCCTATGGACTCATGTTAATTTTTCAGTTCCCTAAACCACTCAAATCCTTTTCATAAGAATTGCTTTCTACCTACTTTCATTCATTCATTCAAGTGTGTGTGCGTATAATTGTTCATTCAACAAAGAGTTTCTTTTTTTGACTTATCTTTTAATTTTTTATACATAACATCATATAATATATAATGCAACAATAATATAATGTTTATTCTAGAGAAGCAAATTCTCATATTAGCAATGTTCAAAAATCTATGTCATTCTTTTTTTCTATGTCATTTTTTTCCTTCCTTCCACCCCTCTCACCTCTCCAAGAAGACAGGTAATGTGATATAGTTTGTACATATATTATCATCTAATACATATTTCCCTGTTCATTTTGTGAAATACAATATATATTGCTTATAATAGAGAAAAATTTATGGATGAAATAAAGTGAAGAATGGTATGTTTCAATCTACATTCATACCCCGTCTGCTCCTTCTATGGTGGTGGATATCCTTTTTCATCATGTGTCCCTTGGAGTTGTCTTGGAACCTTGTCTTGTTGATAATAGTTAAGTCATTCATAGTTGATCATCATACATACTTTTCCTTAAATGTAGAATCAGTAGTAAGCACTGAGCTAGGTACCAGGGGAGATGCAAAAAAAGCTCTAATGGAGCTAATAGGGGAGAAACACAATTACCTTTTATATTACTCAATATAAATATAATATATATGTATAATATACTCAATTATTACCTTACTTCCATCTCTTACACATGTTCTTTTAAAAATCAGCTTCTCCTTTATTTTGCTATGCTACTTAATTTGGTGTCTTTGGCTATAAAATAATATGCTGTTGTTATTCTGTTAAAAGGTAAAAGGATCACTGACAGGTTCATGAACTGCATTTCTGAGTGGATGCTAACCTACCATATACTTGAACCTGGGGCAACTTTCAAGGGGCCCAAGATGCATCATTATTATTTTCCATTTTTTTCAGGATCTCACTTTTGAGAGGCTGGAGTCAACTTTCATTTTAAGGCTGAAGACTATGTGATCCTTTTCTCACTTTCCTCAGAATCCTTCGAATTCTCTTCTCTTGAAGTCTAGGCCTATATCCTGATGAAATTTAATTCCTCTTCAACTGAGAATATTGTTCATTCTATTGGGACTTCTCGGATAAATTCTCTAAAGGCTGTAGTAAGCAAACTATGGCATGGGTGTGACTTCATGGCATCTCAGGCAATTGTTGGGGTATTGTACTGATCCCCAAACCCCATTCTTGTTCTCCCGTATCCTTTCTCCTTTCTCAACTCTCCTCATTTTTTCCTTCCTATATGCCTGAGCCTGAAGTCTGCAAGTAGAACCCAGAGGCACCCAGGGGTATTGCTTAGTCATGCTGCCGGCACTTGGGGCTAAAGAGGTTGCTGACTCCTGTCTTAAGACATCATCACAGCTTTACTCATTCAAATCAAAAAACTAAGGAAAAGCTAGTAGGAGACCAACAGCTATGACAACAAAAATGAATAGAGTACAAATCAAAGATAGGTCAGTTATGTGAAAAAGAAAAATAGAAGGAAGGAAGGAAAGAAAGAAGGAAGGAGGGAAAGGAGAGAAGGAAGAAGAGAGGGGAGGAAGCCTAGATATGAAAAAAGAGGAGGAAGGAAAAGAGGAAATAAGGGAGGAGGAGGGAGAGAAGGAAGTAATATGAAAGACAAGGAATTTCCTATGATTTCGATCTCATGTTTCCTGAACTACAAAATAGTTTTAAAAAGGAAGCTTAGAATCAAGAGACTTAGCCTGATTGATAACTTAGTATGCCAATGTCATTGGTATAGTCCCCTAACTATTGGTAGGGGTCCCTATCAATACATAATTCCTGAATACTGTTGCATATTCCCTTAATTTGTATGGGGCTGAGAACTGGAAAAGGGGGTTTAGACTATAGGTGGGATTACATGGGAAAAGGCAGTCAGTATTGTCTAGTGGCCAGTGAGTTGAACTTGGAAACAGGAAGACCTAGATCCAAATTCTACTTCTGAGATTAGCTGTTGTGATTGTATAGAAGTCAAAACTTCAATGAATTTCCTTTCTTCTATGTGTACAATAGATACAATAATTCCAGTAGTGCTCTACTCACCTTACTGGGCTCAAAATGACAGTCTATACAAAGTACTTTTTATACCATAAGATGTTATACAAACAAATAAATGAGAATCTATTAAACACCTAACAGATACCAGGCATCGGGGATATAATTCATGACTTTAAAGAGCTTATGTTATATTGAGGGAGAAAATAAGGGTATATATGCATATGTATCCACACTTGTATTAATGACTGTATCAGTTAGATGCAGGGGGCTGCTCCACTGTACCTTCCCTCTCTCCATTAAGGGGACCTTCTTGGCTCCAGATTATGCATATGGACTGAGTCTAGTTCTGGGGACCGTAACATCTAGACAAACCTTTTGTTTCTGGATTTTTCCATTCCTATCCCAGAGCCCCAAGGAAGTTACTTAAACCCTAGATTTGGTTCTTTGCTAAAGGTCTTCCCAAAGGGATGTGTAGAAAAGCATTCATTATGTAATACAGATCAATTAAAAGACAACTATTTATTTTTGCTAAAAGAAAGGTTAATATTCATAAGATTTGCACCATGTGTAACAGTGGCTACTCTGGCTCCCACTGCTGGAAGACTCTTCCCCCAGAGTTCTCTAATCTAGGCCTTTTAAAGGGCTAAGGGATGTTTTTCTTCTCTGCTATTGGCTCAAACTTTCACCAGATTTAAGAGATCCACAACAGCTCATTCACAATGAACAGTCAGGTTAGTTTTTATAAAGGAATATTTACTCAAAAGTAAAGCAAGAACAAACATACAAGCATTTCCCCCCAATAACTGGTGGATGCAAGAAAACTCCCTACACCACCTCAGTTTCTAGGGAGGGAAGGAAGATTAGGTTCCTAACATAACTCGGTTTGTACATAGCATGGTCCCATAAGCCTCCTCTGTGCTGACATCCCAGCATCTCAGCTTCTCAGCGCTTTCCTAATAGACTGATGATAACATTTGGTCTGGAATGATGGGTTCAAAGATCATCAAAGCTTGAGTTCTCAGGTCTAAGAACATCACGTCCCATCTGTAGAACTGAGAAATACAATCCTAGTAGACTGAAATCTCAAGCTCTTTTCTCAGGGTCATAGGACCTGTTGTGAGGAGGATTATTTAGTTATTAGTTAGGAGACCTAACAGGAAGGGCTGGAGAATTCCAAATGGAATGGGGAGGCAGGAAGTGTGGCTCTCTCTGAGATGGACTCCGTGGTGGTTGGGACCCTGGGAGACCTCAAATTTCCAGAGATCCTGAAGGAAGATTGTCATCTACTTTTGGGAGATTTTGGTAGAGACTACTAATCCCAACCTGAGTTGCAGGTCAACCTGGGCTGGGTTAGCTCCCAGAATCTACCCACCTGAACGAGTGCAGCTGGTGGTCCTGGAGGAGCTGATACATCACTGGAGTGTGTCAGGACTCTGCTGTGAGGATTCCCACTTCAGTCCTGCTATCCTCTGGGCCCTGCCTTGCTTAGGTCTTAGATGAGTGTAGATAAGTCCCTCCCTTGACCCTGTGGTTTGCCCTTGGTCTGAAAGTGTAGAAACCCCTATTCCCATCCTTTACCATAGTTTCTTTAATTAAAATTGTTATAAACTCTTGCCACTTGCCTGCTAGCTTCCATAGGCCCCTTGCCTAGATGGTGCAGTGACAGTTAGGACCTGACTGCCACTTCTGTTAACAGATACCTCCTTAGCAGTTAAACCCAGGCTCCCTACCTTGTTAAGTCCTGCCTTCCATCATTCCTGTCTCCCTCACACCCACTGAACCCACAAAATAATATTTTAGTTAACTCCCCTGGTTTTCCCCATAATAGATCTGAGGGCAAGGGAAAGTGATGTTTTCTCCTTCTCAGTTTAGTTAGTGTATGGTGCCCATTCTATGGATGAATAAGAACTTCACCTTTGGTTGCTTTTTGAAAAGAGAGAGAGAGAGAGAGAGAGAGAGAGAGAGAGAGAGAGAAAGAGAGAGAGAGAGAGAGAGGTAAAATCTCTGTCTAGAAATTTTAAAGATATAGGCAATTCTAGCTATATAATCTATGGAAAGAGGTTGCTCCTACCCACATTCTTGGGTAATGCAGGATATCTTCTCCAAGAAGCAGGTCCTGTGTTTCTCCCATGTGGTTGACACCAACCTAGATAATCTGAACATAATGAAACCCAATCTACACATAAACATTGACAGAAAAATTTAAGAAACAGTATTATAACTACTCTTACATCCTTTTGGTAGGTGGACCTCACACCAGTTATATATATGTTGGTTGCACTCATTTAAGACCCTGCATAAAAATGTAGTTAAGATTGGGAAAGTGAAGTTCGTTGCTCTGCAGGGCAGAGGAATACAGTTGATTATTATTTTTCATCCCTTTTGTGAGGCACTTTAAATAATTCCATTACAACATATGGACTAAATAAAGAGGTCTATTCATACTTCTATAAAAGAGGGAGTTTTAAGTAGTCTTCTTCTTCTACAACCTCTCTTCCTCTTCCTCCTCATTAACATCATAAGTTCTCTAGAAATATCTTGGATCTTTGTATTGTTGAGAATAACTAAGTCACTCACAGTTGGTTTTTATACAATATTGCTGTTATTGTGTACAATGTCCTCCTGATTCTGCTCACTTCACTTTGAATCAGTGAATGTAAATCTTTCCAGGTTTTTCTGAAAGCACCCTTCTCATTAAATTGTGTTGTCTCACTGTATTATCTTTTCAATGAGCTTTCAATTGAAAAGGGTAACATTGTGTTTAAAAATCTCATTTTGGTGTCTGTTGCCAAAATTTTGGTAGTATCTAAAAAGATGTTTTTAGCATCCATAAAAGAAAATTTCTTTTAACACAGAAGTTTTCCATCACAATCATATACCACAACTTGTTTAGCCTATTCCCAACTGATAGGCATTCATTTCCAATTCTTTACCACCACAAAAGAGATGCTATAAATATTTTTATACACATATCTGCTTTTCCTTTTTAAAAAATCTCTGTGGGATGCAGACTTAGTAGTTGCTGGGTCAAAAGGTTTTATAATCCTTTGGACATAGTTCAAAATTGCTTTCCAGAATAGTTGGACTAGTTCACAATTCTACCAGCAGTGCATTATTGTACCAATTTTCCCACAATTCCTTCAATATTTGTTAATTTTCTTTTCTGTCATATCAGTCAACCTGAGAGGTGTGAGGTGGTACCTCTGAGTTGTTCTAATTTGTATTTCTCTGATCAATGGTGATTTAGAATGAACTATCAGAAATACAAAGATCCATGACAACTCCAAGAGACTCATGCCAAAAAAGGCTGCTCAAAGCACTAGAAGAAACTGATGGAGTCTGAATGCAGACTGAAGCATACCAATTTTTATTTCCTCTGTGAATTTTCTTCTAGTGATATGTGTCTTCTTTCACAACATAATGAACATGGAAATATATATTGGATGATAATACATATACACCCTATATCATATTACCTGCTGTCTTGAGAAGGGAGGGGAGAGAAAACATGGATCTCAAAATGTCAGAAAATGACTATAAAATGGTATTGACATGTATAAAAATACATTTTTTTAATATTTTTTTAAACCCTTGTACTTCGGTGTATTGTCTTATAGGTGGAAGATTGGTAAGGGTGGGCAATGGGGGTCAAGTGACTTGCCCAGGGTCACACAGCTGGGAAGTGGCTGAGGCCGGGTTTGAACCCAGGACCTCCTGTCTCTAGGCCTGACTCTCACTCCACTGAGCTACCCAGCTGCCCCCATAAATTTAATTTTTAAAAAAGAAAAAATAGTGATTGATTTAGAGCTCTTAGCTAGCTTCAATTTCTTTGTCTAAAAACTCTCCTTTCATATCCTTTGTCCATTTATCAATTGGGGAATGACTCATATTCTTACAAATTTGGCTCAGTTGTCTGTATAATTGAGAAATGAAGCCTTTATTAGAAAAACATGCTATGAAAAATTTTCCCCTGGTATTTTGCTTTCCTTTTCAACTTGGTTTGTACAAAATTTAAAAAATTTAATATAACCCAAATTATCCATTTTACAACCTTTAATGTTCTTTATTTCTTATTTAGTCACATATTCTTCTCTGATCCAAAAATATTACAGGTAAACTATTCCCATACTCCCCTAATTTTCTCACAATATCACTCTTTATATATAAATTTGTGCTCATTGTGCTCTTATCTTGGGATGTGGCATAAAATATTGATCTATTCCTAGTTTCTGCCAAACTGCTTTCTAGTTTTTTTCAGAAGTTTTGGTCAAATAGTGAGTTCTTGTCCCCAAAACTAGGATCTTTGAATTTATCAAACACAAGATTACTATGATCATTATTATATTTCATACCTAGTCTATTACACTGAACCACCTCTTTGCCTCTTAGCCAGTACCAAATGGTTTTTATGATTACTTTTTTGTAATAAAATACAATAACTGTTCTGGCTAGACCATCTTCCTTTACATTTTAAAAAATTAATTGCCTTGATATTCCTGACCTTTTGCTCTTCCAGATGAAACCTGTTATTAATTTTTCTAGCTCTATAAAATAATTTTTTGTAGTCTGATTGTTATGGCACTACATAAGTAAATGAATTTAGGTAGAATTGTCATTTTTGTTATTTTGTTTCAGAGTACCCATGAGCAATTAATATTTTTCCAACTGTTCAGATTTGACTTTATTTATGTGAAAAAAGTGTTTTGTAATTGTGTTCC
Organism: Gracilinanus agilis; assembly: GCF_016433145.1. Classification (NCBI taxonomy): domain Eukaryota; kingdom Metazoa; phylum Chordata; class Mammalia; order Didelphimorphia; family Didelphidae; genus Gracilinanus; species Gracilinanus agilis. The sequence goes on along the minus strand of NC_058130.1, from coordinate 538,922,872 downwards.
TATGATTCCTAGGTTTGTCTTGGCAGGTAGACTATCAAGTATTATATATTGTCTCCAGGTATTTCAAATGGAATTTTTCTTTCTAACTTTTACTGCCTGACTTTTTCAGTAATATATAGAAATACTGATGATTTATATAGGCTTATATTATAACTTGTGACTTTGCTATAGTGGTTAATTATTTCAACTAACTTTTTAGTTGATACACTAGGATTCTCCAAGTACACCATAGTATCGTCTACAAAAAGTAAGAGTTTTGTTTGTTTTTTCATTGCCTATTATAATTCCTTCCCCACTTTCTTCTTTTATTGTGTATGGCTAGCATTTCTGATACAATATTGAATAATAATGATGATAAATGGAATCATACCTTCAATATAGATCTTATTGAAAAGATTTCTAGCTTATCGCAATTACAGATAATGCTTGTTTTTTTGTTTTAGATAAAAACTACCTATGATTTTTAAGGAAAGTGACATTTTTTCCTATGCTTTCTAATGTTTTTAAGAGGAATGAATATTGTGTCAAAAGCTTTTTCTGCCTCTGTTGACATAAGTGTATGATTTCTGTTGGATTTTTTTTTTTTACTAATATGGTCAATTAGGGTGGTCTTGTTCCTAATATTGAACCAGTCCTGAATTTCTGGTATAAATCTCAACTGATTATTGTGTATGATCTTTGTAATATATTGCTAAATTCTCCTTGCCAGGATTTTATTTTAAACTTTTCCATCAATATTAATGAAAGAAATTGGTCTTTCTCTGTTTTTTTTTATCTTCTTGGGTTAGATATTAGCATTCTATTTGTGTCATAAAAGGAATTTGGTAGGACTCATTCTTTGTCTATTTTTCCAAATAGTTCATATAGTATTAGAATTAATCATTCTTTAGATGGTTGATAGAATTCACTAATAAATCCATCTAGTCCTTGAATATTTTTCTTAGAGAAATAACTTGTTCAATTTCTTTTCCTTAAGAGTTCTGTTTTCTCTTCTGTTAATCTGGAAAAATTTATGTTTTTGTATGTATTAATCCATTTCACTTGTATTATTATATTTATTGATATAAAACTGGAAAAAATAATTACTAATAATTGCCTTAATATAATCTTCATTGGTTATGAATTTACCTGTCTCATTTTTCATTACAACAATTTGGTTTTCTTCTTTATTTTTTAAAAAATCAAATTAACTAATAGTTTATCTTTTTTTCATAAACCAAGTCCTAGTTTTATTTATTAGTTAGATTTTTTTCTTTCAATTTTATTAATCTCTCCTTTTATTTAAGGAGATTCAATGTGGTGTTTAAAAGGGGATTTTTAATTTGTTCTAGTCGTTGGGGTTTTTTGCATGCTCAATTCCTTGATCTGCTTTTTGTCTATTGTATTGTTGTAAGTGTTTAGAAATATTAAATTTCCTCTAAGAACTGCTTTAGCTACATCCCCCAAAATTTTGGTTTGCTGGTATTCTCTTTAATAAAATTATTTGTTGTTTTTGTGATTTGTCCTTTGACCTATTCATTCTTCAGGATTAGATTATCTAGTTTACAATTAATTTTTAGTTTATCCATAGTCTTTGATAAATGTCATTTTATTGCATTGTGGTGTGAAAGGGATGCAATTAATAGTTCTACTTTTATGAACTTGGTAGTGAGGTTTCTATGACTTAATACATGATTGATTTTTGTGTGGGCACCATGTACCACTGAAAAAAAGGATATTAATTCTATTACTATTTAATTTTCTTCCAAAGCCTATCATATCTAAATTTTCTAAAATTATATACATTTCCTTATCTTCTTTTTTGTTTATTTTGGGAGGGGAGAGTTCTCCCCAACCCCACCTCATTACTGTCAATTTCCTCCTACAACTTATTTAACTTTTCCTTTGGGATTCTGGATGCTATATCATTTGGTGTCTATATGTTTAGTATATATATTTACTTAGTTGTTTATGGTATGGTATCTTTTCAGCAAAATATAGTTTCCTTTTTATCTCTTTTAATTAGATCTATTTTTGCTTTTGCTTCATCTGAGATTTTGATGGCTACCCCCTCTTTGTTTTTAAACTTCAGTGGAAGCAAAATAGATTCTGCTCCAGCTTCCTACTTTATGATTTCTGTGTCTTTCTGTTTCAAGTGTTTCTTATAAACAACATATTGTATGTAGAATTCTGATTTTTAACCCACTTTTCTATCTCTTTTTGTTTTATATATGAGTTCATCCTGCTCATATTCAGAGTTATAATTACTCTTTGTGTGTTTCTCTCTATCCTACTTTTCTTCTCTTTATCCTTCTCTATTTCCTTTTTCCTGTTCCTTTTTAAAAGTGCTTTGCTTATGTTCACTACCTCCCTCAATCCTGCTTTTCTATCAGCTTCTCCCTTTCCTTTTACCCCTTCTCTCTTCCTCCTCTGTGGGTTAATAGGTTCCTATGCCAATCAGACTGGGTAGACTATTTCCTCTTTCAGCCAATTCCAATGAGAGTAAGCTTCAAGCACTGACCACTTTACTCCCCTCCTTTTATTTCTAGTGTAAAAACTCTCACACCTTTTTTTATGTAAGATACTTTACCTCTCCCATCCTCCCTTTTCCCAATGTATCCCTGTTTCTCACATTTTAATTTTTTTAAACTTCTGTGTATTGGCTCCTAGGTGGAAAAGTGGTAAGGGTGGGGAATGGGGGTCAAGTGACTTGCCCAGGGTCACACAGCTGGGAAGTGTCTGAGGCCGCATTTGAACCTAGGATCTCCCATCTCTAGGCCTGACTCTCAATCCACTGAGCTACCCAGCTGCCCCCACATTTTAATTTTAAAAAATTTCGTCCTATTATAGTCATTTCACATACATGTCCTTATTCTGTTTATTCCTTTTGACTGCCCTAATGAAGTTCTTTGGAGTTATAAGTATCATCTTCTCATGTAGGAATATAAACAGTTTAATCTTATTGAATCCTTTATACTTTTTCTTTCTTGATTCCCTTGAGTCTTGTATTTGGAAATCAAATTTTCTGCTCAGCTCTTATCTTTTCTTTAGGAATCCTTAAAAGTACTACATTTCATTAAATATCCGTTCTCTCCAGTCCAGAAGGATTTCACTTAGTTTCCCTGGGAAGTGATTTTTGGTTGTAATCCTAGTCCTTTTGCTCTTCTGAATATCATATTTCAAGATCTCTGATCCTTTAAAGTAGAAGATGATAAATCCTGTTTTATACTGACTGTAGTTCCACGATATCTGAGACATTTCTTTTTGGTTGCTTGCAGTATTTCCTCCTTTACCTGAGAGCTCTGGAATTTTGCTATGAAATTCCAGGATTTTTAAAAATTTTGAGATCTCTTTCAGAAGGTAATTAGTAGATTCTTTCAATTTCTTGAAATATGATGTCTAGCATTTTTTAAAATTATGACTTTCAGGAAGTGCAGTAAATCTTAAGTTATCTCTCCTCGATTTATTTTCTAGGTCATTTGTATTTCCAAAGAGATATTTCACATTTTCTTCTATTGTTTCATTCTTTTGATTTTTTGCTATTGTTTCTTGATGCCTCATGGAATAATTAGCTTCTCCTTGCCTAGCCCTAATTTTTAAATAATATTTTCTTCAATGAGCTTTTGTACCACCTTTTCCATTTGGCCAATTCTCATTGCTGAGAATTTGTTTTATTCAGTGAATTTCTGTATATCTTTTTCCATTTTTGTTACTTCCTCTAATAAGCTTTTGACTCTTTTTTCATGATTCTCTTGTATCTCTCTCATTTCTTTTCTTGATTTTTTCTTAACCTCCATTATTGAATATTTTAAAATCCTTTTTGAACTCTTCTACTAAATCTTTTTTTTTGCCCCTAAGATGAATTCACATATTTCTTTGAGATTTTTGGATGTAGCCATTTCACTCTTCTGACTTTAAAATTTTATCTTTCCTGTCACTATAATATCTTCTTATGATTTGGTTCTTTTTCTGTTGTTTTCTCGTTTTTCCAGTCTTTTTCTTGGCCTCCAACTTTAAAGTTAGGTTTTGCTCCCAGAGTGGAGGCACTGTCCTAAATGTAAGGGTTTTTTTTGTACTACTATTTTCAGAGATAATTCTTGAGGTCTATAAGTTTTCTCTTCTTCCAAGGTCATATGATTTAAGAAGAGGTATAGTCACTACTCTCCTAATCTGTGCCATTTTCTGTGAGCAAACAAGTACTCTTTTCCTTTCCAGGACTAGGACTTTGGCTTGCATTCCATATCCCCACTTGGGCAATGCAACAAAGTCTTACACCAAGTGCTGGCAAAGGGTACCATGTAATCTCCTTCCAACAGGTTTTCTGGCTTTTTTACCATCTGGAGACTGAGAGCTTTGAAAGTTGTCACTGCTGATTCAGTCACTTCAAGCCCAACTTCTGGCTTGCCAGAATGCAGCCTGCTTTCAACTATACTCTACTCTCACTCCAGTGAGACCGACATTTCCTGTTGTCTTTCTAAGTTGTCATGGATTGGAAAATTGTTTTTATCTCCTTTTGTTGGTTCTGTCACTACAGAATTCATTTTGAGGTGTAATTTTAAAGTTGTTTGGAGGAGAATTTGGGAAAGCTCAGCAGGTCCCTTCCTTTACTCTGTCATATTGACTTTCCTCAAAGTTTCAAAAGTATCTCACAAAATTCTTTTAATAGCTATGCTTCTTGAGCCACATGGCACTCCTTTAACTAGCAATCCTCTGGGTGGCTCTCACTATATGACTATGTACAAATAATCTTGGAGTGAAGTATTTATATCACTCATATTAGCCTCCACATATTTGTAACTTAGACTGTAATGCAATGAATGAGCCTTTAATCTCTAAATACTCAATTATTCAAAAGTTGTATCAGAGAGACAGCCCAATTTTTATAGAAAGAACATTGAAAAATTGACTGTCCAATTGCAGTCCAGATTAAGGGAAAATTAAAACTAATTTCATCTAGGAAATCCTTGCCCAATAAGGATATCAAAGAAGAGTCCTTTGCCCAACTTACATCTTCCTAGGGTGAAGTGTTTCTAAGATGAGTCAATCTGTTGCTAGGCTAGGTAAAGAACATTAAGACGACTATTGGGTCCTTACTCCACTCTTCTATTTCCTAATTGGACCTGGAAGTCTGCTCTACTTCTGGATATCCTCTTCTAGACCATACGGCAGGCACACACTGCTACTAGATAGTGGCTACTGGGTAGGGCTGAGTAGGCTGGCTCTGTAATTAGAAAGTTGCTGCCAGGTAAAACTTAGTAGTTTTCTCAGCCCACTAGACTCTTCTCAAGCTGTATTATCTTTGCTGAATAGTTTAATCAGGTATTTTTTTTCCTTTGGTTTGCTTATCAGTAGGTACCAGTGGTGTTTTTGCAACTTTACTCACTGGTTTGATTGGGTTATACTAGGTTCACTTAAATTAGAATGTCATAGAGGTCTTGGATTTAAGATAAAAACCCTTAGCTTTGAACCATTCTTTGACTCTCCCAAAAACTCAGCTTGGAGGTGGTTTGTCACTGGTTAGGCAGGTTTAACTCTTAGGCAGATGAATTCTTCCTGAGTCAAAAACCCCCGCCTTCTGCAAATGCCTCCATATTGCTTTAGGGTGATTAGTTTCAGTTCAGTCATTTTCACTTCCCATACTCCTTTGGGAATCTTTGTAGATGAGTGGTTAGGGGAAAATGTATGACTATAGTCAATGCTCTGGAGGTAAGTTCATTGTCTTCCTGATCTCATCATGTACAATTTATGTATGTGAGCCTACTACCCTTTTAGAATGCTGAATATCTATTTTGCAACTACAGTCCTTCCCCTTTACATTTAAATTTCTCTATCTTTTAGTCCAGGTAGATCTTCTGTGTTTCCAGACTACTCCTCTTGCGTTACTATTGTTTATCATCATAATTATTATTGTTGTTGTTTAATTATTATCTATTTCTATTTGTCTCAAAATATTTCTCCAAACCAGGTGCTACACTGCATGAAATTCTATTATTAGTATTTAATTCAATTCAGTTTTATTCTATTTCCATTTAACAAATATATTTCTTATCTTTCCTATATCTAGAACTATGCTAGATATTGTAGAATAAACAAAAGAAACAGGGTATGGTCTGATTCTTCCAGGATTTAGGAACTATGGACATATACATAACAAACATAGGGAAAAGAGAATGATACAAAAGCAGTAAACGAGAGAATATTTATCCTATAGAATCAAGTGCTTCTCTATCTGACACACAAATGACTCTTTGGGACAGTCAAAAACAGAATCAGCATTGGCTGGAATCACTAAGGGACAGTTCCATGGAAGTGGTAGGATTTGATATGGACCTTAAAGGAGTGGAAGACTTTGTAGATGTGGAAATAAGTGAGACTTTTAGGTCAGGGGAGCAGTGTGAACAAAGATACAAAAGTAAAAATAAGTCTGGCCTCTGTCAGAGTCAAGGTGGGGAGAAGGACATGGAATAAGGATAGTTTATATCTTAGAGAAAACTGGGTCATAAAGTCAAATACTTGGCTACATAATAAGAAGACAGACCTCATTGGAAAAGACTCTGATGTTGGGAAAGATCATAAAAGAAATGAAGATGAGCTTGGATAGACTTTGAAAGATAGTAGAGGATAGAAAGGCCTGGTGTGCTACAGTGGTCCTAATTGAATGACTGAACAGTAGCCAAAGTCAGATAAGGGAAGTCAGAATATGGACATTGGAATGGCAAATCATTCATGTCTTTTTTTCTACCTAGGGACACTATAAGTAGGAAAAAAGATTATTCCAAGAATTTGGGCTTACACGTGTGCAAAAAAAATTAATAATCAAAAATTTCTTCCCTTTATATTCACCCCCCACTTTCTTTTCTTGCTAGGATTTGGCCTGAATCTTAGAGAATCTATAGTCTCAGATATCCATTCATTTTGCCAGTGAATATCACTCTCAGAGGGGTGTTATGAGGATGAATGAGATACATGTAAAGTGCTTTGAACTCCTAAGATGAAAAGTCACATATCAATACAAGGTATTATTTTATAATTAAGCTGTTTCAAATAACCAATATTTGTGCATTCATAGAACATTATGAATACTATTTTTTCCTTAGAAAAAGAATACCAAAAAATCTAATTTAAAAAAAAAACAAAACACTGTATTTCTGTTCTTAACATTAACCTTTCCTTCCAAATGTCATTAGCTGCTAATTAAGATGTTGATTTGAAGATTGTTTATAGGAGTGATTTGTGACTGCTTCCAATGTGTTTCCTAACCTACACCATCATATTGGTTTAAATGAAGCCTAGCATATTTTAATTTATTCATCGTTTTCCCAACTCTCCATTATTTTTTCATTTGTAGATGATGAGAAAAACGATGGTAGGAGGGAAGGTGTAGTATTGTGGCTTTGAAAGAACAATATCATATAGAAATAATAAAGTATACCAAAGAGTATTTAAGATACTGTACAGGTGGTATTCATATCCAGTTGTCAATAAAAGGGCATTTTAATGACCAAAATAGAGATAATTCAAGTTTTGTTAAGTCTTTATATACATATATATAAATCCTTTATCTCAATAGCTGTATAAAGCTGAAGCAATGGAACCTTGATGAATAGATGCTATCAGTCTGTCTAGAATGTACGTCTTTTATTTCCAAGGTTAGTTTGCTCTTCCATAGGACCCAGATCTTTAAGGTTTTCCAAATAACTCACTCCCTTTTTAAAATAAGCCCTTAAATCAATGAAATAAAGGGATTATTCTCTTACTGTGAAGGATTCTGCAACATAGGGGACATTTCCACAAGACTTTTTAATATAATTTATGAATATTTGCTAGAAACATAATTGTCTTTTCTGCTGACATTTTCAAAGCAACACTGTGATTTGTTGAGTCTCTGGAGAGTCCAAGTACAAAACTGATAATTATATTAAATATACATAGACAATAAAGAGTGTGTTTACATAACTATGCCCATAAATATCTGATTGAACAGTCATTGTTCTCCAACCCCTTTTAAGCAGCTCTCTGAGGAATCCAGTTCTAATGACATGATGGTTTAAAAGATGTTGCTCAGTCTTGTTCCATATTTAATTAACTTTCCTTTTTTAAACTTGTGATGGCAGAGACAATAACAAATAGCTCTGAAAAGAGAGAGCGCTTTGAAACATGAGTGAGACCTTGTCGGGCTTTTGTGCAGTACACACAGAAGGAGAAAGGCATGTAAGAGTTGGTGGCCTGGGATCCCCTGCTGTCCCCTGGGAATCTATTATGAGGACAGTCAGAGTTTACTAGGCGCACACACACACACACACACACACACACACACACACACACACACTCACGCATCTCTATCCTCTTGCACATTCATGCAGCCAGATGTGCCTCTAGACACATTCATGCTACAGGAAAATTGAAAATTTTATTTATCGCTCTACCTATCTAGATCTCTATATTGATCTATACAGATAGAGATGATGTATGGAGTTACAGATAATACAGACCTAGGTCAATCAATCAATAACATTTAATAAACACCTACCACATGGCAGGCATGGTGCTAAGCACTGTGGATACAAAAAGAAGTAAAAGACAGCTCCTGGTCTCAGGGAGCTTTTTGTCCAATGGGGAAGACAATATGTAAAAAAATATCTACAAAGCAATTTATAGATAGGACGAGTAGGTAATAATTAACAGAAAGAAGACACTAGAATTAAATGGGGCTTGGGAAGACTTCCTGTAAAAGATGGGATTTTAGCTGAGGCTTTAAGGAAGTTTGATAAGTCAATAGATGGAGATGAGGAGGGAGAGCATAGCAGGCATGGAAATGGGCCAGAGAACATTCCTGGAGTTAAGAAATAAGAGTATTATGCTTGTGGTACAGCCAGGAGTCACTAGATCAAAGAGTATATCTCTGGGAATAAGGTGTTAAAGAGAATAGAAAAGTAGGAGGGAGTCAATTTATGAAAGACTTTGAAAAAAAAAAATTACATGTAATAACAAATTTCCACATCATTTTTCCCAAGTGATATAATGCAGATTTTCTTCTATTCTTTTTTCCTTACCCCCTCTCAGAGCTGGCAAGAAATTTGATCTGGGTTATATCTGCATTATCACACAAAACACATTTATGAAGGACTTTGAATGACAGAGTATTTTTGTATTTGATTCTGGAGGCAACAAGAAGCCACTGAAGTTTATAGAGTAGGGAGGTGACATGGTAGGACCTACACATTAGGAAAAATCACTTGAGTGGCTGAATGGAGAATCGATTGAAGACTTGAGGCAGGTAGACCCATCAGCAGGCTACTGCAATAGCCCAGGAGTGAAGGACCCTAAAGTAGGGACAATGACAGAAAAGAGAAGAGGGCATAAATGTGAGATGTTGCAGAGAGGAAGTCGAGCCTTGGCAACAGATTGGTTATTGGGGATGAGGGGCAGTGAAGAGTTGAGGATAACCCCTAGGTTGTGAGCTGGAGGGGCACAAAGGATCATTATGCCCTCTATAGTAGCAAGAAAGGTGGGGAATGGTAAAGAGGAAAATAGTAAGTCCTCTTTTGGAAATTTTGAGTTTAAGATGTCTAGAGGACATCTGAAAGGCAGTTATGGCTATAACATATAAATATAGATATATATTCATTCATAAATATACACATATAATCTATACACATATGTTTGTTAGTTATAACAGAGAATATTTGTAAAATACTTTGCAAACTTTAGTCTTATTTAATTATAATATACTTAAAATATGTATGATATCATATCATAATTATTTATATACATATGTGCATATTTATATATTAATCTGTGTATATAATATAAGGCTATCTATATTATAATCATTAACACATATATAAATACACACACATGCAAAAAAGTATATGTATCTTGGGAACAGAAGGTCCAGGGCAGCAGAGGGGGAAACAATTTGTATGGAGGTCTGGAAACCTGTTTTTTGTTCCCTGCTCTGACATAAAGCAGCAGTATGATTGTGGAAAAGTCATTTCATCTCTTTTCATCTCTCTACGGGTGAGATTTTTCATTTATATAGTAGAAAGTTTGGGCTAGGCTGTCTTCAAAGGCTCTTCCATCTGAACAAACAATGACAAGGCATATTGCTTGTACTACCTTAATTAAAGGCTCCTGTTGACTCAGTGGACAAAGACACAGTACAATAACAAAACCAAATACTGTAGATCCTTTGACCAGTCATTGAGCAGTAGCTTATGAGTAACCAACTAAATAGAATGGAGTCCTTTAAAAAATCATTAGCAGGGGCAGCTGGGTAGCTCAGTGGAGTGAAAGTCAAGCCTAGAGACAGGAGGTCCTAGGTTCAAACCCGGCCTCAGCCACTTCCCAGCTGTGTGACCCTGGGCAAGTCACTTGACCCCCATTGCCCACCCTTACCAATCTTCCACTTATGAGAAAATACACCGAAGTACAAGGGTTTAAAAAAAATCATTAGCAGCAGAATTGTTCCATGGGACATGTAGGATGGAGTGGGAATAAACATTTATATGGCACCTATTATGTGCCAGGCATTGTACTAAGCACTTTATAAATAAATATCATCTCATTTGATCCCCTCAACAACTCTTAGAGGTAAGTACTATTAATATCTCCATTTTATAGTTGAAAAAATGGAGGCAGATAAAGTTAATGTGACTCGACCAGGGTCACCCAACTATTAAATATTTGAAGACATATTTGAAGTGGTCAGAAAGACTCCAGGTCCACCACTATCTACTCTGCCACTTAGGTGCCATGGAAGACTTTCTTCCCATTCAATAAATGAATCATGGATTTCCAGCCATAGACATCTTCCTGTTTTTGTGCTGAACTATTTCTAATTGTCATCAATTATGATTCATTTACTTTTAGGTGTCTGGCTTGTCATAATATTAACATTTGTAAGTCTTTCCCTTTGCAGGCTGTGAGAATCTGTTGTGACATCTCCATAAAGCAGGATTCAATCAAGGTGTGAATGAATTGTTAATCTTGTTATAAATAGAAGGTACCATATGTCAGAATGTAAGGGACGCTCCCTCTTTGTTGAAAACAATGTTGGTGAAACAAAGCAAAAGGAGTTTCAGAAATAACTGGTTCAACTCATCAAGCTTTCAATTATATCAGAGCCAATAAAGCTTCACTTGAGGAACTTCTCTGTATCCCATCCTAGTTCCAAGGCATTGGCTAGGAATATAAGGACTAATCCATACACTGGCTAGAATTACCATCTGTAAAGGAAATTACTGTTGGGGTGTGGGTATCAGAATACTAGTGCTAGTGATTTTTGTATCCTGTGATAACCAACATTTAAAGTGCATGTGTATTTATATCTGTTAATAATTATAGAGAACTTTATATTAAGCATATATGGGTAAATATAAATATTCACATGTGGATAAGTTCCATCTTATAGAGCATCAGAAAAGGGGGGGGTAATATTTTCTAAAAAATACAAGCAGTGAAAAGTAACCATCATCAAAATTCTGAAAAAAATCTGAAAATTCCAAATTGCAAAAATAAAAACACTAAGACTTTCTGAAGCAATTCTGCTGAGACAAACTTTGAATTGCTTATATTGTAGCTTGTCTTTCATTTCAAAGAGGACCAGTGACATCACAGGGTAATGTCTTGGCATGCATGAATTGGATTTAAGTGAGGCAGAGCTACACAAAGTCATTGGCCTCCCTCTCTTCCAGAGACATCCAAATCCAGTGGCAAGACAAAAGTCAGAATAACTGGTGATGGCCTGGGATGCAGCAGATGGCACTGACATCTTCCACATCTGATCAAGATCTTAAAACTCCATGGTGCCCGCTTTATGTGTCTTTGTGGCCTTAGGAACAAATTATTCTTATTCACCCATTCTATCTGGGAAGTCTTCACCTGTTTGGGTAGCCATTCCCCTAACTCACTGATGAGTTTAAGTCCTATCAGTTACCCGGTTTAGCCCATCTGCTGAGATGGTTTAGAAGGGTATAGCCTCTGTGCATGCTACAGTTTCTTGGTGCCACTGGTGAGAGTTGGGTGACTAGTGGACACCAAAGGTGGCCAAGCAGCCCTGAGAAGGGCTTGGTAAGCCCTCATACCAGAACATTTTCTACTTTTGATTACTTGAGTGCTAGTCCTTCATAAATACCATTCCATGTAACCCAAAGTAAGAGATTTAAATAAAGCCAGTCTACCTACCCTTTGATCCAAACATACCACTGCTGGTTTTGTACCCCAAAGAGATGACAGGGAAAAAGACTTATACAAAAATATTTATAGCCACACTCTTTGTGATGGCAAAAAATTGGAAAATGAAGGGATGCCCTTCGATTGGGGAATGGCTGAACAAATTGTGGTATCTATTGGTGATGGAATACTATTGTGCTAAAAGAAATAATGAACTGGAGGAATTCCATGTGAACTAGAATGAAACCAGGAGACCATTATACACAAAGACCAATACACTGTGGCACAATCAATTGTAATGGACTTCTCCACTAGCAGCAATGCAATGATCCAAAACATTTCTGAAGGACTTATGAGAAAGAACGCTATCCACATCCAGAGAAAGAACTGTGGGAGCAGAAACACAGAAGAAAAACTACTGTTTGACCACATGGGTTGATGCAGATATGATTGGGGATACAGACTCTAAACAATCACCCTAGTGCAACTATCAATAATATGGAAATAGGTCTTTATTAATGACACACGTAAGACCCAGTGGAATTACACATTGGGTATGGGAGGGGGTGGGAGGAGGGGAAGGAAAGAATATGAATCATGTAACCATGAAAATTTTTCATAATTAATCAATAAAATAAAAATAAAATTTAAAAAATAGAGCCAGTCTTACACATTTAGACTGCAACTCCTTGGCACACAGCAGAGCCACTCTCTACCCATTTGTTGTGTGATGTGAGAGACTGGTGAAAACCTTCTTCCTTTTCGAATCATGTCCCCAACCAATTTGTCTTAATGTCTAAAAAATACAACATTAGAGATTCATTGTTTTGGTTTAAGACATTGTCTCTAGTGACAATTTAAAAATATACTATAAAGAAGAATACCACAGTGGGCTGTTCCCAGACATGAATACTATTGTATGCTTGATATTAATAAGATGATTTCTTTGGAAACATTCTTTTAAATCTCCAGCTATGTATACTGATAGTTAATCAGCTTTTCATCTTTTGTTCAAGACATCCTACTTCTCTTTCATTGCTTTTTTGTTCGTTATATGAAAGTATAGAAATGTGACTATTGGGCTTGTTGCTGCCCAAACCAGTCTGACACCATACATACCCTGAATGCCTCTTGCTTCTGTTCATTAAACTCTTAAGAGCATAAATTTAAAGCGAGAATGGACCTGAGAAGTGATCTATTTCAGCTTCATCATTCTTATAAATAAGGAAACTGAGGCACAGTGAGACTAAATGACTTCCTTAAAGTTACACAGGTAATAAATCAGAGCCAGGATTTAAGCTAAAGTGTTCTGACTCATTTATCTATTCATTCTTTCAACAAACAATTAAGTACGTATGCATCATGTACTAGGCTAGAGTCTGGGGATATAAGAACAAAAATAAAAACATTCTCTTCCCTCAAATTATTTTCATTCTCTTGTGAGAAAACCACACACAAAAAAATAAAGACAATACATTTCCTCTTATATCACACTCTCCATGCCAGATCAGACTACTGACTGAGCCCTAAATGTCAACCTCAGGGGCTCAGGTTCCTAATCTGAGAAATGGGAGGGATGTACTGCTAAAGACCTCAACAACTTCCCAAATTTGATGATTCAATCCATGTAAGGGCAACAAAAGTACTACATACAAAAAGATATTTTTTATCCCTACACAGCTGAGGAGTGGGTATCAGAATACCAGTTGTATAGACCTCATGCTCTCTAAGCAAGTGATGAACCTCAGATTCTAACCTATGTCTAACTCCCATCCCAACCCAGGAAGATATTAAGAACTCTCTGTCTTATTTTGACAGGACCTGACTGAGTGGCCTTACTGATTTCAGATAGACTAATTTACATAAAATATAAATATCTGAGAATAGCCCACTGTGTTATTCCTCTCAATAGCACATTAAGATTTACTCTTGGAGGATGGAGTCAAGATGGCGGCTTAGAAGCAGCAAAAATTGATTCCTCTGTGAAAACTCTTCCATATCAATCAAAAACAAAGTGCTTCAAGGAATATAGAAAACCTAATCTAAAAAGACAGAGCTGCAGGATCCTCCTGCTCAATTCAACTTAAAAGGTACACAGAGAAGGTGGAATTCTCAGGTATAAGGACACAGTCTTCAGCCACCACATCTCCATTTTAGGTCTCTGCAACAGGAAGTTTTGGCCCCAGGGCACATTCAACTCTGCAGATCAGCTCAACTAGCCAAATCCAGTATAGCCATAGCACAGAGAAGAAGCCTCTAGAGGGCAGAAAAGCTCAAACTCACAGAGCCAGAAAACAATCAGAGAAGCAAATGTACAAGGAAAGAATATGAGTAAACAGCAGCAGAAGAAAAAAGAAACTATGATTGAAAACTACTATTTAGAAAATGACAAAGAACAGATGGAACAGAGGTGGACCAAGCAACTGTAAGCAAAACCTCAGAAACTCCAGCAAACTGGATTCAGGCTCTGGAAGAGCTCAAAAAAGAATTAAAAAACCAAATAACACAGACTGAAGAAAACTAGGGAAAGAGCTTAAAAAAGCAAAATAGGACTTCTGGAAATAGAGGCACATGAACAAAAACAAGAAAATAATGCCTTGAAAGCCAGAATTAATCAGCTAGAAAATGAGACTAAAAAATTAAAAGACAAAGAGAACAGGTTACAAAGAAAAATAGTTCAAAAGGAAAAGGAGGATCAGAAAGTTATGGACAAAATCTAGTCTTTAAAAATTAGAATTTTAATAACTAGAAGCTAATGATTTCACAAGGCATCAAGATTTTGAAAAACAAAATCAAAAAAAGGAAAAATAGAAGAAAATCAGAAACACCTTATCAAAAAAAAAAACTGACCTGGAAAATAAATCCCAGAGAGACAATGTAAGAATTGTTGGACTACCCAAAGGCCATGATCAGAAAAAAAGCCTTGACATCATACTAGAGGAAATTATCAAAGACAACTTATGTGATATTCTTGAACAAGAGGGTGAACTAGAGATTGAAAGAGTCCATAGATCATTTGACAGCTCCTAGGAATGTTATAGCCAGGTTCAAGAGTTCTCAGACCAAGTAGAAAATACTACAAGCAGCTAGAAAGAAACAATTTAGCTATCAAGGAGCCACAGTTGGGATTATACAGGACCTGGCAGCCTTCGCACTGAATGGCTCAAAGGCTTGAAATATGATATTCTGGAAGGAACCGAGAATCAACTATCCAGCAAAACTGACTATACTCTTTTAGGAGAAAGTATGGTCATTTAATAAAATAGAAGACTTCTAAACATTCCTGAAGGAAAGACCATACTTGAACAAAAAATTTGAGGCCCAAACACAAAATCCAAGAGAAGCATGAAAAGGTAAACAAAAAAGAGGAAAATTTTAATGGCTTCAATAAGATTAAAGGGCATATACTCCTATATGGAATGATGATATATGTAACTCTAAAAAATTGTTATCATTGTCATAGTAGTTAAAATGGGGCAAAATATGTCAAATAAAGAAGCACCACGGGTAGGGTTGGGGGAAACCAATAAAATGGAAGTGAGGGAGGAAGAGGTTGGTAATAGATAATACTTAAACCATACTCTCATTGGAATTGGCTCAGAGAAAGAACAGCCAGACTCATTGGGGTATAGAATTGTATTGTGCCCTATAGAAAAGTAGAAGGGAAATAAGAAATGGGGTAGTGGGGAGGAGAGAAATACAAGGGAGGGAGATACTAGGCAGGGGGGCATCCAAAAAGTCCTATAGTAAGAGGGAAATGGTGAGGGAGATGGGATAAAGGGAGTAATATAACAGGAGGGGACAGAGAAGACTGACTAAAAGCACAACAATAGAGGGGAAGGGAAAGGAGTAAGGTTAGAATTAAAGAAGGAAGTTAAAATGGAGGTGAATACACAGATGATAATCATAAAAGTGAATGTGAATGGGATGAACTCACCCATAAAACACAAGTGGATAGCAGAGCAGATTAAACATTAGAATCCTAGTATATGTTGTCTACAAGTAACACACATGAATCAGATAGACACCCACAGGATAAAAGGCTGGAGCAGAATCTATTGGGCTACAACTCAATAACACATTAAATTAAATTAATTAATTCATTGTTTTTCTTTTAAATCCTTATTCTTTGTGAATTGATACTCACTATCAGTTCTAAGTCAGAAGAGCAATAATAGCTTGGCAACTGGGGTTAAATGACTTGCCCAGCATCACACAGCGAGAGAATATATGAGGTCATATTTGAACCCAGAACCTCCCATCTCGAGGTCTGGCTCTCTATCAATGGAACACTTTAAAAATAGTTCTGGGTCAATGCATTTTAAAATCATCACTGGAGATAATGCCTTAAATAAAAACAATGAATCTCTACTGGTGAAAATTTTAGGTACTGTGCTGGGTTGAGGAAGTGATTTTGAAGGGTAGAAGGCTTTCCCCACATCACAGGAATTCACTAACAAATGGGTAGTGAGTTGCTGTGTTGGGAGTCTGGAAGCTAATGCCTAAATGTAAAAGACTGACTCTATTTAAATATCTTACTCTGCAGTAGAAACAAGGCAAGATTTGCATTTTCAGAATTCTTAACTAAGGTTTACTATTTTTAATTCTGTTTCAGAATTGTGGTCATTGTCACTTCTGATTTCTTTTATTTGTTTTTTAAAAAACTATCCCCTTTCTCCTGACGTCCAACAAGATGTGACTTAAACTCTTCAAATGTTGGTTATTACAGGATCTGATCCTAAAATCATAACTAGAGGTGAAGGGAACCTTAGTAAGGAAGGCAACAGAATAAAAATGTCTGTAGCACCTACTAGGTATGATGTACTGTGCTAAACATTTTGCAAATATTATCTCATTCAGTCCTTACAATAATGCTGGGAAGTAGGTGCTATTATTATATTTTCCCATTTTTTCAGTAAGGGAAACTGAGACAAAGAGAAGTTAAGCAACTTTCCCAGAGTCACATGGCTAATGTGTCTGAGGCTGAACTTAAATGCAGGTCTTCTAGACACCATGCCTAGTGTTCTATCCACTGAACCAAATAGTTACCTCAAGAAGTCTACCAATCCCAAAATTCTTCAATCCAGATGAGGAAACTGAGGTCCTGATGTTCATATTTAGGACCAATTTGCCAATCAGAGGAATAAGGATGTTTTAACTTCTTGAAGAGCATGGCAACATAATGAGTAGAGTTTTTATTAGGTATTATTCATTTATGTTTCCCAGAAAAAAATATAAGAACCTTAATGGCAGGGATTTTTTTGGTTTTTAAATTGTTTTCCCCCAAAGATATACAGGTAATAAATGGCAGAGCCAGTAATGGAACTGGCAGTTCTTTAACCCCAAGCTTTAACCCACATTCCTGGAATTTGGTCCTTGGTTCTGCTTAGGGACTATTGACAAATAATTCTTTGTCTCTTTCCTCCTTTTACTACTCACCATGATAGATCCATAGCCTCTACCCAGTTGTCATCAAAATGAAAAAGTGAATGACAAGTAGAAGAATTTGAAATCCAGAAGGACCAATCAGATTACAAGATCATAGCTTTAAAGCTGGAAGAGAACTTGAAGACTATCTAGTCAAACAATCTCAATTTATAGAAGCCCAGAGAATGATAATTAGTGTTTTATCCAAGATCTCAGTTAACAAGTTGCAAAGGTAGGATTTGAAGTCATGTTATCTGACTCAAAACCCCCAGAATTTTCCATTGTAACATGTCTCTGATGGAAGTGAGGTAAAGCTTTTCTCACATAGTAAATCTGGATCTTCAAAAAGAAAAAAATAGTACCACGGAACATTAAGGAAAATCTGCAGGTAAGAGACAGTTCAAGGAAGCCTGTTATTAACCCAAGAAAGGGCAATAAAAGATCTGGAGTTAAAACTATATGGATGTGACAAATATGGCAAATATGGGCAGCTAGATGTCATAATGAATAGTGTGTTGGAAGTAGAGTTAGGAAGATCTGAGTTCAAATCTGAACATTAATTGGTTTGTGACCCTGGGAAAGTCACTTAACCCTATTGGCCTCAATTTCCAGCTCTGTCAAATGAGCTGGAGGAAAAACTTACAATCAATTCCAGTATCTTTGCCAAGAAAATCCCAAGTATGTCACAAAGAGTTGGATGCTCCTAAAACTACTAAAGAACATGAATGGCAAATTGAAAGAGCACTACCTTTTTCATATATTTATCTAGAATATGACCAAGCCTTTGCGGAGACTTACTGAATACCATTCTGCTGCCATTTGCAGTGACTGATGAAGGGATAAATGATATGTCAGAAGAAATCAAGAAGGATTCTCTATGAACTGTGAAATTCTGGCCAGGAAGATGAAGGACCCACAGACACAGATAGTCTTTCTATTTATTTTCTCTATTGATGATTTAAATTTGAAAGAAAAATAGATATGGGAAAGTCAACAACAATTGGTTATACAGATAATATAGAATTGAGTTTTCTATGCCATGGAGAAAGATACAAGAATGACTAAGTATAGAATGCATATCATAATAATGAACATGTTCATTATTAATCAGATTAAGAGGATTTTAAAAATGAAAATACAAAGGAAGGAGAAAAACTGGCTAATGAGCTAAGGCTCAGAATTGAACAGAAGAATGAGAAATGTCTGGATAGCTTTTAGAAAATTACATGGAGTTTTCAATGACCCTAAGTTCTTCCTTGAAACAAAGGTTAAAGTTTGCAACAATAATATTCTTCTAATGATGCTATGAGGCTATAAGTCATGGTATGTCCAGGGAATTCAAGTTGAGGGTCACTCAAAGGGGAGAAATGAGGTACATGATTAGGTTGCAATGATGACAGTTCAAGAATTGCAGAAAGGAACAACATAAAGGATATCATCAGAGATATGAAAAGGTGGGCCAGTCATGTGATCCAGGAAAGTGGATGAACAGGTCATTTGATTCATTGACATCAAGAGAAGAAGAGGAAGACCCCTATTGTATTGAGTGAATAACGTTTGGAGAATTTATAAGAGCAGATGAGCAAAAGTCATACAACATGAAGGCATAATTGAGCCAAAATTATGTCACTGGCTAATGTACTCACAGATCCATTGAAGTATAGAAGTGTGGAAATCAGGATCCATGAAGTGGTAAGGGAATGAGTGGTTTGGAAAATTTAGATGATGTGTAGGAGAAAGAGAAACAAAAGTAATATTGCTGTAGGATTACAGCAGAGACTTCATGGCCAGAGGGCAGATGCATTTAATAAGTTCCTGATGTAAATGCCAACACTAGGACAGAGAGGCAAAATTTGGCAATAACAGGTACCTCAACTATGCAGTCATCTTCCAGAAGTCTCATTCCATGAAAAGAAATGTTTTTGATAATATTTGTATTTTTCTTGGTGAAAATTTCATAGAATCTAAGAATTTTAACATCAGAAAGGACCTTAGTATCCATCTTATAAATCCCACATCTGAAAGTAATCCTTAGAGACTTCTGGGTTAAGATTGCTGCAGAGTAGAAGCAGGGATCTTAACTCTCCTAATCAACCTATACATGTGTGGCATCCATGTTTCTGAGAGGGGTTCAAGCTGCATCACAGAATTAATTCAACTGCCCCCTCCCTTGGAGTTCTGGGGGGCACTATGGAATTCTGTGATGCAGTTTGAACCCCTCTCAGAAACATGGATGCCACACATGATGCCTCAAAAGGACACAAAAACCAAATCCAGATGAATGAAGAGACCCCACAATAGGGTGCAGCATTGAAGACATGTGGGATTTTGGCATTTCCATGATATACTGAGGTGAAATAGCTCCCATTAAAAAGCAAGCTGATCAACCCTCCCCCACCCCACTCCAGAACCAGGTCACAAGAGTTAGAGCAAGCATGGGCATTCTTGGCAGCTAACTGGGACCACCAAGGGCTTGCTCCTGAGAACAGCAAGACTTAAGACCTGAAGAGGTTAAAGAATGTGGACTTTGAGCACAGCTCATGGGCTGAGACCTAGAGCAGAAGGGTGACTGACAGTGGAAGCAGCATTTGCTGAGACTCAAAAAGGAACCTAGGGCAGAGGAGCAAGCATAGGGCAATATCTGGGGTCCTGACAGCTGACTGGGACCACCAAGAAGCTTGATCCTGAGAACAGTTAGACTTGAGACTTGAGCTTAAAGAGCACAGACCTTGGACATGAGGATAAAGCTGAGAGAGCCAGCACTGCACTGTGACTCATAAAGTAACCTCATGCAAAAACTGTTCCACAGCTCTATACACAGAGAGCCTGCCTGCCTCACCCAGACTTCTGACTGAGAAGGAAAAAAAGCATAATAATGGCAAGCAATGCCCAAGAACTAACCAAGAGAAAGAACAAGACAAAAGCATTAATACTCAATAACTTTTACAAAGAAAAAATCCAGACAACAGAGCAGATAGCAAAGGAGGACAATAAAATAAACACATCCAAACCTTCCCCAAAAAATGAAAATTGGTCACAAGCTCTTAAAAAGTTCAAATCTGAGATCATGAAAAAGAAGGAAGAGATTTGGCAAGAACAGTGGGAAATAGCTCAAAAGGAAATTAGCAGTTTAAAAAACAAAAACTCCCAATTGGAGAAAGATGCTCCCAAATCAAACAAAATGATAAGTAAATTGTAGACCCAAATTAAACAGCAGGAAACCATGAAAAAGAGGATACCCCAAATCGAAAAGGAAAATCAAAAAGTTATAGCAGAAAATCAGTCTCTAAAGACCAGAATTGGGCAAATAGAAGCCAATGATCTTGCAAGAAAGCAAGAACTAATAAAGCAAAAACAAAAGAATTACAAAAAAAGAAGGAAACATGAAATATCTCACTGAGAGAATGACAGATCAAGAAAACAGGTCTAGAAGAGACAATTTGAGAATCATTGGTCTTCCTGAAACATCAGAAATTAATAATACATAATACAAGAAATTATCCAAGAAAACTGCCCTGATGTTGTTCAACAAGAGGGCAAAACAGACATTGAAAGGATCCATAGATCACCCTCTACAATAAACCCTCAAAAGTCAACCTCCAGGAATATAATTGCCAAATTCAAGAGTTTCCAAGTTAAGGAAAAAAAATATTATAAGAAGCCAGAAAGAGACAATTCAGATATCAAGGAACACCAATCAGGATTACACAGGATCTGGCAGCCTCCATGCTAAAAGACCACAAGGCTTGGAATGTGATATTCAGAAAGACAAGAGAATTGGGTCTATAACCAAGGAACACCTACCCATCAAAACTGACTCTATACTTCCAGGGGAAAGTATGGGCATTCAACAAGATAGAAGATTTCCAAGTATTTGTAAAGAAGAGACCAGAACTAAATGGAAAGTTTGATATCCAGCCACAAAAATCAAGAGAAACATGAAAAGGTAAATAAGAAAGAGGGGAAAGAAGGAAAACTCTTATTTTTAAATTTGCTTCCTTAAGGGCTTCAATAAGATCAAATTATTTGGATTCCTATATGGAGAAATGTTATGTGTAATTCTCAAAAATTGCTTTTACTATTTATACTAATTAGAAGAATTATTCACAGGGAGAGGTTGTTGTACTAAAAGGTCTAAGATAATATGGGGGGAAGAAGAGGGGATGGCACCAAGAGAAACTTGAAGGAATGAGAAAAATAGGATAATCTATATCACACAAAGTGGGCATGGGAAGGGAAGGGGATGAATACTATTATAAGAAGAATAGGAAGAGAGCATTAATAGGAAATACTTAACCTTACTCTCAGCAGAATTAATCCTTAGAGGGAAGAGTAGCTAGATCCATTGGGATATAAAATTCTATCTTACCTATGGAGAAAGCTAGTAGGGAATAAACAAAGGTGGGGCAGTTGGTTGGGGAGTTCAAAAAAGGAGGGGAAGAGAGGGGGGAGGGAATTCATTAGGGGCTAAAAAATAATAAGAGTGGAACAAAAAGGGAGGGTGTAGAAAAGGAAGTAAACTAAGGGAGGGGACAAGGGGGACTGATTTAAAAACAAACCACTGGTTTAAAAGGAAATAGTGTAAGCAGAAGGAGCAGAACTAGGAGAGGATACCAAAATGTTGGGGAATACTCAGCTGATAATTATAACTCTGAATATGAATAGGATGAACTCGTCCATAAAATGGAAGCAAATACTAGAGTGGATTAAAAACAAAATCCTACCATAGGGTGTCTACGAGGGACACACAGGCAGGTGGACATACATAGGGTTAAGGTTCAAGACTGGAGCAAAATTTTCCAGGCTTCAACTGAGAAAAAGAAGGCAGGAGTGGCAATTATGATTTCTGACAAAGCCAAAGTAAATATAGATCTGACTAAAAGCGATAGGGAAGGTAATTACATCCAGATAAAAGGTAATATAGACAATGAGGAAATAACAGTACTCATCATGTATGAACTAAATGGTATAGTGTCCATATTTCTAAAGGAGAAACTGGCAGAGCTCAAGGAGAAAATAGATAATAAAACTATAATGGGATAATGGGAATATAAATCTTCCTCTATCAAATCTAGATAAATCAAGCAAAAAATAAGAAAGAGATAAGAGAGGTGAATGAAATCCTAGAAAAATTAGAGCTGATAGTTATGTGGAGAAAAATAAATAGGACTAAAAGCTATACACTTTCTTTTTAGCTACACATGGTACATTCACAAAGATTGACCATGTACTAGGGCATAGAATCATGGCAAACAAATGCAAAAGAATAGAAATAATAAATGTAACCTTTTCAGATCATAATGCAATGAAAACAATAATTAGTAAGGTAAGGGCACTTGGATAGACAAATCAAAAATTAATTGGAAATTTAATATGATTCTCTAAAAACAGTTAGTTAAAGAACAAATCATAGAAACAATAATTTCATTGAAGTGAATAACAATGATGAGACATCTTACCAAAATCTGTGGGATGCAGCTAAAGCAGTACTCAGGGGGAATTTATATCCTTGGGTGCATATATTAACAAATTAGGGAGGGCAAAGATCAATGAACTGGGCATGCAAATCAAAAAACTAGAAAGCGAACAAATTAAAATCCCCAGTTAAAAACTAAATTAGAGATTATAAAAATTAAAGAAGAAATTAATAAAATTGAAAGTAAAAGAATTATTTAATTAATAAATAAGACTAGAAGCTGGTACTTTGAAAAAAACAAATAAAATAGACAAAGTACTGGTCAATCTAATTTAAAAAAAGAAAGAAGAAAACCAAATTATCAGTATCAAAGATGAAAAGAGAGACCTCACCTCTAATGAAGAGAAAATCAAGGCAATCATTAAAAACTATTTGCTCAATTATATGGTAATAAATATAGCAATCTAGGTGATATGGATGAATATTTACAAAAATATAAATTGCCTAGATTAACAGTAGAAGAAATAGAATACTAATTCCATATCAAAAAAAGAAATTGAACAAGACATTAAAGAACTCCCTAAGAAAAAATCCCCAGGACCAGATGGATTCACAAGTGAATTCTATCAGACCTTCAAAGAACAACTAATCCCAATACTATACAAACAATTTGACATAATAAGCAAAGAAGGAGTTTTACCAAACTCCTTTAATGACGCAAATATGGTACTGATCCCAAAGACAGGTAGATCAAAAACAGAGAAAGAAAACTACAGACCAATCTCCTTAATGAACATAGATGCAAAAATCTTAAACAGAACACTAGCAAAAAGACTCCAGCAAGTGATCACAAGGGTTATTCTTTATGATCAGGTGGGATTTATACCAGGAATGCAAGGATGTTTCAATATTAGGAAAACCATTCACATAATTAACCATATCAACAAGCAAGCCAACAAAAATCACATGATTATCTCAACAGATGCAGAAAAAGCCTTTGACAAAATACAAGACCCATTCCTACTGAAAATGCTAGAAAGTATAGGAATAGAAGGGCCTTTACTAAAAATAATAAACAGTGTTTATCTAAAGCCATCAACCAACATCTTCTGCAACAGGGATAAATTATAAGTGTTCCCTATAAGATCAGGAGTGAAACAAGGATGCCCATTGTCACCTCTATTATTTAACATTGTACTAGAAACACTAGCAGTAGCAATTAGAGAAGAAAAAGAAATTGAAGGTATTAAAATAGGCAGTGAGTAGACCAAGTTATCACTTTTTGCAGATAATATGATGGCCTCCTTAAAAAATCTTAGAGAATCAACTAAAAAGTTAGTGGAAATAATCAACAACTTTAGCAAAGTTGCAAGATACAAAATGCATATAAATCATCAGCATTTCTATATATTTCCAACACATCACAGCAGCAAGAGATAGAAAGAGAAATTCCATTTAAAATCACCCTAGACAATATAAAATACTTAGGAATCTATCTGCCAAGACAAACACAGGAATTATACGAACACAACTATGAAACTCTTTCCACACAATTAAAACTAGATCTAAACAATTGGAAAAATATTGAGTGCTCATGGGTAGGATGAACTTACATGATTAAAATGACCATTCTAGCCAAATCAACTTTCTTATTAGGGTTATATCTATCAAACTACTTAAAAACTTTTTTACTGAATTAGAAAAAACTATAACAAATTTCATTTGGAAGAACAAAAGACCAAAAATATCAAGGGAAATAATGGAAAAAAACCATGAAGGAAGGTGGCCTAGCAGTACCAGATCTTAAACTGTACTATAAAGCAGTAGTCATCAAAATATGGTACTGGCAAAGAGATAGAAGGGAGGATCAGTGGAATAGACTTGGGGTAAGCGACCTCAGCAAAACAGTCTATGAGAAGCCCAAAGAACTCAAATTTTGGGACAAGAACCTACTGGAAAAATTGTAAAAGAATATGGGAGAGATAGCCCCATATTATTCCTTTATAACACACCCTATACCAAAATAAATTCAGAATGAATGAATGACTTAAATATAAAGAAGGAAATCATAAGTAAATTAGGTGAGCACAGAATAGTGTGCTTGTCAGATCTCTGGGAAAGGAAAGATTTTAAAACCAAGCAAGAGTTAGAAAAAATTAACAAAATGTAAAATAAATAATTTTGATTACATTAAACTAAAAATTTTTGTACAAACAAAACCAATGCTACTAAAATCAGAAGGGAAGCAACAAATTGAGAAAAAAATTTTATAACAAAAAAACTCTGACAAAGGTCAAATTACTCAAATATATAAGGAGCTAAATCAATCATACAAAAAAATCAAGCCATTCCCCAATTGATAAATCGGCAAGGGACATGAATAGGCAATTTTCAGATAAAGGAATCAAAACTATCAACAAACACATAAAAAATTGTTGTAAGTCTCTTATAATTAGAGAAATGCACATCAAAAGAACTCTGAGGTATCACCTCACACCTAGAAGATTATCTAACATGACAGCAAAGAACAGTGGTGAATGTTGGAGGGGATGTGACAAAATGGGACATTAATGTATTGCTGGTGGAGTTGTGAATTGATCCAAACATTCTGGATGGCAATTTGGAACTATGCTCAAAGGGCTTTAAAAGACTATTTGCTTTTTAATCCAGCCATAGCGTTGCTTGTTTTATACCCCAAAGAGATCATAAGAAAAAAGGCTTGTACAAAAATATTTATAGCCGCACTCTTTGTGCTGGCAAAAAAATTGGGAAATGAGTCAATGTCCTTCTCTTGGAGAATGGCTGAACAACTTGTGGTATCTGTTGGTGATAGAATACTATTGTGCTCAAAGGAATAAAGAACTTGAGGAATTCCATGTGAACTGGAATGACCTCTAGGAATTGATGCAGAGTGAAAGGAGCAGAACCAGGAGAACATTGTACACAGAGACTGATACACTGTGGTACAATTGAACATAACGGGCTTCTCTACTAGCAACAATGCAAAGATCCAGAGCAAGTCTAAGGGACCTATGAGAAAGAAAACTAGCCATATTCAGAGGAAGAACTATGGGAGCAGAAATACAGAAGAAAAACAACTACTTGAACACATGTGCTGATAGGGATATTATTGGGGATGTAGATACTAAATGATAACTCTATATTAGTCCAACTATCAATAATATGGAATTAGGTTTTAATTAATGATACATGTAAAACCCAGTGGAATTGTGTGTTGGCTATGGGGACCTGGGGGGTTGGGAGGAGAGGGAAAGAATATGAAACATGTAATTATGGGAAAATATTCAAAATTTAAAAATTAAAACAAACAAATAAGTAAAAATAAATGAATAAAAAAATGAAAGTAATCCTTACTATAATTGGCCTTATGAGTGGTCATCTAATTTATAGATGTCCAAAGAGGAGGAGCCTACCAACTCTAGAAGCAGCACACTCTACATTTGGTCACTTCAAAGTGTTAAAATTTTTTTTCTGATTTTAAACTGAAATTTTACTAGGTATAATTTCTACCCATTACATCTGGTTTTTACCTTTTGGACTAAACAAAATAATAATAACTATTATAACAACCATTAAATAAACTTTGAAAATATTATCTCATTTTATCATCACAACAACCCTGAGAGATAGGTACTATTATTATCTCCATTTTACAGATGAAGCAACTGAGTCAGCAGATGTTTGGTGACCTGCCCAGAGTTATGTGGTTAATAAAGGTCTGAGGTAGAATTTGAACTCAGCATGTCCTGGCTCCAAACCCAGTCTAATCCCTCTTCTACATTACAGCCCTTCAAAATCTTGATGACAACTCTCTTGTCCTCTTAAAGTCTCCTTTTTCTAGACTGAACATCTTCAGTTCCTTCAAGCAGTTCAGTCAATTTCATTTTGCAGAAAGGAGTGGAAAATATGACTTAGAAGAAAGGGAAGTAAATGTCCATCTTTATTCCAGTTAGATACTGTCTCATGCATTATATTTATTTCTGGGAATCACATTTTTAAAGAGATGTTATCAAAGTGGGGTGTAGTTAGAGAAGAACAACCAGAATTAGAAGGAGAGTAGGTGGCAAGTCATTGAGAACTATTTCAAGAACCAGAGATACTTAACCTAGTGGAAAGAAGATTTAAGGAGGAGGAACATGCTGTCTTCTTTCAATTGTCTGAAAGACTGTGTGGTGCCAAGACATTCTGGCTGCTATTTTCCTACCAGGAAGCCCATGTCTCACTCCTTGTACCCCTTTACTGTTTCTAGCTGCTTTTCTGATCATGGGGTGCCAAAACTCAAGGTTCCATGTAGGGAGAAGACTACAGGTTTCTTCCCTCCCTTGTTCTCTAAGAATGGTGCACCAGACTACTGAACAGAGCTATAGCTCTCTAGATAATTGTCATCCTAACCTTCAAACTTGGGCCAAATTTTCTGGTTACTCTTGGTAATGTGGAAACAATGCATTTGGAATGTCCAGTCATTCAGCAAATACTTATAGAATATTCTTAGCACATACTAAATACAAGGACCTCAACTTGTTTATCTTCTTCATCATTATAATTATCACTTCTTCAATTGTAGGGGTTTTATTGGTGGCAAGATGTGAGAGGTACTCCGTGAAATCTGTGTCTGGTGAGAGCCTAATTAGAACAATGGCTTGGACCTCTGGAATTTCTTGTAGCCTGGTTTCATAAGAGGCATTCAAGGAAACAACAGAAGACTCAGATTCAAATGAGGCCTGAGGTTACTCTTTCTTTCTTCCTAGGTCATCACAAACAGAGGCAGATGGCTATGGCATTTCCGTCTTGCTGGGAGTTCAGATATTTTCTGGATGTATTTCAGCAGGGTTTGTATCCCTGCTCTCTCACTACAGGCAGCCTTCCTGGATGGAGCCCCAGCCACTGAAATTGTGCATTCATTTTATTAAACTAAGATGACTTGTGGCAAATAATTGAGGTCACTCGGACCTAATTGGAGGAAAGCCAACACTGCCAAGGAGAAAGGCTGGTCATTTTCTCCTCCAGACTATACTTCTCCTTCCTGCAAAACATTTCTTTTTGGGTGACCTATTTAAGAGGTGCCTTTTTGAGTTTAGCCTGCCAGGTCATTGAACAATTCCTTTCTCTCAGTTTTATAAGAGTTAGGTGACCCTGAAATGGCTTATCAAAGAAAGGACTTGTAGAATTTCCTTCAATAAGAATATAGAAATTTCTATGAGTTTAGCCATGTTATTTCCTTAGGCCAATATTCCATTGCCCATGGAAGAAGAAAAATGCCAATTACTCTTTTTAGAGGACCCTGAGATAACATAGGATAACATTACTAATACAATGTAGCATATGCCCAGATACCAAGTGCGTGGCATGAACAAGCAATATGGCCAGGGTTTGTGATGAAGGTAGAAAATGGAGCTGGCACTGCCATAGAAGGAATAGGAAGAGTTCAACTGCAAATTGAAACAGATCATTCTTTATTTCCACCATGAATTTTTCTCTAGTGTTAGCATTATGTGTCTTCTTTCACAATGTGAGGAAAGTAGACATATGTATTATAATATATACAAAAATATGCACAGCCTATATCATCTTACCTGCTTTCTTGTGTGGGTAGGGAGAATAGAGAGAGAATATAGATTGCAAAATATAAAAAAATGAATATTTTAAAAATTGTATTGACATGCATTCTGGAAAAAATAAAAATTTATTATTAAAAAAGAAAACACAGCGAGGTCTTGAAAGATAACCAAGTCTCAAAAATAAGTGGAGCAGATATTAAAATATGGAGAATCATATGAACAAAAGAACAGAGACAAAAAAGTGTGTGGTTTGTTTGAAGGATGGACAAAAGACAGATTTCCTGGACGGAGATTCCATGTAGGAAAATATTGATTGAAGACAGATTGTGAAAGAACTTGATTGCAAAACTAAAAAATTTGGATATTATCTTTTAGGTAGGAAAGATTTTCATGAATTCAGTACATGAATTGGAATTTTATAAATATGAATTGGGCCACAGTCCTCAAGCTGAGTCAGAGAAAGAGGTTAGAAGCAGGGAAACTAGAAGTCATTCCAGAAGTTAGTTTAATGAAGAGATCAGAAGGGTGAACTGTGTATAGAGTGTGTGTTGTAGCATCCATGTTTCTGAGAGAGGTTCAAGCTGCATCACAGAATTCCATAGTGCCCCCCAGAACAGCGTGTGTGTGTGTGTGTGTGTGTGTGTGTGTGTGTGTGTGTGTGTGTGTGTGTGTGTATTGGGTGCTCTCTAGGAAATATCATCCTCATTCTTCCTCCAGATCCCTTTGAAGTCATTCATTGTTGTATCTCAGAAGTCTTTTCTTGAGAGCTTCTCATTCCTTTCTGACTTTCTACCTGCTCAGACTCAAGCAAGACACTAGATAGAAACAAGCTATCAGTTTTTTCTCCAAACATTTTGAAATCTGGTCTCTTAGCAGAGTCTCCTCGCTTGTGTTCTGTGGAATCCTAGTTATGCTCATTATGGATTCTTTGAGAAACTTCCTATGCTATAGCAGTAGTTCCCTTTCTATAATACTAAATAAGCAGGTATCCAGAATTGCAATTGTTTAGAACTTCCTTGGCATGAAAACAGGCTTCCTTTTTTTTCCATATGGCTTCCCAATTTTCCCCAATCGCCTTCATCTATGGGACATTTTTTTTTTGTCTTTAGTCCACCTAATTAGCATGTGTAAGTTCCATCTACTCCAAGGCCCAACTACTACTGCCAAATTAAATTAGGAAACAATTACTTGGATAACACGGAGCCTCAGTTTAGTTTTTGGCAAAGGTATACAGAAACACATAGACACTGAAACCCTTTACCATCTTCAACCGTCCCTCCATATGACTACCACAACTTCTCTCTATCCATCCCTGGTCAAAAAGGAGTAGAGTTGCGGAAAGCCAGTACCTTGTGACATAATCATGAGCTAAATGACCTTTCTGAGTCCCTAGCCAGCCCTGCCACTCCATGACCTGATTCCATCTTTTGTTATTTTCTTGAGCTTGGCACATGCATGGAGCCTTTGGTAATTTTTGTCTTAGCAAGCTAGCACTCACCCTCTTGTTCCCTTTAGCTAAATGATGCGATGCCTCTCCCTGGAATACTCACAATTCTCTCTGGGAAGTTTGAATGCCTCCTGTAATTTAGTTAAAACAGCTTTTTGGTATCTCTGAGAAACTTGCTACTCATGAAAGGTAAGTGGATTCATGCACTTGATACTATTAACCTCTTAATGTCCATCTGGGGCTACTTGTGTCCATGTGACTTCATCTTTTCCCCAAACTGCAGTGAAGGGACAATCAGTGCATGAGTTCTCATCCCATTTGCTGTTGCTCTGTTTACTCTTCCTTTATTTACATAACTAGAGATTCAACATCCTAACATGTTTTGCAAGCTGTCATGACATGAGAAGCTAGTAATATGCTATATTTTGCTTGCTAACATATTTTTGACATATTTTAGCTTTTGATTATAAGATTGCATCTTTGCCTGCTACCATCTGTCTCAACTCAGTGGCACTCTGGCATTTACAAAAACAGTAGGGTATAATATTTCTTATATACTTGCACTCTCCTATAAACATGCTATTTTCAGTCTTAACCAATATGTCAGACTTTCACACATGGAGCCTGAAATGTTTGATATCTTGTGAGATCTGCCAGGGATAAGGAACATATCATCTTATCCAAGTTGGCTGGATAGAAAAACGTATTAATGAGGAGAACGAGACTGGTATCCAACTTCTTCCCAGAGCTGGCATATTATATGTATTATATTCCGTGGACTAAGTTTATCCCCTTATCAGCATAATTAAGATCTTCAATTGACAAAAAAAATATTTCCTGGACTTCGTTAAAATATGGCTCAAATTCTCGAGGTGAGCTTTTTAGTGTGAAAAATCTGTCCTTAAACATTTGGCAAGAGGACATTTTTTCTTATTCCCTCCTCTTTCCTCACTCTTTAGAGAAGACTACACAGGCTTTGGCCCAAAGGAGTATCTTGGTTCATAACTATGCTGACAGCAATAAGTGTGTAACACAGACAGACGTGACTTTGTGTTCAAACAATGCATTGGGGGAAAGGCCAAAAAAAAAAAAAAAAAAAAAAAAAAGGTGCAGGCCTAACATCCATTTGCTTAAATGAATTTCTTATGCTACTGGATTACACCCGTCAGGCCAAGAAACTGTCAACTATTGACATTTTCTTTTCTCCCTATGTTCTGTGTTGAGAGAAGATATATTTGTCATGGGAATAGAGCCAGGGCTTGGTACGGTATCTGCCTATTCCAACTGGGGAAAATTTCTTATTATTTGTAATCTTAGTCAATAACTCCTTTGATTTTAGATAGGAATGTGACATAATTCGTCTATGTAGAGAGACCTAGTAGCTTAAAAATAACCTTTGAACTTTTTATTTTAAGTTCATTTTGAAAATTGTTAATAGGAGTTGTTTCTTGTGCCTGACTCCATGACTGAAAGAGAATGGCTATTGGACCAGAATCTTAGCTG
Organism: Gracilinanus agilis; assembly: GCF_016433145.1. Taxonomy (NCBI): domain Eukaryota; kingdom Metazoa; phylum Chordata; class Mammalia; order Didelphimorphia; family Didelphidae; genus Gracilinanus; species Gracilinanus agilis. Next base: position 538,891,347 of record NC_058130.1, on the reverse strand, counting down.
TTTTATTTTTGACACCGTGGTATGTTATTGGGTTCTGAGACGAGGGAAGTGGTATTCACCAGTAGTGGATGATGTGTTTTTCCTGGGGGCACCCCCTCCTAGAATTTTGGCAGATGAAGAGTAATAAAAAAAAAGTCATGCAACTCATTCTTCTTTTTCACATGCATGACTCCTAAAATGAGTGCAGACTTCTAAGTTTTCAAAGCAGGGCATTCTGGAAATGATGCGACTTTGTCCATGTTAACAAGGCTCCCAGATACTCAGATTTATTTCCTTTATAAAAAAAAAAAAAAAAAAGCAATGCTAAGTAGAGACTGGCTTCAAGTTCCCATAGCATATGAACTTTCCTGAGCAACAGAGTCATTCAACCAAACAATCAGCAAGGTTTTATTGAACATCTCCTCAAAGCTATGTATTAGGGACTGCGGGAGATATGGAAAGAGTGTCAAGATCTGATTTCTGGGCTCAGAGATCTCAAAATTTAGCTCAAAATACCAAATTCAGAAATATAACACAATTTGAGGAAGGTAAAGTGCTAAATTCCGAGACTATATTAATGCTGTTGTTTGAATTACATATGAGTCACAATGGTCCAGAGAATCGAGAGCTCGATATTCAATGAATGCTGGAGGACGTTGGACTTGAATTGTCATAAAGGACCAGTTGGGTTTAAATATATACACTGGAGGAAGGAAACTACAAGTTTGAAGAAATAGCATGACCCAAGGCAAAGAGTTGGTACTGATCCTTCTTGTGAAGGAACAGTGAGTAAATCAATCTAAATAGGTGATATTTGCAGATAAGGCAAGAGAGTTATGATGGGTCAAGTTTATGGAGGTTGATAAAATCCAGGCAGAGGAATTTCATCACAGTTGAGTCATCTCTAATCTCTTCTTTCTCTTATATATCCTGATAAACTAATCTTCCAAGAATACCAGCTTTATTGTGTCACTTTTCTACTCAAGAACCTCCACTGGAAGGCCACAATTACCAACTTAGACACTTTTTTAGCAATAGCACTATGAAATGATGAGAATCCAGACTAGAGCTGGTAGCAATGGAAATGAAGAAGTTTTTAGTAACAATTAACATATATTTGTTGAAAAGCTATTTGTAGAAAGACAAGATAAAGAAGTATAACAAATAGCTTCTGTCCTTGAGGACCTTGTTACCTAATTTTATTAACAAAGATACACACACACATATATATATAGACATATACACACATACATATATGGACACAAACATATATGTATATACAAATATATGCTATATTTCTTTGTTTCATATATACGTATATATATGTATATATACATTATATATTTATAATATGAGTCCTGTTAAGGACCTGTAGCTACATCCATAAATACATAAATATGTTTATATACCAGCTCATTTCATATACAGAAATACACACATATGAAATTTTTTCTTGCTAGGTTTGCTTTCATTTATTTACAGCAAATAAGATTATTTTTAAAAAAGCTAATTAGTTTTATTTTTTGCCTTATTTTTGAGGCTTTGTAAAAAAAGATATAAAATAAACTGGTGAAATATTTTGCTACTATAAGTGTACTGATATCTCTACATACCTATAAATATATTAATACTTTGTATTTTTATATATACAAAGTTTTATAGCTTTATATATATGTGTGTGTGTGTGTGTGCGCACATACAGCCAATGCTCATTATTCATCAATACTATATTTGCAAAAGCATCTGTTCATTAAAATTTATTTGTAACCCTAAAATTAATTCTCAGGCACTTTTCTGGTCATTTATGAACATGTGTAGAGCAGGGCAAAATTTGAGTCCCCTGTAGTGTACACATTTTTAGTTGAAGTTGAGCAAGGCAAAGCCCTGCCTTCCTGTTTTAGCTCTAACAGTTTAAACAAATGTCCTTTTCCACAGCCTATTTTGTGCCATGTTTTTCACATCTTTGTGCTCTTTGTTGGTGATTTTGTTCTTGAAAATGGCCCCCAAGCATAGTGCTGAAATGCTGTCTAGTGTTCCTAAGCATAAGAAAACTATGATATGCCTTACAGAGAAAATACATGTGTTAGATCAGCTTTGTTCAGGCGTGAGTTATAGTGCTGTTGGCCATGAGTTCAATGTTAATGAATCAACAGTGCCACACATCCAGAAAAAGGGAGAGGAAATTCACTAATCTCTACCTAAGGCTGCTCCAGAAAGTGCTTAAGTAAATGTGAGCAGAGGTTTGAAGGAACCCAACTCCCTAGGATCAATGGTTCAGTATTTGATAATTTATGGCAACTTTATACAATATAATGTGTGTGTGTGTGTGTGTGTGTGAAATGAGCTGACAAATGTACTAGGAACTTAGTGGAAGGTGAGTACAAGATGGGCTGCAGTGATCAAAGACTTCATTAAGAAATTGGGACTTGAACTGAACTGTTCAAGTATCCATACCAAATTTTCTACCAGTATGGTGAGTCCTGAACAATTCAGGGAGAGGAAGAGTACAACATTAGGCTATCAAAGGAGGGGAGAACTCACCCATGTTGGAAATGGAACAAATATAAGCTCCCCAGACAATCAGCAATAACTGTTGTACTTCCAGTCTAGACAAAATTGAAGAACTATCTTCTCTAAAAAGATGGGATTTGAACTTGATCTTGAAGGATGGACAGAATTTGGAAGAGCAAGGGAGAAGACAGATGGACATTCTAGGCTAGTGACTATTAAAGACTTCTGAATGCTTTTCCCATTCCTAAGTTTTTGAGCAGAGATTCAATTTTCACATATCAATGCCTTGCTTTATACGTAATCAACAGCTGTTAAATTGAACTGTTGGGCTGATATTTTGGAAAGGATTCTTGGTCAGGTTCAGGTTGGATAAAGAACCTCTGAAGTCTCTTTCATTTCTTAGAACCTGTGATTCTGTGAGTTTATGGGGATGGTGGGAAGACAAGAGTAGAAGATTCATATTATGAGTAAATGGCACATATGGTTAAAATGCCAATCTGCAGAGTTTAGATTGTTTTGTTGTCTATCAAGGTGAGTTACTGATCAGAGGATTGACATGAGAAAAACGGTATCATGTTATGATTAATCTCATGATAGTGTAGAGAAAGGCTGGAGGCCTGGAACTGAAAAACCTGGTAGGAGCTTTTAACAATATTCCAGGTATGAGATGGTCTGGATTTGAACTGATGGGGCATTAAATGACAGTGGAAACACAAAGGGTGAGATGGATGCAAGGGGGAGAATTTATTTATTTTTTAAGTTTTTATTTTGAATATTTTCCCATAGTTACATATTTCATGTTCTTTCCCTCTCCCCCAAACCCCCCTAACCTCCTTTAGTCGACACACAATACTACTGGGTTTTACCTGTATCATTGATCAAGACCTAATTCCATATTATTGATAGTTGGACTAGAGTTATCGTTTAGTGTCTATATCCCCAATAATATCCCCATCAGCCTATGTGTTCATGCAATTGTTTTTCTTCTGTATTTCTACTCACACAGTTCTTCCTCTGAATGTGGCTAGTTTTCTTTCTCATAAGTCCCTCAGCCTTGCTATGGATCCTTGCATTGCTGCTAGTAGATTATGTTCGATGGTACCACAGTATATCAGTTTCTGTGTATAATGTTCTCCTGGTTCTGCTCCTTTCACTCTGCATCAATTCGTGGAGGTCATTCCAGTTCACATGGAATTCCTCAAGTTCTTTATTCCTTTGAGCACAATAGTATTCCATCACCAACAGATACCACAATTTGTTCGGCCATTCCCAAATCAAAGGACATTCTCTCATTTTCCAATTTGTTGCCAGCACAAAGAGTGCAGCTATAAATAATTTTGTACATGTCTTTTTCCTTATTATCTCTCTGGGGTATAAACCAAACAGTGCTATGGCTGGATCAAAAGGCAGATAGTCTTTTAAAGCCCTTTGAGCATAGTTCCAAATTGCCATCCAGAATGGCTGGATCAGTTCACAACTCCACCAGCAATGCATTAATGTCCCAATTTTGCCACATCCCCTCCAACATTTATTACTCTCCCCTGTTGTCATTTTAGCCAATCTGTTAGGTGTGAGATGATACCTCAGAGTAGTTTTGATTCGCATTTCTCTAATTATTAAACATTTAGAACATTTTCTCATGTGCTTATTGATACTTTTTTATTTTAAACATTTATTAATATTCATTTTTAACCTGTTTACATGCTTCATGTCCCTACTTTCCCCTTCACCCCCTCCCCCCCCGCTCTCCCGCCACCCATGTCCAACGCACATTTCCACTGGTTGTAACTTGTGTCCTTGTTCAGGGCCTATTTCCATATTGTTGTTAGTTGTATTGGTGTGGTCGTTTCGAGTCTACATCCCCAATCATGTCCACCTCAGCCCATGCATTCAAGCAATTGGTTATCTTCTATGTTTCCTCTCCTGCAGTCCTTCCTCTGAATGTGGGTAGCGTTCTTTACCATAAATCCCTCATAGCTGTCTTGTGTCATTGCATTGCTGCTGGTACAGAAGTCCATTACATTCGATTTTACCACAGTATATCAGTCTCTGTGTACAATGTTCTTCTGGCTCTGCTCCTTTCGCTCTTCATCAGTTCCTGGAGGTCTTTCCAGTTTACCTGGAACTCTTCCAGTTTATTATTCCTTTTAGCACAATAGTCTTATTGATACTTTTAATTTCTTTATCTGAAAATTGCCTATTCATGTCCCTTGCCCTTTTATCAATTAGGGGATGGCTTGATTTTTTGTACAATTGATTTAGCTCCTTATATATTTGAGTAATTCGACCTTTGTCTGAGTTTTTTGCTATAAAGATTTTTTCCCCAATTTGTTGCTTCCAAGAGGGAGAATTTATAGAATTCAGCAACTAAGTGTAATGGCTTCCAACATTGCAATAATAAGCAAGAAGAATCAACATTGAGGAAAAGCCATTGGAATGATGATTGGAAGATCACTAGTGACCATTACCTTAGCAGTTTTAGAAGAATAATGAGTATAAATACCACATTTCTCATGGTTAGGGAATGAGTGGATAGTTAGGAAATCAACTCTATGGGTTTGAGAAATTTGGCATAAAACAAAAATAGAAAAATAAAATAGGAGTCCAGGGGGCAACAGAATCATTGTAAGAATTCTTTAGGAGAAGAAGATGCCTTTCGCTCTTAAAAGATTCTAAGCAAAAGTCATTGGAAAGGGAAACATTAAAAAAGCTAGGTTTTTATAGAGCAAAGGACATGTGTAGTGGACTATCCCAGGGCCAATATTACTGTGGGCCTTCTGATAGGAAGGGCTCATGGCTTCAATTGATCCAATCCATGGCATTCTGGTAGAATGAGCCCATGCCATTTGAATATTTTTGATAATAAAATAGTTTGAAGGAAACAGGAATGGGAGCAAGGCAATGACTTCACCATTGAAAGAAAGAGAGTAATCTTTTTCTCTGTGACAGAAGAGAAAAATGAGAAAAAAGAAGATAATTATTTTGAGATAGGGAGGAAATATGATGAAAGAACTCATGCTAGTTTACTTGAAAATTTTCCGACTGTGTATACAATAGAATCCAAGCTTCTTAAGGGCAGGAACTATTTTTCACTTTGTCTTTATATTTTCAGTGCCTAATTCAGTGCCTTTCACATTCTAGTTTGTTTTAGTTGTTGTTCGGTCATGTTCAATTCTTCATAACCCAAAGCACTTAATAAATGCTTTAAAAAATTAAAGTGGACTTTTTAGCCCTAAGGTTTTTGGGGGGTCAGTAGCAGGGTGTGTGGTTTAGGCGATGTTAAATTAATTTGACTGGTATAGATAGCAAAACTAAATCACGAGTTATAAGGTCATTCAGGCCTCAAAATAAATTTGTATCTTTTTACCTATTTTTCAGTTTATCTGTATTAATTAGATATATTTTCAAATTCCTCCTTTCCTTACAGTTATGTGGATATAGCCTCTATGTAGCAATAGATTGCTTATTTTCACGTGGGACATTCTGAAGAGATGGGAAGTAGTTTCCATGTTGCTTTTAGGGTAACTCTAGACCCTACTGGGGATAGTAAAATACCTCTCTCTTTTTCTATCACTCATCATGTCTTAAGGCTACAATGGCCAACTTTGTCTTTGGGATATGCAATGGGAGTATCAACTGGGAGGTTTTCAATAAGGCAAGAATCTTAGAATGATAGATTTAGATCCACTTAGGCGGTACCTTAGAAGCCATCAACCTCCTTTTTCTAGATGAAGAAAATAGAGATCCAAAAGATTTAGTGAGAGGCCAGAATTATAAAGTTAGTAAGAATCTAGGATGGAATCTGAAACCAGGTCTACCTCTTTCCCAGTCTGGCACTCTTTCCACTAGAAAATACTGCTTCAAATCCTTGACAAACTAAAATTTGGTCTATGTGCAAATATTGAGGGTCCATTCAATGTATCCAATGCATGACCCCATTTAGCTAAAATGTTCTTGAGTTTTACAAGAGAGTCACAGAAGATTAGAGGACTGGTGAAGGTGATTAACTTGTCTTCTGGAGGTAACATGGTGGAGAGACTATGTTTTCAATGATGTGGTACATTGGGAGAGAATCTCCTCCCCACCAGCCCCATGGAATGCACTCCCACAGATTGTGTGTATATTGTTTGGGCTGTTTTTCATATACTCCACAGCTGGGAATTCAAGATGCTATACTTAGGCAAAAGTCCATGAAGGAATTAATTGATACGAGCCAGAAGTTGATTGCCATTTAAGTACTCAGCCTCCACCATTGCCAAGTTTCCCTCTTTGCAGAAGGAACTGTGCTCGCCTGCAAACTGGCTCACTCCGGATGTGAGCACAAGATGGAATTCAACCTTTAATGTGCTGCAACACCTGCTTGGAAATAAAGGGGCTCTGTGTCTTGTCCTCCCAAGGAGCTGACAGCTGACTTCATTACTGTGGAATCTGGCTGAGATAGCTGTGGCGACTCCTCATCCCTCTGAGATAGAGGCCCAGGAGGGAGGTGCCAAGTGGGCCTGGGTGGCAGGCAGGGGCTCTGCCAGCAACCCATGCTGGGCCACTTTACTCCAAATCATTCTTCTCCCTCACATGAGTGGAGTTCTCATTACCTTCCATGCATGCTCACTCCCTGTCCATGAGATAGATGGTAGGAAGACCCAGCCTTTGGAATGCTGGGTAAATGGAGAGCCGTACATTCTACAACAGTATCCAGCTTTTTGAATTGGTTTTCTTTCTTGGAAGTTCAAGAGTATCCTATCCAAATGGGACTACAAAGAGAAATGAAATACTCCCAAGACTCCCAGGTTAATCACTCCCAGAAAACAGGTTACTAAAAAGTATGAGGACTCCCTGACTCCGAAGATTTTTATCCTGTTCTTGAGAGAATTGACAACCCATGGGGAATAGACAGTGGTGTGATGGATAGGAGGATGGACTGGAAGACGGGAGATCAGTGCTAATAATACCCTGCCTTGCTGCTTCCTCTTTAGCCCTGACCATGCCCCTACATGGATCTGGACCTCAATAAAGTCTAAAAATACTCGAATAACCCATTGTTCTGAGTTATAGGAGAGACAGAACTTTTCAAGCTTCTTTCAAGACTTTAAAAAATGAGACAACTTTTGCTATGCTACTACGTCTCTGAGCCACACTAATCCACTTTTTTGGGACTCAGATTCCTTATCTGTAAAATTATAAGGATGGAAATAACTGAACGTGAACGTCCTTTTCAATTTAATTTTCTAAGGAAAGGGGCTGGCAGCGAATGGTCCAAACAAGGAAATCCCTTCTAACGATCCAGTAGACTTCTCCATATTTAATTGACTTGTCCAGGGTCATACAACCAGTATGTCTCAGAATCAGGACTTCTAGATCTTTCTGGCTTCCGGGTCAGCTCTCTTATCCACTGTTCCACATCGCCTACTGTAGGAATCTATATCAAAAGTGGCAGACTCCTGGAGTCTTCTTTCTGTGACTAGAGATGAATCTGTTTTCTTAGTATGTTGCAATAGTTCTGTTTAATCTTGTGACTCTTCCCCACCCCAACTGTTACAAACATAAGGCTAGGAGACTTCCTAATCATTCTAACTTCCTGGGGTTTACTTGGCGTCGCATGCCTCTGTTTGTAAAGAGATGCTGTCAAAGGTAACTTAAGACCTATCCACCAGCACCTGCTTTCTCAGAGAATGCAGAAAGGCTCACGTTCTTTTTGTAAAATCCAACCCACTCATTAGTAATCATAAGTTTTAAAGCTTAAAAAAAATCTTGATGGATTGTGGCTATTCATTTTAAATGCAAAATCTTGAATAGACCAGAGATTTTAATTTTTTTAAATATAGCTGAGTATTTTAATTATGAATGCACTTGCAGCATATTCTCAGCATGCTTCATTATTTATGTTGCCAGTGAAAAAGCTTTTTAATTAAATAGCATGCTGACAATCCATTGTGGAATGTATAGATGTAGGTTTCACTCGCTTTAAAAAGCTAAATCTATGTATACATATACATGAGACGCATTGGTGAAACCACTCGGCGTTATACATACTTTAATCATTATGAAATCGTTGTTTCCAGAATGGATTTAAAACTGGATTCAAATTTTGGTTTTGATAGCTAATATGCCAGTGATATGGCTGGCGATTAATATTTAAATTATTCGCCTGATCCGAGGCTGCATTGAATTTATCCTTGAGGTCGCTGGTATCCCAGGTTTCATCATCATCTGCCAGAGCTGATATGGACCATAAAGACCACCCTGTCTGACCTTGTCATTTTCTGGATGAAATTAGAGGGATGGGGACTTATCCAAAGTCCCTCGGTCAGTAAGTGGAAGAGTGGGGATTTGATGCATGCATGCTTTCTGACTGCAAAACTAGTTTCCTCTCTAGTCCATTCTGATTCCCAAGAAGGAATGACAGCTCCATCAGTGGATACACGGAATGACAGTTTGTGCCTTCATTTCCCCATTCTGAAATGAGAATTTTTGCATGTTCATCAAAAAGGTTTGATAATATTCCTTGGGTGTTATGGAGAAGCAAAATGACAAGAAATAGAATTTAACTATGTCTTGATGGCTTACAAGTGCCTTCCCCAATAGGTCTTGAGCAATAATACATGTATAACCCAGTGGAATTGCTTGTCAGCTCCGGGAGAGGGGAGGGAAGAGGGGAGGGAGAGAACATGAATCATTTAACCATGGAAAAATATTCTAAATAAATAAATAAATTTTAAAAATTAGAAGTGCCTTCCCTACCACCAGGCTCAGATTACAAATACATTCAAGACTTATTCTCTTCATTTTCCAAGTGAGGAAACTGAGGGTTTGAGTGATCAATCGACTTCTCTAAGGTCATATGCATCCTAAGTGACAGAACTAGAATTTTCCAGCCAGTTGTTATGATGATTTTCCATACGAAGAGGGCTTTTCCAGGTGGCCAGGTAGCACAGTGAATAAAGCAGTAGGTCAGGAATCAAGTAGACTTTGAATTCAAAGTCAGCCATTTATGAGACACTTACTAGCAAGGTGACCCTGGGCCAGTCTTTTAAATTTATAAAAAAAATCTTTTTACCTTGGTTTTCCTCATCTGTAAAATGAGGATCATAATAGTAGTTATATTCCCAGGGTATTTATAAATTTAAATATAGCATAATTTTTATTTATAAATAAAAAGGTAATTTTTATCTATAAATATAAAGGCAATTTTTATTTATAAATATAAATTATATTTATATATGATATATAAATATATTATAGCTTAATATAGTGGGCTGGCACATGGTAAACATCAGTTTTCTTTCCCATTCTACTGTGGTGACAATGTCATAGAATAACTGGGGTCAGTCCTCTGAAGGAAGTTGGAGGGGGCAGGGTTGAATATTTTCTGAATTAAATCTCCTTTCCCCACCTCTAAAAATCTCTTTTCTTCTTAGAATCAATATTAAGTATTGGTTCCAAAGCAGAAGAGAGATGAGGGCTAGGCAACTGGGATTAAGTGACTTGCCTAGGTTCACACAGATTTGACCCCAGGACCTCCTGTCTCTAGGCCTGGCGTTTCATCCGCTAAGCCCCACGAAAGCTGTTTTTTAATATTAAGTTGTCCAGTGATTACCCAGGATGAGGTCAGAAGGAAAAGCAAGGCTGTCCCAACACAACCAAGGATTCAATCCACACCTTGTGATTATTCTTGTATTTCCTTTCAACTAAACTCTGACCATGGGGCTCCTGTTTGCATTATTAACCATTTTCCCCAAGAATAAGACCAAAAAGAAAAAAAGATAGATGCACCCACTGCCCCATCCTCCTCCTGGATTCCTGGCCGGGTGAACCCACAGGTAAAACTTCCTGGACAAGATCACGCCGGCAGCCAGTTTGAGGCTTAGAACTGCTCACCATCTGACTGACTCGCCGTTCTGTGCTTTTGTCTATTGTATGAACAGGGCTGCTCCTTAAATACACATGAGCCAAACTGCCTCTCAAATTGCAGCGATCTACTTCGAGTTCAGATTTGCACAGCATGACACGAATTGGGCTGCAAATTATGCAGAAAACAGCCATCTCATCCATCTGTGATGTCAGAATTTTCAAGTACAATGTGACCTGTTAGTATCTCGATGAGCTGAAGTATATTAGGTCTGATTCTTATCCTATGGAACATGATGGAAATGCTCCCAGCTGAATTTGGCCCCGTGTGAGAAGGTTAAAAATGATTGAGGTTATAATGTACGGGAGCAGAACAGAAGCCCGAGACAGTCTCTCCAGAGTAGGTTTCCTATCTGAGGGTGCAACCAATTAGGTTTTTAATGGCAGAGTAACTGGGAAAAAATAGAACAGATACACTCATACATAATGGTAAACTGAATTTATTTCCTCTTGGAAAACAATTCCAGTAATCTCCAGGTTCAGACCGCAGAGTAAACATTAATAACAGTAACATACAGGTTAGTTCAACTGATTCAAGAATTTGGCTGTGTGAAATCATTAAGGAAAATTTTGAACACTCAAAGTTTCAAATGGTATCCAGGAAAAAAAAAGTTTCTTTGACAATCTACATAACAACTATTGCATATATGATAATGCTATCTGTCATATCGCAAGGCTTACAAATATATATATATATATATATATGGGCCTTATTCAGTTGTGGGTTTCTGCTCTGTGAGAAAATCTCTTCACGGTTTGCAAGAATCTTCAGCAATAAAAAATAGTCTTGGGTTCAACGGTTGAAATACCAAAAAGAGAGAGAGATTCCAGACTTTTAAGTATGCAGAAAAGGAAGCCCAAACATAGCTGGGACGTAGAAACTCAGTTGTTTTTGATTGCTCTTCCTTGAAAGCAACACTTTTCTTAAGCCTTTTTTGCTCACTTTATTTTTTTTTCTAAATCTTGCTTGAATAGGGCCCAAGTCCACTCGTCTTTATAAGACCATTTTAGTATCAGACAACATAATACATGTGCAACACTTTATATACAGGTCTATCCGGTGCTCAAAAGTTCAAACACATGAACATCCAACAGTTTTGATAATACAAGTCTTATGGTACAATACAATGTTTCTGAATAATATACATTAACAATGAAGGTTTCGTGCAAAGAGTAAAACATGTTCCCTTTTTGTGCCACAAAAGAAATTGTCCTCAAGAGAAAGGCCTTGCACTAACTGCTGTGTTGAGTCATTGTATGGTTCTGGAAAAAAAAAAAGAGAAAAAAAAGAATTAGAGAGGAAGAAAAATGCATGCATTATTTTATTTTTACTAATATAAGAAAAGGTGATCAGAAATAACAGTGATTAATAATAAAAATAATAGCTAATATTTATATAACACCTAAAAGTTTTCTAATTATTCTCTCATTTGATTTTTACAGCATCTCTGGGAGGCAAAAGCTATGAGTATGACCCTCATTTTACAAATGAGGAAACCAAGGCAAAGAGATTTTTAAGTGAGTTTTTGACAGTCACTCTGTTGGCAAGTATCTAAGGTCAGATCTAAATTCAGGTCTTTCCAAATCAAGGACCAGCGCTCTATCTGTTGTGCCACCTCACAGACCCTTTTTGCCAGTAAATTTTGGATCTGTTGTGTTTCTTCCCCGCTCTTCCTGTGATTTCACTTATCTAGGGAGCTGAGGTATGGGGAGCAAGGTGATAGGTCAGAGGAACTCCCTCTGGTGATGCAAAATGCCCTGCTTTGCTATTTCGAACATAAGAGCATGAGAGAGCCTTCTGGGGGATCTGAGAGATGAAGCGATTTGTCCAGCATCACACAGTCTAGGAGGCTCCTGACTTCAAGGCTGGTACCCTCTATCACCGCCATATTGTTCGAGCATTTCAATATTACTCATCCTGACCCCATTTGGGGTTTTCTTGGCAGATACTGGAATGGTCTCTACCATTTTCTTCTCCAGCTTATTTTACTGATTATGAAAGGAAACAAGGCTAAGTGATTCACCCAGGGTCACATAGCCAGTTAGTGTCTGAGGACAGATTTGAACTTGGGAAGATGAATCTTCCTGACTCTAGACCCAGCTCTTTATTCAGTGGGATGCCTCATTGCTCTATGACCACTACACCATAGTACAATGTGCAGCCTCTTATCTTGGATGTAGTATATGTATTAAAAAGTTAGGTGATTTGTTTAGACACTAGGAAATACATACATTTTTTGCAACTGGAAAATGGATCACTCTGTTCCTCAATTACAACCATTTTTTTTAAAAATCTGCTTTCTAGAGGGGTAGTGTGGTACTGTAGAAAGTGGCTTTAGAGTCTTATGTTCAGATCCTGCTGCTGCTATTTTATACCTATAAAACTTTAGGTAAGTCACTTCATTTCCCTGGGACTCAGTTTCTCATTTACTCAAAGATGAAGTTGGGTTAAATGATCTTTGCGGTATCTTCTACATGAATAGGAAACGGATCGTTGTTGTATATAAGGGCATCCTGAATATCCTATGCATTCTATATTTCCCCAGGTTATTTATGTTTGAAATTGCATTGTCCTCTAGAAAGCCTTTCTTGACTCCCTTTCTCCACAACCCTGCTACCCATTCAACCCAAGGGCAGCTAGGTGGCATAGTGGATAGAGTACTCTGCCTAGAGTTGGGAAGACCTGAGTTCAGGTATGACCTCAGATACTTGCAAGCTGGATGACTCTGGGGAAATTATTTAATTCTTTTGGCCTCAGTTTCCTCTAATTTATAAATTTCAAATTTATAAATTATAAAATTCCTCATTTATAAATGAATTAGAGAAGGTAATGGCAAACTACTCTGGTATCTTTGCCAAGAAAATCCCAAAAGGAGTCACAAAGAGTGGGACATGACTAAAAATTACTAAGCAAACAAAAATGAACCCAACCCCAACTGGCTCATTCTTCCCCTTCATACCTGTTTGCCCCTGTCTGTATATATAGAGGGAAACAATGTGATATAGCACAAGGACTACTGAGACTGGAATCAGAGACCAGAGTCTAGCTATATATGTGACTTTAAAAAAGCTAATTTATCCTCCATTAGTCCTAGTTTTTCCTCTCCATAAAATAGAGAAAACAATTCTTGGAATATTTATCTTACAAAGTTATTGTGAGGAAATTGCTCTTTTTCCTATGAATGGTTCTAAAAATGTGACATATAAATTCTGTTGATTATGAACTTTTCTCTCCTGTAGTAAAGTATCTGTATTTGAGAGTCAATCATTTCTGAAGTTCTTACAGCATACAGTGTGCTAGGCACCAGGCAGGCTCAGTCCCTGCCCTCGAGGAGCTCCTGTCTAATGGGGGAGGCAGAGTGTAAATAAGACACCGGGAGGAAACGCAGAAGCAGACACCAGCAGCTAGGGGGAGAGTGCTTTAGGAAAACCCCTCTGACAGCTGAGGGGACCACGGAGACGGGAGAGCAAGCTTCCAAAGTGCCTGGGCCATATGGGTTCTAAATATTGACTCCTAGAAGGTAAACTCGGTACTAGGCACTTAGCAGCCACTTTAAAAATATTGACTGCTATCTGGTCTCAGACACTTCCCAGCTGTGTGACCCTGAGCAAGTCACTTGACCCCCATTGCCCACCCTTACCACTCTTCCACCAAGGAGCCAATACACAGAAGTTAAGGGTTTTAAAAAAATACTGACTGCTTATGCAATTTGAGTGAATGAAAAGGAAGAGTACTTAGCCTCTTTTTTGCAACTGAGAGGTACTCTGTGTCCTGACTTGTATAGTTTTTTGTTTGTTTGTTTGTTTTTTTAACCCTTACCTTCCATCTTAGAATAAATATGGTGTATTGGCTCCAAGGCAGAAGAATGGTAATGGTTAGGCAATGAGGGTTAAGTGACTTGCCCAGGATCACCCAGCTAGGAAGTGGCTGGGGTCATATTTGAACCCAGGACCTCCTACCTCCAAGCTCTCAATCTACTGAGTCTCCCAGCTACCCTGACTTATGTAGTTCTTAAGAAGAGCCACATCAGGGGCAGCTAGGTGGCTCAGTAGATTGAGAACCAGGCCTAGAGATGGAGATGGGGAGTCCTGGGGAGTCTCAGACTCTTTCTGGAGATGGGGGCCAGGGTTGGGAAATCAAGGAGAACCCTGGAATGCTGAATTAGAATAGATAAATTCAGAACAAAAGAATCTAGCTTGTGACACTTTTTGTGCTATGGGAGCATGTCATTTTGGGCCATATACATATAATTGTTGGGCCAAGAACTGGAAAGGATCATTTAATACAACAGTCACATTTTTCAGATGAGGAAATGTGGGCCTAGAGAGTGGCCCAAGATCACATAGGTAGCGACTGATCCAGAACTGAAACCAGGTTCTACAATTTCAAATGCAGTTCTCTTTCCATGATTCTACACTGCCTCCTAGATGCCCAAACATGCCCTTCAATGGTATTTCAAAGAGAATATGTCCAACGCTGAAAGCATTTGTCTTTCTTTTCTCTTCAGATATTCTTTCTAAATCTACTTCCCATCTTGACTTTCCTGCTTCTGTAAGTGACATCACTGACCAAGTAATCCATGCTGAAAATTCTGATGTTCCTATTTCATTTTTCTCCCTCCCTCCAAGAAATATCTTGGAGCCTGGTTCAGTCTCTCACTCACACTCACCACTATTTTAATTATCTTATCATCAGTCTTATTGCTCCTACCCTTCCTTCCTTCCATTTTATGCTTTAGATCACCACAAGATTCCTTATGCATGGCTCCCCACTGCCTACCAGATAAAGTTAAAATTTCTTGACCTTACCTATATTCAAGATTCTACACTATTTGGCATCACCCTTCCTTTCTTTAGATAATTCTCATCCCTATGCAATATGGTGGAAGTAAACCGGACTCCTCACACCTTTGTTTCCTATACAATATTCTTCTTCTCTGAGCCTTTATTTACACCTGTGCCCAAATGTGCTCCTTTTTCTCCTCATTTCTACTTGCCGCAATCACTGTCATCCTTTAAGGGTCATCTCAAATGTCATCTTCTCCATAAAGCCTCCCTAATCCTTTTCCCATTGAAATCTTTCTCCATCAGACATCAAACAGGTGATACTACTTGAGGCCTGGAGTCTGTATAATTTTGAATTGAAGTTATTTGTTGCTATATCCCAAACTAGACTCTAAGCTGCCTGAGGGCAGAGCTCATGATTTATTAAATCTATTTATCCCCTATAGCAGCTAGAATGATATTTCACATAGAACAGTTATTTAAGAAATATTTGCTAAAAATGAACTATTTATTCTACTCAATATGAATAAACAAACAAACAAACAAATTAAAAAAACCAAAGGTACCCAAGGGCTATTTAATTCTTGAATACTTAATCATTATCCCTTTAAAACCAATTAATTCTTGAGAACTCATGCTTGTGAAACCACCATATTGTGAAACCTTTTTAAAAAATTTGGGCAGATTCTGAACAATTGGGCTATATCTCAGTATACAAAAGGCATACTTTTCGTGATGTTTTCTTTTTCTAGTAGACAATAAGCTACTTGATGGCAGAAAATATTCTGTCATTGTATTAGTATCTAGCACAGTCCCTGGAACACACTAGGCACTAAATAATTTTCTGTTAGTAGGAATGAAACGGAAATGAATCCATCAACGAGGAAAGTCTGGCAAAATGGAAAGAAGACTGGATATGGAATGAAGGGAGACTTGGCTTCAAATCTCAGTCCTATCCCTTATGAATATGTGGTCAAGCCACTTTCTTGCCTCAGTTGGAATAGAATGGCCTAAGATCCATTTTAATTCTAAATTTATGATCCTGTGTTCCCACAGAGGGATTTTAATAATAAGAAAAAAATATTTAAACTCAGAAAATCAGTGTGAAAGAACTGGGACTTCATAGTTGGAGTACTAAGATATTTTGGAAGAAATCTTGTCTTTCTCTATAGTGAAAGGGACAGAATTTAGATCAGTTCTGCATTCAGAGTGAAAAGGAATACCTCTTAATGTGGAGCCTTTTGAGTGTTACAATGTTCTTATGACTATAAAGGATACTTCAAATTCAGTAGTACACTAGGGTTTAAAAAGAAAATAGCAGGCATTCTTTTCCAGATTTTTAAAATATGCAATTATCTCTCAGGATTGTAAATCTAGGGCTAAAAGATACCACAGTGGTCCTATTATCCAGTTCCATAATTTACAGATAAGGGAACCAAGGTCCAGGAAAGCTAAGTACTTTGTTCAAGATCACCCAGAAAGTAAGCATCAAAGGTGGGGTTGGATCCTAGGACTTTTGACTTCAGTCAGTGTCCTTCCCTTTGGACCACAAATGTTTTTAAACCATAAAAGGTGAATTACTTATGTTGTGTGAAAAGAGATAATGCTGTCTTAGATCAAAAGGTCATAGGGTTTTGAGGCAGAAGTGAATTTAGAGATTATATAAGTCTAACTAATTTTACAGATGAAGAAAGTGAGGCTCGGTGATAGGGAAGTCACTAGCCCAAGATCACATACAGTAGCGGAGTTGGAATTCGAATTAATGTTGGAATTAATGGCAAAAAAGTAGTACATTACTGGTTTATACTATGATATGGAGTGATAGGCAAAAATTTAAAAAAACACACACTCTAGGGCTTAGATTTCCAATCTTACTCTAGTAATAGCCATCTACTTTAGAATGTTAATCACATATAATTACTCTAACCAGGAGTCAGAGTTTTCCTAGTAACCTAGAGATAGGCCAGCCTGTTAATGAGAGCCTGTGAGCTGTGAATATGAATGATACTATGTGAGAGAACCACCTTCTCCATAAATAATTCAAGCTTTCATAAACAACTCAAACATAAGCACTCCTTAACATGAGAAAGTTGGCACCAAAAATAAAACTGATGAATGGCCATCTTGGAAAGGAGGTATGAATAGCCCTCCACTCTGCCCTCACACCTATCCAACAAAGCAAGGAGAAGAAATTTAAATGCTGATTACACAGGCAAATTATTTACTCTTTCTGAGATATCAGGGAGAAGAGAGAGGGGTTAAAAAGTCAGAAGGGAAAAGTTTCTTTAAAATGGGAGTCAAAGTATGACTGGCCCCCATTTTCAATGCCTTGTGGTCTCTAGGCTCAATGCTATGACCCATGGAGAAGTGACCAACCAATGATAGTGGTGATGGATTAGGAGGTTGTGAATCTATGATTGAATCTTGGCTCTGCTACTTATTAACTTTGTGACCTCCAGCAAGTCACTCAACTCTCTAGACTTCAATTTACATACCTCTAGCATGAGGAAGTTGGACTGGATGACTTCTGATGTCCTTTCTAGTAATATATCTAAGTCCTATGGGAATTTTTGAGTTTTGAAAGTCATCTTTATATGATATGGAAGACGAAAATAAGGTCGGCATTAGCTTCCAACTCGAAATCACAAAAATAGATGATTCCAAAGAAATGGATGACAAAGACTAAAAAAAAAAAAAGGAAATAAGTAAAGCTGGCAAGATGGGGGTGGGAGTGGGACAAAAGAAGGGAGAAGAAAGAAGAAAAAACTTGGGTTGCACTTGCCCTAACTACTATATCACACTATCACAAGTCAGCCATACTAAAGGCATAAATGTTTAGTAGAGCAAGTAAAGTAACACTGGACAGGCCATCAATGAGCAGCCTTCTCAGTGTAGTGGTTTTCAGCTCTTCAGGTCTTAAGGAAACCACCACATTGGTTGCTACAGAACAAAGCAGTGGGTAATCTCACCAATTTTACACAGCAATTCACAGTCCCCAAAGTACTTTAATGCAATGACAGGTTATGAGAGAGAGAGAGAGAGAAGAAAAAAAAGTCTGTTCCAATGAAGGAAAGAGTGTTTTACATAATCGAGAAGTACATCAGTGCAACATCGACAAAGAGGGGGTTAGGAAAGAAAAGGAAGTAGGAAGAGAACTTCTGTAATCCCACAGAGAGCCATATTCAATGCTGCAAAAAGCCATCCACTGGAGACCCCATGTCTAAGTAACTGAAAATTGCAAACCATTAATCCCAGTTATGAACAGTTGTTTTTCAGGGGGAGGGTGGGAGTGCTAAAAAAAAAAAATCAAACCCACAACACACCTTTAAAAGAAGATCCATTTAAAGATTATGCTTTAATGGCAGAAAGTTTCAAAAACACTTTCTCCTATAAAGGTGCTAACACCCCATTTGAAAGAATCTTTCTTTATTATTTTTGCTGTAAGTGTGAAGTTCAGCTCAAAAAATCTACAGACAGCTGAGGAGCACAAACCATTCTTTGTATCACTGTATTTCTTTTTAAACATGAGATCCAGTTGTTTTTTTAATGAGGCTCAAATTTCTCTTTCATACTTGGCACTACAACAGATGACTAATTCAGACTTTTTCTTTCTGAGATCTGCCCACATGTAATAGTGAAATTGTTTATTTCTACTTAAAATGCAAAGCAGAATGCGCACACATATGTTTGCATGCCTTTTTGAAATAGGAACAAAGTAGTCCATCTTTTTACTGTAAATATCTGCCCTGGTGATTCCATTTTCATACAACCTATACATGGAATTTACTCCAACATGTCCTACTATTTTAAGCTTAGGATCTCCCAAACACACGCAGCTTCACATGGGCACAAAAGTCTGGGGAATACAACTTCCAAGTGCTGACAGGCTTGGTTAGACTCCCATCTCTAACATCATGCTCTAAGATTGCCCCCTCTTATAAGGCTCCTCATGAGAGACAGTGTCTTGTCTAGATCTTGGACTTCACTGTTGACCACCACAAAATGGAAGGAAAATTAATAGAACAGTATCTTGATATTTCATCACCTGCATAAGACGTACCCAAGGCGAACAATTTCCAAAATCAGTAGAAAGAAAGAGGCCTTATTTGGGGCAAGAACCTTGAAACCCAGGACAGGCAACACAAAACTCCTTTATATTATCTCTGTAACTTTTGGTATGAAAATAACACAAGTACTTGAGATAATTACTGAGAAGTAACGTGGTTTAATCGATAGAAAGCTGGCCTCAGTGTCAGGAAGACCTAGATTAAAGTCCCGACTTGGATATATATTGGTTGTGTCACTCTGGATAAGTTACATAACTTTTCAGCATCCCACCAAGCCTAAAAATTTCAGAGTAGGTGCCTATACATATCAATAGATATGTTTTCATCAGCCAGAATTCCCTATGTTGGTTAAATCATACACCCGTCCCCCCACACCCCATGGCAAAAAAGCCCAACACATACACATGCCCAAAACATTAATTCAGTTTCATAGGATGGAAAATTAGTTACTAGAGTGGCTTCTAGCTACTGAAGAAGTTCACACATTTTCACTCTCTAAATTTTGGTACCCTAGAGCAAGGCTCTTGCCATTCTATCTTAGTTATGGTTTAGATAATAGTAAGCACATTAATATTATATTCATTATATTAATATTTTAAAAAGTAGCCTTTGAAGGTTAAGTTCTAAAAAGGCTTTTTGGTTAAGAGATGGTGGTAGGTAAGGGATGGGGCGTGACCTATGAGCTTCTGTCTTAGACAAAAAAAAAAAAAAAACCAACACAACAAACAAAAACCTGATACCTTTTTAAAGCAAAGCAAAAACAACCAGTATGATTTGAAAAGACAGACAAAAAGAGAGAGAGAGAAGAAAGAAAAAAGAAAAAAGAGAGAGAAGAAAGAAAGAAAGAAAGGAAGGAAGGAAGAAAGAAAGAAGGAAGGAAGGAAAGAATGAAAGAAAAAAGAAAGAAAAAGGATGAAAGAAAGGAAGGAAGGAAAAGAAAGAAAGAGAAAGAAAAGGAAAGAGAAAGAAAGAATGAATGAATGAAAGGAAGGAAGAAAGAAAGGAAGGAAGAAATAAATAAAAGGAGGAAGGGAGGAAAGGAAGAAAGAAAGAAAAGAAGAAAGAAAGAAGGAAAAGAAAGAAAGAAAGAGAAAGAAAGAAAAAATGAGTGAAACAACTCCAGATAAGCTACCCACTAATTCACTATCCCATTAGTGCCCCCCACCGCCCCATTCAAGGTGCAGTCGCATTCATTTCAAAAGAGATGTTCCTAAACCAGATGAACTAGAAGGCAATTGTATCTCTGAAACAATGCAATGAGGGAACAAATAAAGAAATATCAAGATTAAATGTGGATGCTCCTTTCAACAGATGGTGACAGCACCCCGGCAGCATGTTATTTTTTCTGGAGTTGAACAGTACAAACATCAGTAATCAATCATCACTGATTAACTCATTATGTTACACTCTATATTATCATTTGTGTAGGATCTGTAAACATTATGGATAATCTTTATGCTTTTATTTTTCTAAAAGCACATTACAGTGCACACACAATCGCAGGCTGTAAAATAGGATTCTACATTACCATCAACCTTTAAGCGCCACTGCTTTTTTTTTTTTTTTTAAACAAAAGCAATTGGTTTCCAACAGGCTGGATAATAAGTCTTTTGACCTGCATTCTTCTTTGACCCATTAAGGTCACCCCTGTGCTCGGGCATATAGCTGACTTAGGAAATGCCTGCAAGTCCTGCATTTCATCTCCTGCCCACTCAAAATAAAGCTTTCTTTAAATGTGTCTGTACGGGTCCCGGAAGGCCAGGGAGGCATCCCTGTAGTGGGCAATGGAGGGACAGAAGCTTCTGCCTTTATTAATGAATGCAGACCATTATGAGTCTGGCTGGCTCCTGCACTGTTCCCAGAAGCATATACTGTACGTGACTTAAAATGCTAGAATATTGACACAAAGCGAGCTGGGCACCCCTAAGGAAAATTACTCCTTGGATATAATGTAGGCTCGTAACAGCTATTAGAGTACAAAATAAAACCCTCCGGGATCAAACTGACATATACCGCATTCTACCTAGTCCTCAAACATTAGAAGAATTTCTTTGTGAAGGCATTCTCAAGGACAGCATTAAACTGACTTTTGTAGCAATCTGCAACAGCTTTTTTGGCTTACAGCTTTTAGTACTAAATCTCTGGTTTGAATCAATATAAGTACTATATCTTCTGCATTAATCAATACATTTGGTTCAATACATGTTCTATTAAATTATACTTTCTAATCAAGATTTTCTATATCTCCACCCCCTATCCCTTTTATTCCAAACTTCTTTCCTAGCATAATAGTTTTCTAACTGTCTGCAGCTAATGGTGACAAGACACAAGGTTTTTACTGAGTTGGGGAAGAAATTGTCATGAAATCAAGTGTAGCCTTTTAAAACTTTAATAAGGTTGTTGGGATTTCAGTGAAATCATTTATTGGTTTTCAAAGCCCACACAATCTCAAAACTACTTACCACTTTGGGTTAGTTAAAGGTGAATTGTTCCAGGCTCTGGCACTGCCATTTAGGGATGTTGTGAAAATAATATTCAGTGGAATTGAAAAAAACCAATCTACAAATGCTTGTGCAATGGTTGGGCACCATGTGCATACTCTTTATCCTATAATTTTTAGAAACTATGGTATTAGTAGTTCGAGGCTAAAGAAACTTGGGAAAGCTCACTTTGTTGTATAGATGCACTGAGAGCTCCCTGCTCACGCATTCACTCAATGGTGATGCCACATTGTATTAGAAACTTAGATATGTATTCATATGAGATACATAGACTTGCTATCAGTGAAGAGAGAAGAGACAAATATGACATGGTAATCCTCTGCGCTCTCTGAATATCAAAAACACATGGGCCAGGATGATTTCTGAGAGGCAGGGAAGTTGCCTAGAAACTTCCATTTAGCAGAGATTTAGCAGGAAGAGGTTCTATTCTTCTGTTTTGACATTGCAGTGACATTTTAGAAACTCATCTTGCCATTGAGTTCTTTTGCCACTATCTTTAATGCCAAAAAATATTGCATTTATGATCATGTTTGCACTGACAGAATTCCCTTTTTATTTTTTATGTGGTAATGTCATTACCATGAATTTAGGGGAGACACTGATACGTTTTCTTTTGACACTTAACAGTTCACATGGGCTTGAGCTGACGTCTCAAAATACTCGCTGGATGACACACATTCAAGTGAAGAGTGAAAAGGCATTATCAGGAAAAAATTATCAAAAAATAGGAGAAATTAAGAACCCAAAAAGACTATTAGGTTATCCAGTTTTCTTCTTGCTAGTGCAGAATTGTTCCTTGAAGTCTATTCTCCTGCTTAAGTCTTAAATGACTGGCAGCAGACCTTCCGTCATCTCCCTTGAGAAACTATTCTACATTCTAATAAGTCTCGCTGGAAAAAAAAAAAATCTCTTCCCTTAACATCCACCTTAAATTACCTGGATGACAGGGCTAGAAAAGATAGACCTATTGGGTCATCTGGGGTGGGTCTATGCCAAGTAAAATCATATATGCAAAGTTTCTGTTCAGAGGAACTGGTCCTATTTCAGAATCCAAACAAAGGGAGCCTGTGCCTTCCATGATGTGGATACCCTGAATAACTGAAAATCTGGGTCCAAAGTAAGGTCCAACTAAGCCACCTTTCAATTTTGTCCCCTCTACAAATGCTGTAGAAAATGGTGTCACTCCTTTTCCAAGTTCTAGATGTGATTTTTTGGGTGGGTTTTATAGTAGGGTGCAGAAACAATGCCATCAAAGTCAAACTGTGATTTCTTAGGCATAGATGCCTCCCAGAGAGGAGACCTCCCGTACCAACATGAAAGCATACCTGCACACAGACCTCTAGTCTTAGAGATGCTGAGAACATTGAGAAGTTAAGGAGCTTGCCTTGAGTTACACGACTGCTATGTATCTGAGTTGAGACGAACCCCAGTTTTCCTGACTATAAGATTGACTCTATTTACTGTTATGCTACCACAAATGATTAATAAGAACAAAATAACCAAGTTCAGAGATCAGATGGGTTCTACATGTATTGGACTGGAGAGGGCCTGAGAGGAATTGAGATAAGGGGGTTACTGGTGCTGAAAACCCACTTCTAGGCAAAGAGATGCTAGGTTTTGGATTTGGGACATTTGATCTATTATGTGATGGTTATAAAACCAAATTAAACTGAAATGGGAAGGGGAAATGAGCATAATGATTATGGTTTGTGGTGAAAAAATTGTTCTGACATTCATGGCCCTCCATTGTTTGGCCCCATTTTAATCCTTGTTTTTTTCACTCCTTTCCTTTTTTACTTTTATGGCCCCCACAGACCAATCAAAGCAGTTCTATTCACTCATCCTCATATACACTCTATGGTTTGCAAGCTCCATGCTTCTGCCTGGAATGCTTTTCTTTTTCCCTTCTCACCAGTCTGATTCCTGTCCTTCAAGACACAGGTTAGCTTCCACTTCTTGCATGATGCAGTCTTTTAGTCTACCCTCTCAGAAGTGCTTACTCACTTCCCTGAACTAGCATAACACTCTGTACCCCCTCACTGTACTTCAATTCTCCCCTTGGCAACAGCAGCCCTTTCAAATGGATCTCTTCTGTGCTACCAGAATGGAAGCCTTGGGACTGCAGGTTCTGTGCCTTTTTCAACTTTTCAGTTTCCTCCACAGTTTCTGTAGTTCTCTGGACAGAGTAGGTGCTAAATAAATGCTGCATGGATTACTAAATAGTTGCTATCAATTTAGTCCCCAAAGGTAGGAGCACCACATAACTAAAACCAAGAGTGGTTGGTGAGACACATCAGAGTGTGATTTACACATTACATGCTATTTCAAAGTCTATCATTTATTGGGGTTGCTTTTTGGTGGGGAGTGGATAATGGGGTGTGAGTATTCATGGCCCTGGGGACTACTGAAAAAAAACCTTTTGGATAGAGTTTTGGGGGACTACAGTACAAGGGGAATTATTTTGTTCACCTGTAAAATTTGTTTAATACTCTGAAAATTTTTATATTAGTGACAACTTTTTAATAAGTCATATTTGATATCTTAAAAGTAGAACTTATGAATGTGGAAATACACACATAGATAAAACTCCAAAGAGACCTCTGAGGTTATAGAGTCAAACTCTATCAATTTGCCGATAAGTAAAATGAGCCCCAGGAGGGTGGTGTTGCCCAAGATCACACAGGTAGAAGTGGCAGAATCAGGATTCAAACCTAGGTCCTTGATTCCAAAATCCAACACTCTTTTTACTGAGCTGCTATTACCTTAAAATTTTGGTGGAAAATACCACATATTAAACTCTGGAAACAGGTTTAAATTAGGGACATAAACATGTATTTTGTGGTAGGTGGGTAGCACAGTGAATTGAGTACTAGACTTAGAATAAAAACATACAGAGTTCAAATCCTGCCTCAGACATTTGGCAGATGTATGAACCTAGAAAAGTAATTAAATCTTTGTGTCTCAATTTCTTCAAAAGATCCTTTCTAGTTCTAATACTATTACTATGGAATACAACAAAAAAATTCTCTATTCCATCTGGGGAATGCTCACAAACTTATTCCTAAAGTAATAACTTCTATAGTCATAGAATCCCTCTGGAGCTAGGAAAAACCTTTGGCATCATTTAGTTCAATCTTTTTATTTCATAGGTATGAAAACTGAGGTCTAGAAGTGGACGGTTACTCACCCAGAGTTAGACAGCTAGGTAGTAACAAATCCTGGACTAAAATTCAGATCTATGGCCTCTTGAGTTAGTGTCCTTTCCCTTATATCAGAGCAACTGTGGAAAATCTTCCATGGTTGTCAGTGCAGTGATGAAAAGCAACAGAATCTGATGGGCTTTACTGGCTCATGTATTATGCAAATGAATCTTCAGAAGCCTTCACAATAACTAATTATTTCATTAATGCTACATTCAAGTTCATAGAGTACTTCCTTGTATTTTGACAATATCTATATGGTGCTAAGAAAGCAAAGAAATCTACAAAATGACCAGATATTAGCAAAGAGCTGTTGTGGATAGAAGGAAGGCCTTATAAACATGGTGATATTTTCACTTTTTTTATAACATAAAGTGAAGGCAGTAGTAAAAGTTCAGGCACTAGTTATCCCATCTCTGTATGAGAAGTATTTTGCATACTATCTTAGTCCTTAAGTGTGCTATTTACAGATCTGTAACTAGGGCAAGGCAATCAGGCCTTTGCTCCTGGGTGCTGGATTTAGAGGACACTGAGAGCACTTGGCAGTTCTTCAGAAGCAAAGAAACAAGAGCTTTGAACCTAATTAGCAAGAATAATTAGGTAAGTTAGGAAGCAACCAGGTGTCAGGTTGGGGTGAGCTCCTACACTCACTTTTTGCTTCCGTTCTTTTTACTCCTTCCACCAATAGCAGTAACATTTCTTGCTCCAGGAATATTTTATAGTACTTGTCCTGGTTACAAGATTCCTAGCAATGGCTCTGGCCATTTGCAACAGAATATAGCATATATTGGCATCCATCAAACTGGGCTAAAAATAATATTCTAAGTAGGAAAAAAAAAGACTATCCATTGCCAATTGGAAACCCATTCAAAGAGCAAAAGTTTTATGGGGGCATTTTTGTTTGTTTTAAGGAAAGCACTAAACGGAATCATCGTACCTCTGCAGGTGTCTCTTTTCACTGACCAGCCAACAAAATCCCAAAACTAAACTGACTGAAGGGGCATGAGGGAAAGTAGGAGCTGGATTCCAAACCATCCTCATAGAGGAGTAATACAGGCGACTGGAAGGCTTTCATAGGAAATGCTATCTAATAAGATATTCAGGGATTAAGTCAGCATTTTACACACAAATGTGTTCATGTGCCAGTTGTTGCTATGCTTTAATTTTTCCCCCTGTAATGTTTAATTTATCACACTGGTGCTTTCTAAACTAGAACATCTGTAAACAAGGTTAAGAATGACCTCCTTACAATTTTACATCCATGAGTAGTGCCCCCTTCTTCGTGCTCTAATTTTAGATACCTTAAAGATAAATAAAACTGTGCAAGGAACAGAATAAAAAATCTTGTCTGACACAGCAATGTGTTCATCTTTTGCGAATACAAATTTCCTCTCTGTCAAGCTCTGAGTACACAGAACTGACTGACTCCTGGTGCTCCAGCCATGTTCAGCCAGTCTCCTCTATCGTCAAACCCAATTAAACAAACTCCTGCTAAATATTTAACAGTCTCGTGTAGTAATTAGTGACAAATAGTGGAAGCTTAAATTGATAATTGGTTAGGAATGTCCTGGTGAAAATGCTCCATATTTTCTGTTCTTTCCAGTTCTCCTAGACGGTGAATTCCCGTTACTCTCTAGTAGTGGGTCTAGCTATTGAGATGAGCCAAAGTCCCACTACTAGGTCCATGTTCTTGAGGCAGGTGGTTGTTTGTGTGCCTGTCACTAATACACATCCTCTGAGCTCCAATGTTTAAGCCACAGCTCTTGTGCCCCTTGAATATGAAGTCAGAGAGCTGAACTTCTGGAGCATGGAAGGCATTGATTTAAAAACTGACTGGTGGGCTTAGGATTTAGACTTGTCCAGTGGATCCAAAAGGTCATCCCATTAGAATGGGGGAGGCACAAAGAGCTGTAATTTATATGCAAAGGGCAACCTTTAAGGGAAGAAAAAAAAAGGCTCTTTTCAGGTTTTCATAGTCCCTTGGATGAGGATTCCTCTAAGCAAAATTACTGGTGGTAGTCATGAAAATTGGCTCCTTGAGAGTGTATTAAGAAGTGTGCCATACTGACATTTTTCTATTAGAAGCATTGCCCCACACTAGGAGGAAAATTCACATTAGAAATTAGTTGAACAAGTTATAAATCATCAATATAGCACCTGTCCAATAGTTCATTGACTTTAGGGAAGGTAAACAAAGAGGAATCCTTAGATTCAACATCTCCTTCTGAGATGTGTGCAATTGGAGGAGTATATAGCTCAATTTGTGTATGAGCTCATGGACATGTCACAGGAAAATGTATATTCTCAAGAAAGAGAAATACAGTCACCTATACGCCTAGGTTCTATAGGTAAAAAACCTCTGTTAGGAACTTTGTTTGGAGGATAACTTCAATGCCACTCTGATCCGTCTGTCCTTCCAGAGATATATTACTCCAAAGAGTAGTCTTTATCCCGACACAGTGCAACCTTCCCGACAGTTCCTATTTTAAACCCAAAGAAACTCCCTCTGACAAATTGTAAATAACCCACACTTTGGCTCTTTTTTGGCCACTCCCTTTTAAATCACAAGTGCTGATTTTGGAGATGTGGTAAAAGAATGTTCTTTTCAAGCCTGCTTTTCCCCCTGAATAAAGGGGTTTCTCTTTCTTTTCCTGGATAAGCCTTCATTTTTCACCTTGACCTTGCCCGTTCATTATCAAGCTCCCACATGCACAGAAGAAACGGAAAGAGAAGGCAAAGTTCCTTGAGCTAGTCCTTGTTTATCTATCTTTTTTTTCTTATCCTTTATTGAACCTCTTCGGGTCACAAAATGTGGTAATATATTCTCTATTCTGTTCCTTTTCTCTACTTCCACAACTTTCCTCTAGTCTCATTTTTTATTTCTACAGAGGTCATAAAGAGGTATTCCTCTTCCGTTTCTTCCTCCTCTCTTTACTGACCTGAATTCAACCTTATTTGGCTAGCTGTTTGACCTGTATCTTTGGTGACTTTCCTTTCTTGTCTTTGTGGGAGGTTCATTTCATTGGGTAAGTTATGGTATGAAAAATCTCACTGTCACTGAGATAGAGAGAATGGCCCAGTGATCTACTTCTCCCCTCCACAGAGACCCGTTCCCCTTATCTATCCCATTGCCATCCCAAGCGGCTCAGAGGCATCTGAAAGATAGCACTTTCATTCCCCAAACAAAGATGTGCTGTCGCTATGGTGAGACTAATCTATAACCCTCACATTCTTATATAATTTGCTACTCCAAGTTCATTTTAATTCATTACAATAAAGCAACATAATTAAAAAAACTCTTTAAAGTGAAGTATTTAACTTGATCCTGGAAGAAAGGCAGAGTCTTGACTAACAGAGGGCAATGCAGCCTGCCGTGGTGCATACTCATGCACATTCAAAGGCAAGCTGTAAACAAGTACACACAGCAATGTTGCCACGTATAAAGGGGCAGGCAACAGGAGGCCTGATTCTAATCAGTCCTCAAAGGAACCTGCCATACAGAAGTGGCACTTATTCTAATTTAAAGCCCTCACGCTTGTTTCAGTGTTGCAAAATTTATAAAAGAATAACTTCATTAAACCCGCCTGGCACTCCAAACACAAATGCAAACCAGCCACAACACAGGAGCTGGACAAGAGAGAGAGAGAGATGGAGGAATATTCCCAGAGAGTTGCTAACTCAGATATTAAGATAAAACATGCATTTCAGGAGTTCTCATACTGATGTCTTGATTGGTAGTTCTCCCTTCTTCAACTAGGACCCGCGCCATGCTGCTTTTCTCTGTCTTAAGCCTTGTTCTCTTTATCATTTAAAAAACATTTAAAGTGATTCTGTGAACCATGCCACTTGCAGCAATTTTATAGAGGGGAGGAAAGGGGCAGAGAAATGAGAAACAAGAAATCAGACAAATTAGAGGCGGCATCAAACACAGAGCCAGAGAGAAACACAGACAGTAAGAGTGACAGACACAGAAAATCACAGAGAGAACTAAAGAGGGAGAAGGAGAAGGAAGGGATGATAAAGAGAGAAAAAGAGTAAGGGAGAGAGAAAGAGAGAAGAAAGAAAGGATAGAGAGAGAAAGAGAGAGAGAGAGAGAGAGAGAGAGAGAGTGAGAGAGAGAGAGAGAGAGAGAGAGAGAGAGAGAGACAGAGTGAGAGAGACAGAGAGAGAGAGAGACAGAGAGAGAGAACCAGTGTGTCATAATGGATATCTGATCTAGACTTGGAGTTGAGGAAGACTAAGACTTGGTCTCAAGTCCTATCTCTAATACTTATTTTCCTTTAAAAACCAAACCATATCAAACTCTTGCCTTCTACTTAAGAATCAATACTATGTATTGGTTCCGAGGCAGAACAACAGTAAGGGCTAGAAAATGGAGGTTAAGTGCCTTGCACAAGGTCACACAGCTAGGAAGTGCCTGAGGCCAGATTTGAACCCAGGACCTCCTGTCTCTAGGCCTGACTCTCAGTCCACTGAGTGGCCTA
This sequence comes from Gracilinanus agilis, assembly GCF_016433145.1. Lineage (NCBI taxonomy): Eukaryota > Metazoa > Chordata > Mammalia > Didelphimorphia > Didelphidae > Gracilinanus > Gracilinanus agilis. The sequence continues at coordinate 538,861,915 of NC_058130.1, read as the reverse complement.
GCTGCCCCCTCTAATATTTATTTTCTATGAGACCTTGGGCAAGTCACAACATTTCTGTGCTTCGGGAAACTCCCTGGGACCTACCTATTAAGTTATCAATAGGTTGTCATTTGTACTGGTGGAGAAAGTTTCCATACTGGGATTTCCCACGTAGAGAAGATGACAGCTTTCCCTTATAATTATATTTGCAAATACATGGAGGAGTCATGATTTTTTTGCTACTCCCTGGGGATCCTTACATTCTCTCTACCTCAAGGTCATTTCTTCTGAATTATCCAAGATCTATCACTTCACAGTTTTGAGTTACTTAAACCTTATTGACTATGAAGACTAATCTTAACCCACAAATTTACATTTGGGTATAGAGAAGTACTGCTGAAAGACAGGATCATTTACTGTTTGAATTATTCAAGATCAATATGTGGAATTCAAATATAAATGTACATATGCATGTATGCATATATTATATATATACACACATTTTCAGATCATGTATGTATGCATGCATGCATTCAATTCACAAATACATTAGTGCACTTTAATGAAGATTTCCTTATTCCTAGGAAGAGAAGATTAATTCTGAACATATCATTACAATGGTTTTCATTCATTTTGGCTTCCCTTTAAGGCTCACATATGTTGTTAAAAACACAAACATAAAGAAACAAATCACAACCCTGCCCGTGCATATATATGAAAGAAAAAACAAAAAGCCAAGAACAATAATAAGACCTAAGTGGAAACAGTCTACTAAATCCGTGCACAGCACTGAAGAAAAGTTATTGTCAAATCTCAAAACACACTTTTTAAGGAAACTTTTCTTCTACCCCGAATCAAAGCCACACTACAGTAAAATAACTTCGGGCTAAATTCCTAAGTTACAATGCAGTTTGTGTGAGAACACATATCATTTCATGCTGAACTGTCAGCATATTTTTCAAAACCGTTTTTGGAATACAATGAGAAAAAACAATCTTCAAGACTCTAAGAAAACTTCCACTCTTTTTGTTTTTGGTCACAGACTACATAACTAGTACAAATTTCAGGTGATTCCAACAGTAAATGACCTCTTTTCTTCTTACCTTTCAAATGCAAATCTAAGCACTGAGATTTTTTTTTCCTAGCCTATAGAATTGAAGTAACTCAAAATTTCAAAATGGTAGCTTGCAGAAGATGAAGAAAAAAATGACCTGAAGGAGAACAGTTGAGAAGGCAAATATCTCTTAGGCATTCCAAATCTATTTGAAGTTCCAGAAGAAATTGTATTTAGTTGTTTTTCAGAGAATAGGGAGATGTGTAGAACACAAGTCAGCCCAGGGCATTTCCAGTGAGAAAGGAGTATAGAGAACTGGTCCTGTAATACCCTTTATATCCCATTTTGCGTATCAAGCTAGAATAAGTCAAGTTATTTAAAGTTTTTTTTGGGAGGAAGTTAATGTAGCTATAAAAATATAGGGTATTATTAATACCATTATTATTAACTAATATTAGTAATAGTACATTTTATATTAAATTAATTAGAATTAATACATTTTCATATTAAAAGTATATTTATTGATATAAAAAAGCCTTTCATTCTACTTATATAATACAGAATATGTAGATAATTTGGGGGTAAGTTCAAATTTACTATGTTAAATGTCATTTTCTCACTTGCTTATATTGTATTCTCTAGTCATACTTTTGGTACTTGGGTCCTTGGGAAATTCTGAGCTATGATTCCTTAAAGAGTCATTTTTAAAGAAAATAAAATCCCTAGAATCTCTAGATCACTTTATCCTACATTGGTGTATATTTGACAGGTTAGCTTATCCTATTTGAAATACAGTGTTAGCAAATATGAAGCCTTATCTCACATGATTTCCTTTCCTGTACTCTTATCATCCTGCTAAACCAATGGTTCCTTGTTCTCAGATCTCAACCAAACTCTCCCAGGTGCTCCTTGTCTTTGCTCATGATATTTCTAGGTCTGTAATGATTTCTCCAGTCTTGTATATTGAAATCCTACTCATCCTTCAAGGCCCAGTCTACTTCTGTATTCCCATAAATACTTCCTTGATCTCTAGAGAAATCTCTCTCCTGACTCCCAGGACCTCAGTTTCTTCCCCTGTAAAATGGTAGGATTGGATGAGCTGGCTTCTAAGGTCTCTCTAGCTCTAGATTCATAATCCTCTGTATCATTGACATGGTTTCACCCAATACAGAACCATTAGCTTTTCCTTTGGCAAACCAACCATGTGCTGAGAAACCAATAGAATTAGGGTCCACTCAGCAAGCCAAAAAAAAAAAAAAAAGAAAAAAAGTTGAAGTAAGGTATTCAACTTACACACACACTTCCCAGTTTTCTTTTCCCATCTCTGCAGTAAAAAATCTGCCCCAAGGTACTGGGTATGCTGAATACCATTTGTACTTGCTACAAAGTACAGGACAGATGGCTTTCTATATTCCCCTATAACTTCTAAAAAACTCCTCATTACATATTTCACACCCTTTCTCTTTCTACCTGTTTCATCTCCTTGATTCCTTTCTGTTTGCCGCCTTTCTTCATCCATCCCCCACATGATGGTAGAGATGAAAAAATGTGCCTTTTCTCGTCTCTTTTATTTTTTTTTTAAAGCCTTAAAATGGATTCTGTGTTTTGGTAAGCATTCTTCCAAAACGTAGGTAAGTGTCCATGTGCTATGTTTTTGCAAAGGGTTCTAGTGAAAGGAGGGAATGAGAGATGCTAAACAACGCTACACCAAGTTGCAGGCTGTTCGGCTACAGTCCAGAAAATGAATCCAATTTTTCATTCTGTCATTATAAATATTTCAGTGCAAATGGTACTGATTTTCTGCAACTGTGGTTAAGCAAAGGGCCTCTGTGTGAATATTTAAGAAAAAAAAAGGGAAGAGGAAGACAACGAAGAGGGGGGTGGGTGGGATGAAAGGTTAGCAACCAATTAATTTCTTACTTTAAATGTAAAAGATTCTCGGAGAAATTCAACAGTGATGTAGTGTGTGACTCAAAGAAGAAGGAAAAAAAAAAACATTTACTCTGCTCTTCTTCTGACAGTTTCTCATAAAATATCTGCAGTCCATCTATCTTTTAGTACTCCAGGCTCCTCTAGAGAGCAGAAAATGGTAGTTTAAAGCTCACTTCAGTGCCAGTCTGCGGGAGATTGCTTTCCACAGGACCCCTGCTGATGGAGGCCTAGGGGAAGAGGCCCAGGAGTTATTCAATCAGCCCGAGACTCTGGGGCGGCTGGGGGTCCTTTGAGGGCTGATTATAAAGCTGCCCTCCTGTTGCCTGCCTCGGAACAGAACGAAATGAGCAGCCTCTTGCTGAGCAGATTCTGCAAGAAGGAATTTCACCTGTCATGGAGTTTGTCAGAATTTCAGGATTTATCTTGGTGCAAAATTAATAAAATACCAACCAGGATTTCAGCCTGACTACTCAGCTGTGTCATCTCAAAGTGATCTTTCACCTAAGAAAACCTGGACAGTGAGCCGGAGCCCTTCCTGCCCTACTTTCACTTGGAGCTCCAGGGGGGTTGGGAGATGGGGGAGGAGGGGGAGAGTCTATCCCCCAAATATCTGAATTAGATTTCAGAGTGATTGCGTGGAGAGTCGAACGATGGGTGGCTGCCGCTGTCTGAGTGAATGACCTCTCGCCTCTCCTCTGTGGTTCCAAAACCTCTTTGGAATAAGCTTGGGTCTCAAGTATTTAAAACCAAAAAAAAAAAAAAAAAAAAAAAGGCCCTTTCTGCAGTTTATAACAGTGGGTCCCTTATGGCACCACATCTGTTAAATTCATACACTAGTATTTCAGGTCTGGATTTGATTTATCTTTTTAAAAGACGTACAAACAACAGACCACACTAAAATCACATGCTTGGAAAAAACCAAAAATTAATCTTTAGACCAACAGTGAGCTGGGTATAGCTCCATCTTTTGGTCCAGCACATCAGGCCCAGGAGGCTCCTATCCCAACACCCACTCTACGTATCTGGAAGCCCCGCAAGAAATGGGGGTGAAAAAGGGAATCCAAGGAGGGAGGATGGGGCAGGGAGCAAGCTGATAAACCATCTATTTCTGTGATTCCACCGAGGTCTATCTAAACTGCAATGAGTTTGGCTGACTTGGCTGAATTCCCTTCAGACAGCAGCTCACAACACACAAATCACCCCATCTATTTTAAGTGAGGCTCTGTAAAGCCGTGGCCTGGTCATTATGAACTGAGGCTTCAGGTAGCACAGAGGCAATTAACTCTCCTCCTCAGAGCGGGTGGCATCAGACCACAGATGGGGCCATTGTACAGAAAGCAGGATGGTGTTCTTGTTGCTGGCTGGCCTTAACTGACTGACAAGTGGGTAAACATTCTTCAGGACCTGCTTGCTAAGACTCGGGGTTCAGTTCCCAGGAAATCCAAAGAGTAAGCTCCAAGTATGAACAGAGGTAACTCTGCTAAGCTTGCCTACCTGGCTGGCACTGCCTTCCCAGCCCCCAACCATTTCAACACCAGAAGTCACATATTCGTAATTGGTGATTGGCAGCACATTTTCAGCTCTTTCAAGTCAGAGATTGGTGCAAGGCAACTGATGCTTCCCTGTCCATTCTCTAATCAGCATTTTCTAAATGAGACATTAAATGAAACTGCAATGTATTCCTACCAGCTCTTCCCCAGTTAAATGACAATTCAACATTAATATACTTCATAAAGCCACCTTTACCCAGCAGTAGTAGTCTGTAGTGTGACAGCTTTAACATCAAGAAATATTAGAGAGAGAGAGAAAAAGAGAGGGAGAGAGAGAGAGAGGGAGAGAGAGACAGAGACAGAGACAGAGAGAGACAGACAGACAGACAGACAGACAGAGACAGAGACAGAGAGAGACAGAGAGAGACAGACAGCTGGAAAGAGAGACTGACAGAAAGAGAAAATGAGACAGAGGGAAGAAAGGAGTGAGAAAAAGGAGAATGAGATAGATGGAATAAAAGGGAGAGATAGACTAACAGAGAGAAAGATACAATTGAGAAAGAAACTGACAGAGAGGGAGGGAAGGAAGAAAAGAGAGAGACAAACAGCTGGACAGAGACAAATGGAGAGAAAGAGAAAGACAGAGAGGGAGGGGAGAGAGAGAGAGAGAGAGAGAGAGAGAGAGAGAGAGAGAGAGAGAGA
>NC_058130.1:538743022-538846778 GCF_016433145.1 Gracilinanus agilis | reverse complement strand
CCCCTCCCTCCACCCCTGCCCTTACCTCTATCTCTGTGTATCTATCTGAATATGACTAATGGGGGGTATTTATTTTGATTGATTATATACGTTGTGCTTTTCTTTCTCAATGTGTGGGGAGGAGGAGGTGGGAGGAAAAGACAATTTTCTTAGGCTAGAAAAAAATTAAAGAAAAAAATGTACATGCAAAGATCTAAGTCACTGCCAACAAAGTGGCTTGATTTTATCTTTTGTCTTGGCCAACAGATTTTACTTTTTGGACTGACATGTTATTTCCTAATCTCAATTATTTTTTCTAATTCATCCACTTAATAAAATTGTATTTTGTTTTTCCCAGACTTAACATGCCCAGGATCCACACAGGAGATGAAAAAAAAATCAATATTTAAAAAAATACATTAATTCTTTCTTCTAACCTTCAATGTAGAAGTAACTGGAATAATAAATATAAACACAAAGGGCTAAGAATGCCTTAGGTTATAACCTCAAACTAAGGAACCAAAGAACTAGGAAATGTGAAGTGAGAATTGCTGGCTTGGTGATGAACATATCACAGGAACTTCATAGGCACCATATGTATACATGTACAACTAGATTGTAATACATTGGCCTCAAACAACCAGATCCTCATCTCGTGCTGCTAATGCTCTCATTCTGTAGCAGAAGCTACATATACTGATAGGACCTCGAATTTATCAGTTCAGCCTTTGTTTCCGGCCAGACAATGGACATTTGATTTTTAGTCCTGGTCATACCAAACTAACATTACTGCCCCCTCGGGTTATAAATCAAGTTAGCATTTTGGCTTATGAGATCAGGGCATGTTTGGCTGAATTAAAATGAATGAGTCAGAAATTATTCAAACTGTACTCTGCCACTGAGATCATAAGCATTTCTGAAGAGTGAACAGAGTCGAATGAAGAGAATAGAAAACAATGGCTTTCAAACACTATATTCCACGAAACCCTTGGGTATCCTAAGATATCACTAGGGGTTCCTTGAAAAAAAAACTGGGGTCCTGATCGATATGTTTAATTATGTCTGCTCTATTACCTCTGGGCCCCACACCAAAACTGTGCTTGGGGCTGGGATTCCGGCAGTGAAAACAATGAAGGGTACACATCTCAAAGGGCTAACATCTACTAATAAAGAGAAAAATGAAAGTTTAGTTATCTAGCTCTTAGATGGAGTACAAAAATTGCATTTTCAAATGCTTATTCCCACTTCCCAGGCCCTGGACACTGTTCCAAAATGAAAGGTACCATGGAATCCTGGATGGATGCCAGGACATAGAATTAGGAAGACTTGAGTTCAAATCTTGACTCTCACAAAGTGATCGTGTGACCTTGGCTAATGACACATCCTCTAAGGTCTCAGGCAACTCAGTCTGTCTGTTATAAGCAATTTCCTGATCTGCACTGGAAGAAAGAGTTTCTATTCTAGTATACCCTACATTAATTAAATTATAGCTCGAACATTTATTAAACCTTTGAGTAGAGGTGAGGAGGGAGAACACCAGTGGAAAAACTTTGAAATGGGAGAGAAGAACAACATGTGTGAGGACATGTAAGGAAGGATTAAGTCAGATGATTGGGAAGGTAGAAAAAGACCAGATTGTGAATTGAACTTTAGATTTAAATACCAAACGAAGGATTTTATATTTGATTTTAGAGGTACTAGGGAGCCAATGAAATTTATTAAATAGGACAGTGCGACATGATTAGACCTACATACAACACATGGTTTGGATTCCTATAATCTAATGGTGCTGGCAAGAGAGGGTGAAGTCCTGCACTAGGATAGTGAATGTGTGAAGGGAATGTATGTGACTGATTTTTGTAGAAAAAGAAATAACATTTGGCAATTGTTTGGTCACATGTGATAAATAAGAGATGGGAACTAAAGTTTTCAGAAATTTTGAACCTGGGTAGTAACTGAAAGAATGATTCTACCAAACTCGTGCCCCTGAAACAGACTAAAAAATAACTAGGAAATATTTAACAAAATAAATAAGAACACAATATAATATAGATAATGCTGATTTGTGGTTTTCTAAGGCAATATGTGATTCAGGGAAATGCTGTTTGAGTTTGACTCCACTACTTTAGACAGTAATATATGAGTTTAGTAGGAGATTGGGTTTGGGAGGGAAGATAATTTTGGATGCACTAAATTTGATGTCTATAGAATATATTGTTCCCAATAACCAATAGGCAAGACTGGAGTCCAGGAGAGAAATTGGACATAGACATCTATACAGGGATGACAATTAAATTTATCAGAGCTGATGAGATCACCAAGTGAGAGTAAACTCACAAAAAAGAAGAAGAAGAAGAAGAAAGGCCAGGTAGAATCTATTCGATGCTGTAGAGAGGTCAAAAAACCATAAAGATTAAGAAAAGACCATTAAATGTGGAAGAAACTACTAGTAACTTTGGAGAGAACAGTTTTAGTGAAATGACAAGGTTGAAAGCTAGACTACCAAGAGTTAGGAAGTGAATGAGAGAAGAGGAACCAGAAATAATGGCATGGATGGCTTTCTCAAGGAGCTTTGCTGAGAAAGAAAAGAGAGAAGTCATTAGGTATGGAGCGCGATATTGTTGTAGTTTAGTTGTTTTCAGTTGTGTCTAACTCTTTGTGCCTCCTCCTTTTAGTGTTTTCTTGGCAAAGATACTGGGATGCTTTGTCATATTCTTCTTCAGCTTATTTTACAGATGAAGAAACTGAGGCAAACAGGATAAAATGAATTGCCCAGGGTGGGTATCTGAACCCAGTTTTCTCGCTTGGCACTCTACCCCCTACCCCACCTAGCTACCTACGATGTTCTGGGTTAAAAGCTTGGGTCTGCCACTACCTGTAGGAACTGAGACTAATCATATCTCTTTTCTCTAAATCTCAGTAACCTTCTCTATAAAATTAGTGATTTGGACTAATTTTGAAGGTGCTTTCCCCTCCTATAATTATGTTCCAAAATATCACTAAAAACAAGATCCTATTCCAAAAGTCACATTAACTAAGTCTCCCACCATCCTTCACTGGATATTCCTGAATGACCAAAACAATTTTATTGCAATAAAAATAGAATTATTGTCAATCAGACACTTTTAACAAGATTTCCTTCTAAACAACATATAAGACTTGCTTCTTTTCTCTTTCCCATTCATTAGTAATCAGAACAAGTTATGACTCTTCTTAGAAATGATAAGAAAAACTCAGTTTTATTTTTAAAACCACATCTAGTAATGCATTATGATACTCGCATTCATTCCCTTGTGCCTTCATATATTCTTTTTATATGGCTTTTCTTATAGCCTGTTTACACATAGACTGATCACTAAAGGGGTCTAAACATATTGCAAGGTTTCTACTATAATAAATTAATAATGATACCTTAAACTATTCAGTCACTAATAATCATCTCTTCCCTTCTTAAACAAGAGAAGCAACATAGTTTCACATAAAACATTTCACATGTCTAAGGAGATGAAGCAACAGAGACAGACTTTCTCTGATATCTTTTTCCACAGAGTAGCTGTTCAGAGTGGAGCCTATGACATCTATAGACCGATCTAGCTCCACTTCCTAGCAGATTCTAAGTAAAAGCAACCTCCTTCTACTCAGAGTAGAAATGAAGAAACTTGTGACTATTTTCCCCTTTCTCTTCCCTCCAATTTCAAGCCCCTTTTGAGGCCAGAACACACCTGGGTGGCTATCTACCATGGTGGTGGCTCCGTGAGAATTAAGCCTAACAGGGGATGAGTGTTAGTTAGGGGAAGGGAAACCCGATCCCAACGGTCCTGAAATTTCATCCCTCGACTTTATGCCATCAAACTGGTAGGCCCATTAACAGATCCGTTCTACTTCTTTTATGATTGATAGCAGCCAGAGGTGAGCTATTTTTGGTATCCGTTAATCCAAAATCCTATTCTCCCCTTGCTCTAATACACACACACACAGCTTTGGGGAGGAGCCCAGGATGAGTGATGTCATGAATCCAGATTTTAAAACGCTTTGTTTCCTACAATCATAACAACCAAATTCTATTTCAGCCCTCCTCCTCGTGGGGAAATTACCTGCAACTCTGTTTGGAAGAAAAACTTCTGTGGACATTGTGTGCAGTCATAGATCTTGTCTTCCTGTCCATGGGCTGAGAAAATATGCTGCTGCAACTTGTTGGCTTGGACGAACACTGCAATGATAAAAAGCATGGTGAACTTTAAGTTATTTCATTTTAAAAATGCATTTAGTCAGTTATTTCCCCGAGAAGGCCCAGGAGTATGGCTGACACACCGCCTTCCTGGGTTTGGCTGGGGCCATCTAACTGGTGAGAGTGAAGTTGCATTTGTTAACTGCTGCCTTCTCATGTTTGTTGAGATGAACTCTACTCTGTGTCTAATTCAGTCCAAACAACTGCAAAGGAAAGATTTATAGATGCCTTGCTCTCTGCAATTCACTTAAAAAAATAAAGCTGGAAATTGTCAAATGAGCAGCCCTGAGAATGAACAAAAAATGACTCATTTCCCAGCAACCCACAGGTTAAGAAAGCCTAGATGCCAAAGCTCTGTTTATTGTATTTGCCCAGAGTTGTAGCTAGCAAACAGTTCTCTATTTAAATGTGTTAATGCTAAAAATTATATCCCACAGCTACTCTGGGGCACTGTCTATAAATGTGAAACAGAACGGCAGGTAAATTCTCTTTGGATACTTTAAGATCAACTCTGCCTACACACTGAATGCAAGGGTTTCAATAATATAAACATGTTCAATTTTAATGACTACAAAACAAGGCCCTAAGACTGTGTAACAGTTTACCTAGGAGACATACTATTAATAATTAAATTGTATATGCCAGAGGCAGTGTTTGGGTTGGCAGAACTGACTTCTGATGGATGCCTTGTGCACTGTGACCTAAAAAAAGTTTGCATCTACAATATTAATCTGTATAGGCAGGGAAAGGATTTATTAAAGATGCTGGCATTTGACTTTGACTCCACTCTAATCATTAAAATTATTCTAATTGCAAGCCAACATAAAATATTAGAATATTGTTCTTGTGAGTCATACATTTTAATCACATTTCTCATTACCTTAAAGGACTGCTCAGATTTCTTCTTCTACATACCATGCTTTGTTCTGGAGATTTTTTTTTCATTGTCATTTCTAAAATTCTTTCAAGATCCACTAATACAGTTTAGGTCTGATGGCACATCAAATGCTCTCGCTAATAATTAATGTATTGTTGCCTCCTTACCCCATCAGTAAAAAAAAAAATTTTTTGAAAAAAAGAACAGCATTTTAATACAGTTCAGCATCAACTAATTTCCATCCACCTTCACACATTTTAAAACTACTAGCTCAAATGTTAAAGGATTATTTTATCAGGGATCTTACTCATTGGGAGAGCTATGATTAGGTGATTAGGATTATTTTGTGAAGTGTTATATCAGGTTTCAGAAAGGAGTCCTTGTCTTCAACTTGTTTCTTTATTTTTAAAAAAAAATAAATTTTACCTTCTATCTTGGAATCAATACTAAGTATTGGTTCTAAGGCAGAAGAAGACAATTGGGGTGATGTAACTTTCCCAGGGTCACACAGCTAAAAAGTATTTGAGTCAGATTTTAATCCAGCACCTCTCTGGTTGGCTCTTAGTCCAATGAACCACCTTCCCTACCGGTTTCTCAACTCTACGTACCTTCAGATACATTATGTTGTGGCAACTTTCTCATATCTGTACGAGAAGAGCATGGTATAGTAGGAAGAGGACTGAATTTAGAATCAGAGGACCTGGACTCAGCTCTTGATCGCTAACTGTCTGTGAGATGAGGGGCACCATTTCTCTGGACATCTGAATTTCCTTATCTACAAAATGAGGGGGTTAGCCTGGAAGGAATTTGAAGTCTCTTGCAATTCTAACTTGATGAGGCTACTATCCTTCTGAGGTTACATTCCTCCCCTGGTAACTCATTTCTCCTGTAAAAAGCTTACTAGCATCCACAGTACCCACAAAAACAAAGAAGAGGTTGACTGAAGAAATAACTGAAGGAAGCCATCTCTCAGACAAATTGCTGAAAGCAGAGATATCAACAGCTTCAGGCACTACTGTTAAGTCATACCATGAAAATGGCCATTCTTTTTAAATTTATGACTAAATAATAATCTGTACTCTAAATACAGTGAAATAAAAATTGGTACTTAGCATTTTCTTATGGGAACCCCCCTCCAATCAAATTCTTTAGAGAAGGCAAATATTTTTGTTTTCTTCACAAGCAAAAAGAGATGGGCAGAGCTATAGGATCTTTGACCATCAATGAACCATGCAAATATGTAGTTGTCACAAAGCATTCTCCAAAAAATGAATCTTCACTGCTGAGAGAATATTAGGGATGGGCAGATCTGGTCACATTTACCCAATGAATTTCATTTTAGTTTCTGATTTTCTTCTTATAAAGTCATATGATAATAATAAGGACTTCCTATTAAAAGAGCAAATTCATTTTTAAATCTAATTAAAAATCAAAAACTTGATTGTACATAAAACAAGAGTGGATGCTATCTGTTTTTCAGCTCGTATTTTGAGCAAAATTACTTCCTCCAATGTTCTCTCATTCCTTGTGTGGAGTGGGCTATAAAATTTTTCCCATCTGAAAAGCAGATGTGTGGACAATAGCACCACACTTCTATTTGAACATCTGTGATTAAAACACAGCTGTTTTGCAGGCAGCTTTAACCCTGGTAACCTTTGAACATCAAGAGGATGAAAGTGAGCAAAATGTGGGTCTCATTCTGCAATTGGAAAAATGCAAACTTCTGACAGAAGAATTTGAAATGCCATTTGTGCACGCTGATGCTTAACCTCCATCCCTATCTGAGGCTTTAAGTAGGCAGCAATCAATAATGCTAATATGCAGAAATCAAACATCTTCCCCCCAAATTGACCTAAAGTCATATCTGCAAAAGGCCATATCAATGGGAGGTATGCATTTGTAGGAAAGACATGATGCCACCCTAAGACACCCCAGAGTTTTTCTGAGCTTGGTTTTCCTACCTGTAAAGCAAACTGGACACTTAAAGGTGCCTCCCATTCCTTCAAAGCTGTGTTCTATCAGGTGGCACTGAAGTTTGGCAGGGGAATCAAAGGTCTGATTACAGAGTTTGCACTCGTGGTTCAGTCCTTCATCTGTAGAAGAAAAGGAATCAAAAAGAAAAGTGAAACTTAACCATGTTTGTTTTTTTTTCTCACATAGTAAAGATAATCCTAACAAACATCTATCTTATGCTTCTATAATTTAAATAAATTTCAATGTCAAAATATTTTGCAAATTAAAAAAACAGAATAATAAAGAAGGAATAAAGTCAGAAGTGTCTCCTTCTAAATATCATAGGTTTAAGGAATATGTATTTTCAGGGGATATTCCAAGGAATCGTAGGTAAAACACAAAAATGTGGATGATAAAATTATTATACTTTTCAATGCAAAGCTCCTTACATCTAGCTCTCTTTGCCAAAGGGAGAATAGCCATCCCCTGTAGTTTCCTTCTCTATTCTGCCCTTCTGCTTTTCAGTCCTTTTACCAGAATTTCTTGTTTCCTTAGCCAAGTGGCTCTAAAAATCTCTGTTTCTATTGTTAGTATAAGGCCTCTTGTAATCTTCCTTAAGAATATTGGTCCTCTTTCCTACTTTTCTAACTTCTGGTAGCTTTTACCCATTCTGGAACTAGTAAGGTTTAGTATTTTTCTGAGTTAATTTCTTTTACATCTTTAAGTATGGGGTTTTTTCTCTGATCTCATCTTTTATTTTTTTCTCCCTGAAGTTCTCTTCTCTATTACAATTCTGTTCAAGATCTCTCTACACTAGCATATTTCCTCCACATGTGAGGAACATTTCCTATTGGATGGATGAGTTTAATAGTTGCTAGGTAAGGACTCAATTGTATGCTCTAATCCTGATATAAAAGGACCAATTCCCTAAGCAATAATTAGAAACTACTTTCCTAGATGTTTTGTCTTACATGTAGTAGCTGTGTAGTGTTTGTTGAATGAATGAATGAATGTTAAAGCGGTAAAGTTATATATTCAATATAGAAAAATCTAACGGGAAAAATAGAGCCATTTTACTGAGTCATGGAGTCATATTACAAACATTATTATTCTAAATATGATATAATTATAAGAGTGTTGCCATTTTGAACCAAAATATGCTTTTAAAATTTGCATATCTGTATGAGGCTCCCATACAAATCCTTTCTCTCAAATTTGGGAGATAGAATGGATTGTGTGAACCATCTACCCTGTTTTCAATTCCCACATTCTGCTCATCCCAAGCAGAGCTAAATATATTTGACATGGTAAAATCACATAACTTTTACCCAAGTTTTGCTCTTAGGCAACATCTTGTAATATGCCAACCACTCTTCCTTATGAAAACAATTTCCCCAACTGTTCTAATAACAGATTTCCTTTTGATTAAAAGCTTTATACTGTCTCCTTCCCAAGTCTCATCTGAATTTGTTATAATAAACAATGAAAATTAGTGACATTGGGACTACCTCTAAAAAACATCTCTCATTCAAGACAGAGGCATTTAACCTTCATTCCCTGGTTTTCATCCAATTTGTGAAAAGACAACTGTCCTCCTTCTTTTCACGCTATATGACTATTAGCCACTCTACCAAGAGAATTTACGGTGAAATAGTCTGGGGGCAAAGCAGTGTATAGGCAACGTGTCCAGATGCAAACATTTCCTCCCTTCAGGTCACAGGAAAAATGATTTGTATAAGTGGTGAGCCAACTGGTATTGCCAGCATCACAAAATCCCAATTACAAAGTGACTTCTTATTAGCTAAGTAGGAGTAGAATCACTCTATTTGTATTCCTCATCTTTCTTCTCACACAAGTAGGAGTCTTTAGAAGCAGAGGATTGGAATTTATAAAAAGAGAAGCAAAGCACTAATTAAGCCACCCGGTACTGTCTACATTTCCAAGACATAAAAACCCACTCTGCATTTGGGTGGCACAGTAAATTCCTTGATTATAATTATGTAAGAGGGGTTTTAATTGTGCATACTGAGATGACAAGGGGGTAATACAAAAAGCCTTAAGGATTATACATGATCAAGAGGTTTTGGTCCATTTTTTCCCCCTAGAGTCACAAATAAAATATTACCTTCCTCCAGAAATTGAGGAGTGTAAGGGATGCTATTGTATATTAGGTAACTGGGTCAGTAAGTTAATCAAGAGCAGTATTTGTGAAACTGAAATGAATTTCTATTTCCCATATGCTGCATATTATTATTTTGGTGTAATTATGGCTAAATCAAAACCTTATTTTCTTCATTTCTCCATCATAATTGTTGCTAATAACATAGGGCTATGACCATGTGCAATTTTTCAATATTTCATTAAGGGATGTTTATTTTACCAGGGTAGGTGCTCCCTCCACTTTTGGAGATAGCAATCCACTCCTCTTTGTAGACCATTTCTATGAACGGCCTAGGATTAAAACAATCACCACCTAGTGAGCAACATTTGATGATATGCCTTCCTAAATTTAGATGAGATGAAACAACAGAGGAAACTTTATTAGAGGACAAGGGACACGTGTAATCAAAAATAATCAACCATCAAAATGCAAGAGACAATATTTGTGACATTGATGGCTTTTCTTCTATTGTTATAGAACACTCTTTTGGTAGAGCAAAAATGAGATCTTTAACTACAGCCCCCACAAAAGTTATCTGTACAAAGTGACTTTTTTTCCTGTCTAGAGCTTTTTTGTTTGTAGTGACAATGGAAATTTCAAAAGTAGATATAAAAATATATGTGCGAGTACATACATATACAACCACACACACACACACATATATATATACATATATATGTAAATATATATATATAAACTCACTTATGATACATATAGCTCATCTTCTGTTAGAAAAGGCATCAGCATTTATATTTCAACATGATTATATTACTCATTAAATATTAAATTTGGAAGGACTGACTCAATTCTAACTTCTACTTCTTTTGGACTTGCTGTAGTTTATGAATATCCTTCCTAAAATATGACACCCAAAATACAATATTCTAGACGTGATCTACTCAGAGCATAATCAAAGGGTTATATCCCTTTCCCATGTTCTGAACACAATAGGTTGATGGCAAGATCACATTCATTTTTTTGGCTGACATATCACAGTGGCAAATCATTTGGAAATTGAGGCCACTATGCTCTTCAAAACATTTTCATATCAATTTATGTCCAGCTATGAATCTTTCTCATGGACTTATGCAACTGATTTTCTTGAAACCAAACAGGTTTTGAATTACAAGGTAGGCCCATGGAACACTGTAAAGAATCCTGTACATTATATCTGTGTTGGATTCTTCTAGTATTCAACTACCTCTACAATATGGTAGTAAAAATGAGTTGGTTCCTATAACTGATTTTTTTCATGCCCATTTCACCCAAAGCTGGCCTTTCTAACAGAGTAATGTGATAGGTGGACCATAGCAAAAAAATCTGAAAATGAGAGCATAAATACATGGATCCTCACAAAGCAAATGTTACAAAATTACAAAATACACACAAAAATATTCTGAAAATAAAAAAACACTGATGGGCATGCTATGAAAATGTCTCTGATATCCATCTCATCTCTCTTTTGCCTTTCCTCTGCCTTCCACCATGAGGAAATACAGACTACTAGACAGATATCATGAAAAATTAAAGAAAAAAGAGGATCTCAAAATGTTATCATGATGTAAGTGTGATATATCTGTTTTCGTTCATATTGGAGAGTATTTTTGAATATGAACTTTAAGAAAAAAGCCAGTTACTTTGGCAGAAATAAACTTATACTTTATTCTAGACATGTTAGGAGGATGCTAAATTCTGCACCTTACTTTTCCTAAAGATTTCTAAAATTTTTGATAAATCTAGTTAAGTCTGGTCACTCTTTCCACTCTCATGTTGGCTTTTGTCTGACCCTATCTTTGTTTAGTAAACAAGATGAACTAAGGCAAATATCATAGCCTAGAACCAAATTTAATTTTAATTAAAAGTTATTCACCCAGTGACAAATGCAGCAATTTGTATTTCGAGTATAACTGACAAGAAATACCAGATCAGAACCTATTCTAAAAAGCCATTTTATTCATACTTTGGAAAGCTTTCTTTTTCTCCATCTACATAAGAGAATGCATAAACACACGTGCAAACATATGTACATAGAGGCACATACACACCTCATGAAAGTGCTGAACAGCTTTTAAAAATGCCATCAAAATAATTATCTCTGGTTTTTTAAAAAGTGGTGGCTGACAGTAATTGAAAAATACTGTCTGATTCATTTATTAAAGTGAGATTCAGAATCAATTGAGTCAACTAACCCTTAGAATATTCTATTAAGAAGGTTAGCTAAATCTTTATAAGACTTATATGTAAGAAATAATGTAGAAAAATCTTAAAACAAACAAACAACTATCAGGTATTGGTATCACTATTAAAGTACTTCTAACTAAATTGGTACAAAAATAGCAACTGCTAAGAAGTAGGAAAAAAAAGAAAATTATAGCTTAAGTAAATTCTATGAAAGAAAGAAGGAAATTAACTTTTCAAAATAAATTTGTGATTTTCAAGACCAAAAGATAAAACTACTTTCTTTAATACTCTGGACAGGTTTTTATATGTATGTGTGTGTAATCCTGCATTTTTTTATTTTATTGCATATCTGTAATAGTCCAAAAATGGTGGGTGTCTGGACTAGAACTCTAAGCTCCCTTCTGACTCTGAAATCCTATGATCTTATGATTTAATTCCTACCTAAGTAAAATTAGAAGCAAACAACTACTGCAGATTATGAATGGAAGGTCTCAACTGCCTTTTCCATGGATCTCCATTGAAAGCTGTAACAGAAGATGGTTTTGACATAACTGAGAAATTATTTTACTGTCTGCATGTAGAAATCTCAGCTAAGTTAATTATTTCCGTTTGTTAATCCTCGCTCAGGTGATACATTTGTACATAAATGTAAACAGGAATCAAATTCTACATAGAAGAGGCTGATAGTAATGTAAATATTTACTCAAATATTAAATGTTTCAATGGAGAGAGGCAGAATGTAATTGAGGTGCAATCCATTACCTTAGTAGGAGGCTTGAGAGTCAAGCTATAAAACTTGAAACTGTAAGAATAAAAGCCCACTCTCTTCTAAAGCCAATTAAAAAGGGGTAGATTATTTCTACCCCTCTGACTTCTGAAACCTGGGCCTGCACATCTGCTAATTTGCTACTTTTATTGCTTGGAAAACCGATAAAATTGTTACCATTTGGATGTTCACGCACAACTCAAGTTACAAGCTCAACATGGCAATTGTTAGTTTAACAGAAGACACTGACATTTCAATATAAGCTTTAAACAAGAGAAACCCTTTAAGCAGCCTCCAGACTGTATGTCCCATGTTTATGCTCCTTTTCCTTCAATAAAAACAAAAACCTAGCGCGGCTACAAGCAAATGTTCAGTGGTTGACTTACATGCAGCTGTTATCCCAGTAACCACTGGGGGCCCCCTTATATTGTCTGATCAACACTACAGCCATTACGGAGGACCAATTTGTAACGGTTTATAAGTAGGACTCTTTCTCTCGGTTACCCCCGAGACTGTCCAGAAGGGTCCTTCAGCCTCTTACACTGCATAAATCTATAGGCTAAGGTCCAAAGATATAAACCCCTCCTGGTAAATCATCATGTGGCAAGGTCCATACTTAAAAGCTCTGATCAGAGTGGGAGTAAACTCTGCCCTCAGAATCCAAACGCAGGAATCAGATGGCCTGCAGTTGCTGTAATTTTCCAGTTACAAAGGGTGGACTACTTTAGCCTTGTGTCTTTTTTTTCCCCCTTTTTCCATAAGAAAACTATGCCCTAAACCAATTTCTTTTCCCCTTTCTACTTTGCTTCTCCTTCTTCCCTAAGTTAATTTCCTGAGCACACATTTATAAGCCAGAGGTCTGAGGAACAACAAAGAAAAGCCACAGATGACAAAACTAAGCCCTCGGCTACAATGGCTCACCCTAGAAAGCAGGGGGGAGAGAAATCGGCCACAGAACTCTGCTGTAATTTGCCATGTACACAACCATCGATTCCTTCTAGGTTCCCACATTCCTGCCACTATAGTTTCTTGTAGGAGATATTTCACAGCTGTAAATGTAAACACAGAGAGGTGCTAATTTGGCAGTGGAGAATTTCATTCAGATTTCCAGACCCCAAAGTAAGGAAGGGTTGGAGGGTACTGGGTAGCATGCTAACTTTCCTTTGCACCTGTTTAAAAGTGCTGCATTTAATCTTCTGAAGTATCACATATGGAAATGAATGATGCCCAAAGACAGACACTAACACCTTATTCTGGGGTCTCCTCCCAGGAACCTCTGCTGCTGTCAGTCTTTCTGATTATACCACCAAAAACAGGAAACGATGTGCATTGAGATGAAATATGAACATCAGAATATTGCCATGAGAGCTGGTAATCCCCAATTCAAATGAGCACCAGGTTCTAAAAACAATACTCTCAGCCATGGGAGCCCTTATGTCTAGGAAAGAAAGGGGCGAGGGGGGGGGGGGAGCAAAAAAGACATTTTGTCCACTAATCCTTACTTCAGTTCCTATTTCTGGGAGCTAGAGAAAATAAGTCAGAATTGTACTGAATCACCACTTTGGACTTTGAATTTGTTATTGTTTTTGTCTTGTTTTAAATCTGTTGTTGCTGTTGCCAGTATACCAAAGGACTAACAGGCTTTGAACCTTTTTTTATTCAAAGGCTCTAATATTGACACGACAGTTTCCTGCTTTGGACTTCTTACTATCAGCAGGACTTGGGTAGAAAATGATTCAACTGGGGTAGCCTGCACTGTACCCAGCAGATTTAAAAGAGCCTGGGGGCTGCCTAGAGCCCCATAAACATCAGCAGCTTGGAAACTAGTGGGAGGTCCAGGTGGGTAAGGATGGGAGAATCAGGATGTGGGATTTTAGCTTCTCTGAGATGCAATATCATCCAATTCCTTGATGGCTGCTATTGGTTGTATAGAATACTTACTAGAGGGTCTCTTTTTCTTTCTCTCTTTTTTGGGAAGGGGAACACTAGAATATTATTCATAAAAAATAGATTGCTCTTCAGTTTGGGGGATCAACAGAGACTTCAGGAAGGAGGCTGAACATGGAGTTGGCAGGTGGAGAAGGAGAAAGATATCTCTTTGGGTTCTGGGTCTGATGGAGATGCAAACAACTTTAATTCCTTTTCCTGTTTCTGTTCTGTACCTGGTCCCTTTCCTTCCTACCCCAAGTTTCTAATCCAAATCTGAAACAGCTTAAAATCTAGGGTTCTGAGAATATGTCAGGCCACCAAATAACATACATTCTGAGATGATGCTTCCCTCCCTTCGTCCTAATTCCTAAAGTCATATTTTTGACTGTGCAGTAGAAAGTACTCTGTATTTCAAGTCAGAAAATCTGTGTTTAAATTTCTTACTTTGCTGGTTAATAGTTGAGTGGCCCTTGGAGTTAACTCACAGGACCTCAGTTTCTCTATATGTAAGATGATGGTATTGAACTCAATGATTTCTAAAGGCCCCTCCCAGCTATGAGTTTTTTGGTCCCCATGACAGACCTATTACCAATAATTTTTCCCACTATTTCCATAGTCTCGCTTCCATTACAGGTACAAATCTCCCTCTATTTCAAAGGAAGTTCAACCTTTGTATTCTGTCCCATGGAGAGAAAATCACCAAGAAGAGGGGAGCTGCTCAATGCAGGCACAGCGGCTCTTAATGGGATAGGATCCAATTAAAGCAGAGGTTCATTTCTTTGAAGGCAGTTTAAAAAATTAGATCTGCTTTTAAGGAAAAGCCGCTCTCCTACATCTTCAACTTCAATGTATTTTTATCTAAAGTAAAGGATGCCTTTCAGTTCAACAACTGTTCACATTTTTGCTTGGCTGCACTCACACTGGCTCCATGTAATAAAGTCAAAACTTTCACCACGTGAACCTTGGTACTGCCCTAATTTCTGCTAAAAACAGAATTTCTTAATGCAGGAATACAAGTAATAATAACAAAAGATTCCTTTAGCTTTAACTAACAAACTAGGTTTTGAAATGTAGCTTTGAAAATAGCCTTTTTCAATTGAGTAAGGCAAGATTTAAATATAGCGGAGGCCCTAGCTACTGAATAACAGTGGTTGTTAGGGAAGGAGGGCAGCAAAGGGCATCCGATTACCAAGAGAGTGTTCAAGAAATGAGCAATGGGGTTATACACCAATTTATGGGACATGCATAATTTGCTCCTCCTGAAATCTTGCCTCTCCAGAAAGTGATGGTGCTGAGATTAAAGGGATATGCATAGGTATTAGATCTGTGATTTCATTAGTATAAGATTTTCTCTGGCAAGGAAATACCCTCTAGCAAAGCAGGTGAGCATCGTCAAGCAAATTGCCTGGAGCACCATGAGGGTACATGAATTGTACAAGCTCATCCCACTTGCATGTGTCAGAGGCAAGCCTTGAACCTAGGTCCTTCTATTTTCAGGATTGGCTCTCTATCTCCTATGCCACATTGGCTCTCAAACAAGTGATGAAAATTAAATTAAGATTCTATGGTTTCGCCAGCTGTTTGAAAAGAAAGTTGCATATCACCCATATACTAAGTAATGCACATTGTTATGCCACTAGTTTAATAGGGAAGTTCTATTTTAGCAAGTCCCTGAAATGGGCCCAAAAGCACCGGCCCAAATAGAAACTCTACAGGTAGATACAAAATAAATGTCTCATGGACCAGCTTGTTTCTAACCCAAATAAGGTGAAGTTGTCATCACACTGTACTCATCCTGGGAATATAAAAGTTATGTCTTGCATTTGAATTAAATGTGAAATACAATATTAAAAAAAAGTGTGGGTGTGTCTGTGGTTGTGTTGAAACCCTTGATTTGCCCAAATTATTAGGACTGGCATACCACATGTGATAATAACTACACTTGTATTTTAAGTGATGTTTTCTAAGTTTTCAAATAATTTCCCTTCTGCCAAGTCATGTTAGAAGGCTGTAGTTTTCATGCTTTTTGTTTGGACAGATGACTTTTTCTCTAGTTTGATGGTAAATACCTACTATTAATGCCCCCACGTCTGGGACTTCCGTCACTGGTGGAAGTACAGGTATAGCTACCTTCGAGTACTGCACAAAAAAAACACAAATTGGTCAAATGGAAAGAGGATATTTCATGCAGCATAAACCAAATGCAACCTGTTCTAAAGTTAGGTCTGCTGGGAAAGCATCTCACAGAACTGAGACAGTCGAATAGTCAATATTAATTCCACACAGCAGTAGACTAGCAATTGGCACTATATACTATACACAACTCTCATCAGGTGCTTTTTGTTGTGGTTGTTCTGAGTGTAGAGCAAGGGTCAAGGCCTTTCCTTTTTTTTCTTCCCCTTCCTTTTCTGGCACAAAGCCACACATAGTCTTAAGAGAAAGTCTCCAAATACTGAAAGGCTGTTCCTTGTAGCTACAAAGCACTGCTTGCTGGCTGCTTCTCTTGGCTTTAAAATGAAATAAAAACAAAGAAATGGAATGTGGTTCACCTGCATGGACTTTCACAAGATGAGAGTCTTGAATGCCCTCAGGTTTAATGATATGAAAAGCTGGGTGGGAATCTCTAGACCTGATACTATTTGTAAGAATCATGGTAGACTTATAGAATCAGAAAGTTGGAAAGGGCCTTAGAGGTCATCTACTTCAACCCCTAAGAAACTTAGATTATTGATACACAGATGACATGCTCTGAAGCAAAGAAAAGTACTTAGAACTGAAGTTCAGAACTGGGGCTTAGAATATATCTATGATGGCTGGGGAAGAAAAACAGACCAAAATCCCAAAGGCAACTCCAAATTTCCTGGGGTAACCTTTTACCTAGCTGCTTTGTTATCACTATGGTAGAACTACAAAAATGATGTGGTGATTATATACAAATGGCAACACTATTTAATTGTAAAGATTTCACTTTTTTCTCATTCAGTTGCTGTGAGTTTCAATATGTAGCCTTTGGAGAGAAAGAAAAAAGAAAGCAGTGGCCTAAAAGACAAAAGAATTCTAAAAATGGTTATTAGAAATGTGTTTTTAAACTAGAATTCTTTGTTCTAACCAAATGATGCTAACTGTTAGAGGACATTTCCTGTGCATTATTAAAGTGATATACTGTAGTACTAGTTAGAACTCCATAACCTCTAAATTGCTTGATTGTAATTAAGGTCACTAGTTTTATTTAGGAAGGTTCAAGGAGGCTCCATTTAAGTTGGCTTAACTAGGGTGAATTTAATGTTATGTCCTTGCTGCATTGCTGGAGGGGGCTGTGACCAGAATGCTCTGGTTCCTGGAGCTGAAAGGGTTTCTTGCATAATATTCACTATAAGTTGTCTTTTGTTTGGGCTTTATTTTAAAAAAGATAATAGAACTCCTTAATAATGAGTACAGAATAGCATTCTGTAGACTAGAGAGACTGAAAAGTTTGGAATTCGAGAATCTGAAAGATTCTATTCTATTTTTATTCATATATTGCAAGTTTTACAGCTATCAATGACTATGAAGATAGTTTTCAAAATATATTCCCCTTGCAGGTTAGACAACATGATATCTAATCAATATGATCAATTAGAATTTAATGATAAAAGAATATAAATAAAGGACATCCACAGAAAATAAGGAAGAGTGAAGGAAAGAAAGGAGATTCGGTGAACTGTGTTGAAGAAGAGTGGCAAAAGCAATAGAAAGAATATGTGAAGTTTGAAGAAAAGAATAGGATGGACCAAGAGGTTAGAAAGAAGGGAAAAGAAACAAAAAGGTAGTTATGAATGAGAATGGAGCAAAAAGAAGGCAAAATAAAAGATGAGAAGAAAATGAGAGACCCACCCAAAAAGCAGAGAAGACAAGAAGTAGCAGCAGAATGGAAAAGCTTAAGGATTTGATCCATGCTCAAAATTTTACTGGATGTAAGCTCAGAAACATTCATCTCTGGACAGAATGCTGGCAAATTTCAGTAGCTCCAATGGCAATAATGATAAATGCAGTTTTTTACAGCCAAGTGGCTCAAGCAGCCAACTATGTTACTGCTATATAATTAATAACAATAAGCAATTAAAGAGAACAGCAGGTTACAACTATAAGGTGTCAAAATATATTAGCAGAGGAAAAAACTGCAACAATACAGTTAAGAGAAAAATAAATGTACAATGTGTGAGCCCGTGTTCTGTCTCATCTTTCTTTGTATATTTTGGATTAAGCTTTTAGACTCCAAGAAAAATGTGAGATGACATAAAACTACTATGTGGTGATTAACATCACTCCAAAACCAAATAACACTTCCAATGCTCAAAGGAAGTCTGAAATATGATAGGATAAAGATGACTACCACAGCACCAGAGATTTGGCTGACCATTATATGAGCATTACCCTTTTATTGCAAAATACTCTAATAAATACCTTCCAAAATGGCATTTGTTGGGTTAAATATTTTCAAAGATCTCCGAGTGTTTCCCTTTTTAATGTAAAATGCAGGAGGAAAAATAAACTGGAGAAAAGTCAAGGGGAAAATTTTCAAGGGAAAAAGGAGTCATGTTGGCTTCCATCAAGTCACAGAATTTTAGGTCTCAAAGGGACCTTGAAGATCTAATCCACCCTAGTCACTTTCTTCATAAGGCAAGTGAGATCCAGAGAAATAAGGATTGGCCCAAGGCTATACAACTAATTAGTTTGAGAGATAGGATTAGAACCTAGGCTTCTAGATTCATGGACTCATGTTCCCTTCTGCTACATCTAATCTATGTTGCCATTCAAAATCTTCACTTAAAAAAAATTGTGCCTTAGCTTTGGTTTTTCATTATTTCATTATATAAGTTAGAATTTAAAAGGGGAAGAAAGTTGTCTTTTCATTTATTGCCCTTATTGGCTTGTGAGGTTGGTTTCCAAATCCCCTGCTTCTTTTCTCCCTGAGAAACAATGCTCTGGAACTTCTGTGATCCAGGGACAGCTGTCGTCCTGGCCTCCCTCAGCTATTAGGAAAGCATCCCTTCAGTAGAAGATTTCTACAGGGACCTTTCTTTCCTTTCTTTCCCCCTTCCTCCTATCCCAGGTATTTTACAAGTTCTTGAAACCTTATGCTATGCACAGCCCTTGGTTTTGGACAGCCAATCTAACCATGGTGCTACACAGTATATGGCTGGCAATGAAGGAAGGGTTTCCAGCCAGCAAGGCTCCTAGGCTTTCTTTCAATGGCAATAACTCCCTTCTTTGGTTAAATGCACTACCTGGAACTAGGTGGAGGTTGGGCTCTTGATATTCCACTCTAGAGGATTAATTTTAGGTGCCTAAAAAAATGATGAAATAAAAAATGATGATTCCTGGACTTTTCTCACTCCAAGACAGAGATTTATCTGTACTTATTAAGAAGTCACTCCTTGATGGAGTAAGTTAGGCATTTGGAAAAACACATTGACTGCTGCTCCAAATTGCTAACTTATCGGAGAGGTGACCACTAGTGTGACTTGAAATTGGGAAAAACTGAGCCAGGCGTGTTTCCTTCTCAGGAGACATTCTGGGCAGGCCAATTAATACAATCATTACATGTTGGGATAGATAGGGAGGGCACTGCGCACATCACCACAAGACCATCTCTATCTATCTATCCTAGCCGGCTGCCAATAGGAAGCAATACTACAGGATGATTCAGCATCACCTGTGAGAAAACACAACAAAAGGTGTGTGGAATTGTGTGGAAGATCTTTCGACTCATTAAAGTCTGGTTTAGGATTGAAGTGGGCAGGCATTGATGAATGTCCCCCCATCACCACCACATTCAAAACAGAAAATCAAAGATGATGAATGGGTCTGATAAAAAACAAAAAACAAAAAACAAAACCCCTAAAAAACAGGAGTTACTTAGAAAAGTATTTTGTTTAAGGGAAGAACAAAATACAAAAATTGAAGAGAATGACCATCAGTTACTCTGTGTTTTACCTTTTGCAAAACTATAAATCATTTCTAAAGCTAGAATGCCAAATTATAGATACTTTGAACACA
Organism: Gracilinanus agilis; assembly: GCF_016433145.1. Classification (NCBI taxonomy): domain Eukaryota; kingdom Metazoa; phylum Chordata; class Mammalia; order Didelphimorphia; family Didelphidae; genus Gracilinanus; species Gracilinanus agilis. The sequence continues at coordinate 538,826,665 of NC_058130.1, read as the reverse complement.
ATAAAAGTTTAATACTGAAAATTTGTAAGTTTGCCCCAAACCTGAACCAATTTACTTAAGATTCAATTTCAAATGTTATATATCATCTATTTCAGCAATATAAAGAAGATGAGTGTCAGATTTCCTAGTGAAAAAGAAAATGTATTAAAATAAAATCAAGTATTCATCAACATTCTTAAACACTGTATGTGTAAAAATGCTCTCGATCCACACTCTCTTCCCAAAGTTCCCCTATGTGTAAACATCTTGCTTTTAGTTCTAGCATCCAAGGTACACAAGGTTTGCATTAGGTTCAGCCTCCTTCATATTACAGATCAGGAAAGTGAGACTGAGAGAAGTTAATTGACCTCTTTAAAGCCACAGGAATCATACGTAGAAGAGTGACATTCAAACTCAGAACTTTTGAACTATACCTCATAGTTCTTTTCAGTATAAAAAGAAGGCAGCCAAGTGGTTGCAGACCTGGGTTCGAATTTGGTATAAATCACTTACTAGTTGTATGACTCTGGACAAATCACTTAACTTCTCTCTGCCTCAGTTTCCTCAAATTGAAAATGGAGATCCTTAGCAGCATCTACTTCATGATGTTGTTATAAGGATTTGTAAAACTAATATTTGTAAAGCACTTACCACAGATCTTGGCACATGGCAGGTGCTTAATAAACACTTATTCCCTTCCTCTTATATCACTTATCATAACAATCTTATAAAGAAATATGAAAGTAGAATCTCAAGTTGTCACAGTTCTTTTTTTTTTAAAAACCTCTTACCTTTTGTCTTAGAATCAATATCATGCATTGTTTCCAAGGCAGAAGGTGTCAATGGGCTTAAGTAGGGTTAACTGGGGTCATAAAGCTAAGAAGTGTCTGAGGCCACAGTTGAACACAGGACCTCCCATCTATAGGCCTGATTCTCAATTCATTCAGCTACCCGTGTGCCCCTTGTCATTGTTCTTGATTAAAAGACAATGCTGCTCAGCTGACAGAGCCTTGGACTGAAGTCAGGGGAATTTTTGCCCAGGATCGCACCACTAGTTTACCCAAAAGCAAGACTTCAATCTGCCATCTTCCTTACCCCTAGGCTTGCTCTCTAACCGTAATATCATCTCTTTATATAAGTCAGGAGGTATTTTGAAGAATTCTCTCAAGAATTATTTTCATATGAAATGCTATATGCAAAGCAGTTTTAACTCTTCAATTCTCCAGTAAGTGAGAAAAAATGATTACCTATTTATATTTGTTTTTAATTTTATTTGCTTTAGGAAATAACCAAACAGAAGAAATGACTATTGTAAAAATAATCTGGAACAGGAAGGAAAAATGTCCTTAATTAACTATTGGTCATAATAACTAAAATTTTATGATCTACGAAAGGAAGGAAGAAAGGAAGGAAGGAAGGAAGAAAGAAAGAAACAAACAAACAAACAAACAAGGAAGAAAAAGGAAGGAAGAAAGAAAAAGAAAGGAAGAAAAGAAAAAAGGAAGAAAGGAAGGAAGGAAGGAAGAACAAAAAAGAAAGAAAGGAAGGAAGAAAGAAAAAGGAAGGAAGGAAGGAAGAAAAGGAAAGAAGAAAAGGAAGGAAGAACAAAAAAGAAAAGAAGGAAGGAAGGAACAAACAAACAAATGAATGAATGAAAGAAGGAGCGAACGAACGAACATTGAAATGTCTAAGGCATTTGGCTAGAATTAAGTAACAGAAGAATATACAAATATCCCAAGTTGATGAAAGTAGAAGACTTGATTTGGCTCCCTGATCTGGGCACATATTTCCAGCCACTCTTTTAGGAATCTCTCCTTCAACATTATTATTGCATGCTTTAGAAAACAGAATTATAAAGGTCTGACAAAGTGATAATAGCTGGGAAATTCCAAATAAGAGTTGTCACTTTGGCCTTAAGTCACCCAGTTATGCCTAGATATTACCTCATTGACTGTAGTTTACACCAACCCATATTCTGTGCTTGAGCCAGGGCAACTAGCTATACAGTGGTTATAGTTGAATTAAGAGTCTATAGAATTCAAAGTCTGTCTGTCTGTCCTGTCTGTCTGTCTGTCTCCCCCCATTCCTCATGGTCCCATCTCTCTCTATCTCTCTCTTTCTCTGCCTCTGTCTCTGTCTCTCTTCCCACTCTCTCTAGTTTTCCCTTCTTCCTCCTCTTTCCAATCTCTCTCTTTTGTCTCTAATCTCTGTTTCCTCCTACCACAAGGCCCTACTAAGGTATGAAGGAAGTTCTGATCATTACTAAGGCTATTCATTTGTTCAGGTATTTTATTCTCTCCCTTTTAATAATCATGATGATGCTAATAAATAGCTTAGATGTGTGTAATATGCAATTCTTTGTAAAGTACTTTCAAAAACATATCCTATTTGATCTTCCCAATAAACCTGTGAGGCAGGTGGAGCATATATCCTCACTTGGAAAGTGAGAAAATGGAGATTTGGAGAGGTTAAATAACTTACTAAGCAACTTGGCTTATAAATGGCAAAGGTGGGACTAGAACTCAAATTCTCAATGGCACAAATGATAAGCAACATCTGAATGAAATTTTGGTTAGGTATTCAATTTTAAGCCTGAAGTTACTAGGGAGTTATGATTTCTGAGAAACCAACATCATATTAGTTGGGAAAGATGGGAACAACTGCCAAAACATCCTCACTGTATACTAACATTACAAGATTTGCCTCAAGCAGTAAACAGCTAGAAAGGGAAAAATTAACAAAAAAAGAAATTCAGCTTTGACCCTTCCCAATTAACTTTTGTGGTTTTATTTTAGATTCCCCTTAAGGTTTTAATAAGGAAAATATGACACTAAATTTTGGAGGTTATTGTTCTAGAATACACCAAGCTTCAGTCAAAAACTTGGCAATCAAAACTCTGACTGATTCACACAAGTAATAACGAATTCCAACTTCTCTAATATATGTGTATGAAAGCTAATATGTTTCCCTCTATTAGCTAAATTCATGAAAAAAAAACAACAAAAAACCAACAACAAAAAGGTAAATATTTTTAAACTCTCTGGAACAACAAGGCAGAGCCATTTATTTTCCTACAAATTGTACCAGTTGTGAAGCTGTGTTCTCCTCCTTGTCATGTGGAGAGGTTCACATAGTCTGTTGAACGTAACTTACTGAGTCGATTTAGAAAATACCAAGAAAACCATATAGTGTGCTGTTCAAATGATTGGAGTTAACAAAAACAAACAAACCTTCTCTGGCCCCCAGAAATGTAAATAAAAAGTTAGATTTCCCTGTACTATGTTTGATTGCATTAATTGATGTTAAAAAAAAAATCTGCTGAAAATAAAACCCAGCAGTAGCATTTTTCTTTCCTAAATCACAATAGCAGCACATTACAAACATTACAAAAAGGTCCCCTGGTACAATTGTAAAGTTCCACTCTGGCAGAAAAATGCATCTACTGTATGCTCTCTCTCTTGCCATCCTTGCCCTCCTAAACAGACACAGAAACAGGTCACCAATGCAATTAAATGCACTTACTCGTTTCTTACATTTTTGTGCTAAGGAGCACTCCAAAATCCAGTAGTCAGCTACCCATTTTGGAGCATTTTGAGATGAACTTATAATGACATCTCTGAACTGCAGGCCATCATTGGATGGCATTCTGTTCATTCTTATAGGGCCCCTTAACATTGCTCCCAGGGAGGGAGGATCATTTCATGGTGGATGTGATCTGTGATTCAATTCAATTTGAGAAATGTTGATTAAGCTTCTGCTAGTGAGAGATAACATGACCTCATGCCTAAGGCTGTGACCTTGGAGTCAGGAAGACCTGAGTTCAAATCCTGCCTCACATATTTAGTGGCAGGGTGAGCCTCAGCAAGTCAATTAATTCCTATGGGCTTTTAGATCTCTTCTTGCTCCAAATCTCTGATCCTATGATCCCATGGGCATAGCACTAGGCTTTCTCCTGAAGCCGTCAAAGATCCCTGTCCTCGGTGAGCTTATGTGTTATTTAGGAGAGAAAGGACATGCACACAGATCAGGATAGTACAAGGTAGAGACCTGGGCAAACTGCTCTAGAAGAAGTTGAGGATGGGGACAATATTTTTTGCTAGGGAGATCAGAAGATGCTTCAAGGAGGAGATGGAATTGCTAAGTAGGACTGAGTCTTTTTCTTTGATTTGCAAAAATATCACAAACAACTTAATTCTTCCATCATCTCCCATGACTGTCCAAAAAGTGTCTTCTATGAGCACAATCATTTCTGTCTCCAAAGTATCATTCACTGATTTCTTTCCATTAAGTTTCCTTCACATCCACCATTTTTCTTTTCCATGTCAGCCTGATCAAGAAAAGAAGAGGGGAGGGGAGAAAGGGAGCTAGTATGTCATAAGGCACTTAGAATGGCAGCAAAGCTGTAGGTAGGGACCTTGGTGTTTATAGGAATTCTTCAGTTGAGAAAAGGAAAGGTTTTTCTTCCTCCATAAATCATTTTATTCTTCCAGCAAATCAAACCAATGAAAGCCACCTCAACTGTGATTCAAATTAAAGCCAGAGAAGGGAGGGGTGCCTGACAATGTTCACAGGAGGGGAAGCTTGGCAGTGCCCAGAGCCTTAGATTGAGACTGCACAGCAGGATCTTCTGGGCCATTCAGGGAAAAGAAGAGGGAGGCAGAAAGAGATAGACAGAAAGAAAAAAGGCATTCAGAGTCTCCTCTGCTCCCAGGGACCTCTAAGATCATCAACATTGCCAGTGACTTTGGTTGAGTTTTTGGACAAATGGGACTTATTTGGGCACAACCAGAAGTTTTGTTAAGTTCTTAACTTAACCCAGACATTTATGAGGAAATCTAGACATATGGTAACTATAAAGTTACTTCAAAAACAATACTCTCAAGATGTTTATGCTGGTAAATCACCCACTTCTGAAAACTCCCTCCTCGGTGGCAGTGCCCCAGCAACAGATGGTAAAGGTGATGGATCTGGTAAAGTAGGTAGGGGTGGAAGGGCTGGCTAGGGAGTTTAGCTTTGTAATGGAAAAAGCTCTTCTAGGAAGTGGCTAGTGGGGACAGTAGGGAAAATGAGTTCAGAGATGAATGGGGGTGGTGGAACTTAGATGTGACAGAAAATTCTGGTGTGGACAACAATTTGTCAGATAACCTTCCCCAGAATCTTTTAGCTCCTCAGAAGGAGTGTTTACATCTACCCTCTGAAAATTCTCAATAAAAAGATTAGCTCTCCCAGTAGACTCTATTTGCCTCTGCCACGCCATTACCAATTGCTAATCCAGTCCCTATTGTGGCTTCTCCCCTTAGGCAATGATGAGAGAGCTGGATAGAGAAGAGTAGAGTGATGAGGGATGTGAGGAGGAGGGGGTGAAAATAGGGGGAGAGGCTTGAAGTACTTTGCAGTAGTAGCTCAGAGCAAAAGAAGGCAGGGTGAGGATGGAGATAAAGAAGGTAACTATAAATTCAATTTTGGAAGCTTCTGCTATTGTTGAATATTACAATTGATGTATTTTTTATTCAGTGATATTAAATAACTTTTCCTTGACACAATCTGACCAAAGAATAACAGAATAAGAGAATATAGCATTATAAAGTTCCTGAAGCTTCTGGGGGATACACGCATCTATCCATCCCTTCAATGAGCATTTATTAAGTATCTACTGTCTGCAAAACACAGTATTAAGTGCTGGGAGAGGGAAAAAAAAATTGGATAAGATAAAATACACAATTTACAGCCCAGAGGGAAAATAAAATTCTAAAACAGATAACTGATTGATATGGCATAATAAATGCAAAACACTCTCCTGCAAAATATGTTGCTACATTTATACTGAAGGTGGAAGGGCTGAGGGGAAAATCAGGGAAGGCTCCAGAATGACATAATATTTGAGTTGGGCTTTCAAGGACAGTTAAGAATTCAACAAGTGAAGAGGACATGGTCAGCATTCTAGGTATAGGGAATCTTGTGAGTAAAAGAAAGAGAGACCGGAAGGCTGATGGCATATTTGAAGGATAGTAAAAGTTGAAATGCTTTCTATAAGGCTTCTAAGTCTGAATTAGGCCAATCTCCTCATTTCTAGGAAGAAAGGGGAAAGGACTAAATAGTTAAGATGTAGATCTTTAGGTATGAACCCCAAAGCTTTTTTATCTGTGGTATATAGTCCCTTAGTCCTCTAAACTGAGGCTTGATTCAGTTCTATAGCATTCAAGTTCAAGTAAGGGTAATTATATATTGGCGCTCTGTATCAATGGTTAACCTAACCATTATACTTCCCTAGAGAACAGTGCTGTACTCTCCACTCTACACGGAACTCAGTTTTTTCTTGACAAAGAGAATTCCAATAGTATTCTTCAGGCTCACTGGAGAGATTCTGCATCACTTCACTCCAACAGGTTGCTAGGCTGACACTTTTACTTGTGTCCCTATCACTCTTTTATCCTTGGTTTTATTTTTCAATATGCCCCTAGATTATAAGACTGGGAATTGGGGAGGAGAGGTAGGTCGAAGATTAAAGGAAAGATCTTGACAAAAACAACAACAATAACAAAAACAGCTATGTTGCTTCATCTTATTTCATCTAATCCATATATTCCCAACAATTCTCCCCGTAATCAGAGGTTCTCTTTCCTTAGAAGGAGTTTCTTATTAAACTCCATAGAGCAGGTAGGTGATAGGTGATGGCCAGACTTTAGATTTAAGATATTTTGAGGATTAGAGTGATTCCAAAAGCTAAACATGTCACCTGTTACTGGAGTCAGAGGGTAGAATGAGCACAGAATGGAAGAGTTTTATTTTCTTAAAAACTACTGTGTAGTTTACACGTATCTTTCAAAGGAAAGTATGAAAACTTTTCACTCTTGTCTTTCTGTTGAGGATTTGTATTGCTCTAACCCTGTAAGAATCTGGTGCTGCTAACCACCTGCCCTAAGACTTGACCAGCTGTTCTCAGTGAAACTAACCCCAGGGGTCAGCTGGGGAACACCATGGAGAAGACCTGGGGTCCTCAAAGGATAGGGTGGCCAGAATCCTTCCTGCCACAGAGGCTCCTTCCCTTTGCATAAAGGACTGTGCCTCATCATTAGCCTTTCCAACTGTATTCTTCTAGGGCATAGACTGAGGTCTCTCATTAGCACTGAAATCCCTGCCTCTAACAGAAGCACAGATGTCAGAAAAACCTGACCCAATATCTGGTTGCTCAGATGCTGTTTGCTTTTGTAAGCCTGAGGTTTTAGTGCATCTTGAGATGAGACAATGGGATTCTACTCTGTCCCTCCTAGTCTGGGGACAGTAATGGAATGCAGATTGCGTTTGCAAATAGACTGTGCCCTTTATAACACAACCACAATTAGGCTAACCTAGAAGCAACCCATGGAAAGCAACCCTAAAGGACAAAAGGTTCCAGACTGTAACCCGTCAAATGGAAAATGCATGAGACCACGTTCCCTGGAAACCGCCATGTTTGTCTTGGTACATACGCAGTAACCGGTCAAGTTCCCTTCTTTGGAAAAGAAATTGCAACAGCCCCCCTCCTTCATCTGATGGAGGACAAGAGTGGGGAGGGTGGTTATTGGCTCTGATAAAGGCCTTTCGATCATAGATAGATCAATAAATGAATGGATGAATGAATGAATGAATGGATGGATGAAAGACACATGAACTAAATTTCTAATAATCTGAAGAAATCATGCCAGCAACTGTTGAAGGCATTTATTGTTAGGGGCCCCTGGCCTCTGAAGCCCTCTGGGTGGGGGTGGGAGTGTCATCTCTTTATTTTTGATCTGTATTATGAAATGTTGGGGGCTTGTTCCATAAACATACCCTTTCTCCAAATGCTCCTCCCTGCCCTCTGAAACTTCCATTCAGAACACCCATTTATATTTAAATGCTGATGTTGAGCTTATACCCAGAAGCACTGACATTTTAAAACAGGAATAACTAAACCAGGATAAACTGCTAAATATAATTTATTGATGATAAAGTGCAAGGCTGAGATGAAATTGTAGCAATTGAATAATGAACACATTCACATCCTGCATAGTTTGACAATATGTGTGTGCTTCTGCCGCTCTATAGGTTCTGCCTTTCCTTGAAGGTTGGGGTAGGGGTGGGGTGGGGTGGGGGCTCTCGGAATCTATAATTTCCTGTTGATTAGATAGGAAACAACCACATGCACATATTTTGATATCTCTATTAACAGCCTGTTCATGTCTAACTGCAAAACTTGGTTGCACTTCTTTCACCATCTTTGCCCAAGACAGACCAGTAAACACAATTCCTCTCTCTATAATTAGCCTTTTCTCTAAGGGCCCTGAAGTAAGTCTGCATGCCGTAGATTTAATATCCAGTGCTATATCCATATGTGCTGCCCTTGCCTGGTCCCAGAGCATATAAACTCCCCTATTAGCAGCCTTGACTGCTTAATTATGCAGATTTTTTTTGTACCCGCCTGCCTGTAAAATTACTGTGTCTAACCTTTTTTTTTTCCTCTTTGCACCATGCTGGCCATTCTAATGAAATCGGCATAGGGGAAAGGGCCTGATTTGCAGTTATGGAGGTTGGATCGCGCTGGCAATCTGTCCTTAGTGGGAGTTACAAAAGAAGTCAAATGCCTTCATCTGGTTCTACCCTATCATCCCCAAGGTGATTGAGTTCACTTCCTGATGCTTCCCAAGTTTTCCTCAGGCTGTCCAATCAGCACATCCACCAGGGAGCCCAGCCTAGCCTGCAACAGTCTCTGTATCTAGTTACAGCCCCACCAGGGACAGTCAACTATCCACCCCCAAGCCTTCAGATGAAAACCTTTTCTAACAAGGCCGCCCAGCGCCAATGAAATAACACACATCTGCATATCCACTGGGTCCCATGTTTCTTGTGCTCATGGATTATGTATCTTGCAGCCTCTAATAAAGAAATGCAGTTCTTTGTTTAATGTTTATCTTGTGCTTGTTAAGCAAATGCTAATGTTGTATCAGAATGCTTTAGTGCTATTTGGGTTTTTGGTGATTTACTACAAGACAATCTGCTGTGAAGTAAATTTAGGGAGAAAGGGAAAAAAAGGGGGGAAATCATTCTGGTTGAAAGAAAAGGAGAAAATGGTTTGACAGGACAGAGAGAGAGAGAGAGAGAGAGAGAGAGAGAGAGAGAGAGAGAGAGAGAGAGAGAGAGAGAGAAATTGGAGAGTGCAATAGCTCCCTATGTGAATTTCCTAACCCCAGGCTGACATGCCTACTTTATCACTGGACAGTCCGAGACCTGGAGCTACAGAAACAACCCAGTACAATTTCCAAAAGGGATGAGATGATAACTTCCCCTTCAGTGATAAGGTAAACAGTGTCCTGAAGGGTAAACAAAAAATAAAAAAAAGGCCCTTTTTTGTTGTCTGCCTTTGTGCCCTGATGGTTAGCACTGCGCACTGTTATTCACAGACCACAGGGAAGCCCTAAATTTAATTGTTCATGCCTAGCTCGGCTAGAAATAGGCAAAAATAATCAGAACCTCCCTCCTCTCATTTTCCAGGAGAGGTGGGGGCTGGGGAGGAGGGAGAAGAGGGTGGCAGCTTGAAAGCTGATAAATGAATGAATGCCCTTTATTTATCCTTTGGCAAGATAGGATATAGATATCCACAATGCAAACCTTTCCTGCCTGCTTTCCAGTGCCTTCAATCCTGTTAGGGAAGAAGATGTAATTTCTTCACCTAGAGATTACATATCCTCTCCATCCCCTTTACTCAGAGCTGAGGTACTATTGCCTAAAATTAAAACTAAATTTAAAATTGAAGGGAAAATGAGGTCTTGTTATTTAAATAAAATCATAATCGTGGTTATTATTTGAAGACCAAAGAATGGCAATAGCTTTGGATCAATGAAGCGTAAGATGCATTTGTTTACTTGGAAAAACCTTAGTTACTATGAAAGTAGTTGCAAATAACTAGGGATGAAGAGGGCAGCCAAAGTACTTCAACTGTCTCCAACCATATTCCTTCACATTTCATCAAAATCAATCAATATACCAAGTGAGGGTGGGGGAGGAAGTGAGGAATAAATAACAACTCCCCTTCCCCCACAAAAACCCACATTCTATCCTAATAGAAGAATATTGTGCTGTCATTTTCTAAGAGTTAACATCTTAATCTTTAAACATCATGGAGAGTCAAGGTGAATTTTGCCTTTACTTGCTTGTCAAAGGTACCGCAGTGATGTTTCCATTAAGACACTTAATACTACAGGAAATAAACATAAAATGCTATCTTCTTCCCTCTAAGGGTTAAAAGTCACTAATCTTCCTCAACTCTCCCAACATAAGGGAGCAGGATAGCACGGAAGGCATCCTTTTGGTGCCTGCATAATTGGCATTCCAAAGCATATGAATCTTGAATGTAGTAGCTAGTAAGTTAATAGTATGATTCCAGTGACAGGGCTTTCTGTGATGACAATTCCTAGTCATCAACTGTAAGTGATTTAGGGATGTGATGTCTGTCTGGAACAGTCTAACTAGAACTCACCAATTTCTTCCTATGACTGTATTCCACTGAAGAGTGAGAACAATAACAACTGTTTCAGCCCCCCATCCCCTGCTTTGAGGCTATTACAAGACCTGGAAGTTAATGCATCTCTTTCCCTCTTTTAAATTTAACAAAGAATGGTGGGGAAGAGGAGGGTGGTAGGAAGAGAGAAACAGTGGCACATTTTATTCTCTGCCTTTTATGCATGTATTTTCTTCATTCCATAGCTAAAAAGCTTCCCAAATTAAAAAAAAAAAGTATTCTTTTTAGATTCGTTTTCATTATGAAAAATATATCTCATTCCACCTAGACTAACAATATTGCTGGAACAACTTAAGTATTTACTTCCTTTCCATTTTACAAATAAGAAAACTGAGAAATCATAAAATGCTAAAGTATTTTCCTTAAGGTTTTGTAATAACCTCAATTAAGAGTCAACACTTGAATCTAGCTGTATTGTCTGCTATGCTTCCCTCCAGGTAAACCTGCAGATTTAGCAGGCCCAGATTTTTTAATCCCACTAACTAGTTCAGTGTCTACAACATTTTATGCACTAAAAATGCTTGTTGATTGGTTAGTGGATATGTCTCAGACACTGTGCTAGACACTGGGTCCTTTGGATCCTGAATGGGTATCTTCTTAAACTGCTGATTTATTAATTTTTTTCCTAAAGAAAGTGGGTGGAGAAATTAATTTAGACATTTGTTTGCAATAAAAATGAATTCATTTTTTTTAAAAAAGGTCATTCGATTATAGGGTTATAGCCAAACTGTAAAATTAAAATTTTTTAAACCTTCATGCTATTCTTGGGGATTGAAAGGAAACTTAAACTGGATGAAAGAATGTTTATTTAGGTGGTTTCAGGAACTCGCTGAATCAGTAGTCATTTGTAAGCCAGTGTAAACTTGGAAGGAGGTCTTTAATAGAATGCAACATTTTCATCAATCACTTGGATGAAGTCATAGAAAGCAGATATACTAAATTTATAGATGATATGAACCAGGGAGGGATAGCTAACGAGTTGATACTCAGACTCTAGATTCAAAAAAGGTCTTTTCAAACTAGAATTGTTGACTTGAGTTGAATAAAGTAAAAATCAACAGGTACAAAGATAAAGTGCTATATTTCATTTAAAAACTATCTTTACAACCACAGCATAGGGAATAGATTATAAGGAGGTGGAGTGGGAGGTGGTATGCTTATTTGTTTTTGTGAAAACTATTTGAGAATTTTAATTCAATGCATCTACTATGTGATATGGGAGACAAACATGCCAAAACTAACTTGGCTATGTTAAGAGGAAGCATGGTGTCCAGAATAAGGGAGATCAGAATTTTTCTAGCCTTGGACCATATTTGGAGTACTGTGAGCAACTGACAAGCCAGAGAACATCTAGAACAGGAGTTATTATGAAATTTTTATGTATTTTGGGAGCTGTGTTTCAGTATAATGGGTTTCCTTTGAACCAATCTGATTTTCTGTTGGGAAACTAATAACATTCTTCTTTTTTAAAATTATTTTTCCAGATTGCATGCTCTTTCCATTCCTCTCACTCATCTTCCCTCCCCCAAGAAGGCAAGTAATACAATATAGGTTGTAAATATATTATCATATAATACATATTTCTCTGTTCATCTGTTGTGAACAGGTCACATATTGCTTACGCTAGAGAAAAATTCAGGGAGCAGATAAAGTGAAGAATGGTATGTTTTAATTTGCATTTGGATTCCATCTGTTCCTTCTATAGGGGTAGATATCCTTTTCCATCATAAATCTTTTGAAGTTGTCCTAGATCTGGCTTCATGGATACTAGTTAAGTCATTCACAGTTGATCGTCATATATTATTGTTGTTACTGTATACAATGTTTTCCTGGTTCTGCTCACTTCACTTTGTATCACTTCATAAGTCTTTTCAGGTATTTGGGGGATCATCTTGTATGTCATTTCTTATGGCACAACAGTATTTCAATACTACCATATACTACAACTTGTTCAGGCACTCCCTAATCGATGGATAGCTCCTTCAGTTTCCAGTTCTTTGCCACCAACAAAAAAGCTGCTGTAAGTATTTTAGAATATGTAGTTTCTTTTTCCTTAAAAGGATCCATAGACACTTCCAGACTGCCAAAAAGAACCTCTTGCAGTGATTCCCAAAGTGGGCGCCACCATCCCCTGGTGGGTGCTGCAGCAATCCAGGAGAGTGGTGATGGCCATAGGTGCTTTTATCTTTCCTATTAATTGATATTAAAATTAAAAAAAATTAATTTCCAGGGGTGCTAAGTAATATTTTTTCTGGAAAGGTGGAAAGGGGGTGGTAGGCCAAAAAAGTTTGGGAACCACTGCTCTAAAGAGATAGCTAGGCAAGAAAAAACTGGGGAAATTACCACAGGTGGATCTTGAAGAACCTTAGAGAAAGTCTTAGGAAAGGCATGATAACTACCTCCAAGTATGTGAAGGGCTATCTTATAAAAGAAGAATTAGGTGTGTTCTGCTTGGCCTCAGAAGGAAAAAAACAAACAAACAAAAACAGAGGATGAAGAGGAAGAATTCAGTTTGATACAAGGAAAGACTTTTAAAAGTTAGAGTCATTCAAAGGTAGAATGGGATGCCCCCAGGAGGTTGGGCAGCCAGTTTCTCCTTCCTTCAAAGTCTTCATGCACCAGTAGCATCAACACCTATGGGGCATCCTTGTTCAGATATAGATTGGACTAGGTGGGTTCTTTGGTCCCTTTAATCTTCAAGTTAATGATTCTACAAGTATTTCACTAAGAAATATATGTGAAGGAAGAATATGGACAGGCCAGTTTGCATTATAACTGAAAACAACTAGATCTTCCAAGAAAAGTACTGGTAGCAAATGTAGAATCAAATTCTAACTCTTAACCAAAGGATCTGGTTTTTTTTTTCTTCTCTGAGCTATAGAACTATCACGTTTCAGAGAAGAAGTTGACCTCAGATGAGTCCAATTATTCCCTGAAGGAAAATATCCCATACACATAGCTCTACAAGAAGTTGGCTAGTCTGATTAAAGATTTCCAGTAAAGGGTAACCAAACATTTCCTAAGACAGACCATTCCACATTTGAGAAGACATAATTATTAGAATGTTTCCTTCCATCAGGGTCATATCCTTTGACTTCTCTCATAGGTAATCAATTGCCAAATTTTATTCTTCCTACCCCTGAGACATCTCATTCAACCCCTCTCTTCATTCATACAATCTCAGATTCTTCTGTTTGGTCTTCTTGTCCCTATCTTCTTTCTACTCCAATATATTCTCTGCTTAGCTTCCCAAATGATTTTCCTAAAGCCCAAGTCTGGCTAGGTAACCCCTGCCCCCAACACACACAGACACAATAAACTCCAATAGCTTTTTAATATCTTGGGTATAAAATTCTGTTTTTACATCCTTCTCCTGTATCATTTCTCCTGAAGTACTGTCTGGTTCAGCCATACTGACTCTCTGGCTGTCCCTCATACTGGATGCTCTACGTCTTGACTCTGTCTCTTTGTACTGGTAGTTCCTCATGTATAGAATGCTTTTGCTCCCTCTCAGAATTCCCAATTTCCTTCAAGACTCAGCTCAAGTGCCACCTTCTTTCCCTTTCTTGGTCCTCTCAGGTCCTAGTGTCTTCTCCTCCTAGATTACCAACATCAGTTTTTCTGTTTTTTATATATCTCTTTAAATGACAATGGCAATAATAAAAATCAACCTTTCTGAAGTGCTTACTACATGCCAGGCACTATGCTAAGTGCTTCACAATTTTCTCATTTGTTCATATGTTGTCTTCCCTATTAGTCTATAAACTCCTTCGTGGAAGGAATTCCTCTTGTTCCCTACAACCCTAACACTCAGCACAGTTCCTAGCAGAGAGTAACCATTTAATAAAGGCTTATTGCTGATGAACTGATTAGAGGAATAATAAATTTACCTCTTTTGCAACTTCTACCTAGAGCTTCTAAACCTAGTTCCTCGGGGCCAAACAGCATAAGTCTATTTCCTCTTTGAAAGAAGGAAAAAGAATGAAGCTCAGAAGGAAGCAAACCCAGGTTGGGCAGTTTTAAAAGCAAGCTGTAGACTGTTCATGTATGTGTTCAATTGTTTCAGCCATGTCCAGCTCTTCATGACCCCATTTTGGGGTTTTCTTGACAAAGATACTGGAATGGTTTGCATTTCTTTCTCCAGCTCAATTTATAGATGAGGGAACTGGGGGAAAAAGGGTTAAATGACTTGCCCAGGGTCACACAGCTAGGAAGTGTCTGAGGCCACATTTGAAATCAAGAAGATGAGTCTTCTTGATTCTAGGTCTAGCATTTTATCCACTGTGACACCTTGCTGCTCAGGTATCCATATATCTCTTTAAATATATATATTCATATATATATAATAAAAGAATATATGAGAATATCTGCAGTGTGAAATGGAGACATTTGCTAATCCTTTTGAGTTCTGGAAGAACTTACTCTCCTGACATACTGATCCAGGAAAAGGACTAAACAAACTCTTCATTCCCCATTATTACTCTAGACTTTTCCTCTGCCATTCATCACCCATCAGATTATCTTCCTTTGAGGTTCTCTCTATCCAGATATATTATACTATTCAAATCCTCATGACAGTTATCTACCAGTCATTTTTTCTGCTTTCTCAAATTTAGCATCTGACTCATAGTCTTTTTTTTTTTCCTCTTTCAATTCATCTCCTTGTAGTAGGGAACTGTTTATATAAACACATATGTTTATATTACATTAAATAATCTGGTCTACCAGTTCACCAACTCTCTCAATCTGTAAGACTTTTGCCTTCATTTCAACTCAGCCACATATCTGATTTTCATGAAAACCCATATGTGTCCTTTTCCCATGATTCTGAAATTTCCCTTTCTAATAATGCCCTCTTATTTTTCCTTCTCTCATTATCTTTCACTCTTACTAAAATATATTTTTTTTGGTCTTTATTGTGAATTCCAAGGCTCTTCAGCTCTCAATGCTTTTTTAAACTATAATTTCTGCTCTTGGTGTCATTTTCTTTGTTTCCCAATTTTGACCCTACAACCTATTGTAAACAGTATGATTTTATGCTGTCCTCTGCTCTCAAATAACTTGTATCCTTATTCTAGCAATTCCCCATTATCTGCTTCCTTTTCTCCTCCTCACATGCAATTGAATGGTTCTGGAAGAAGTCACACAATTGTGCTGATTTTTGTCAAACTGAATTTAATTGAATTTAAGCACAATTGGACCCTCACTGCAACAAGGTAATTCCTTAACTTTTCCCTAATTATCCTTCTATCATATACCTCATACTGGTTGTTCTAAGTTTTCTGACTATATTGCTTTTACCATCTCTTCTCCTTCACTTCTCAACTACTTGGAATTCTAGTTCCTGACCACGTAGGGCAAATCAAATTTACTAATCATTTCTTCAGGATTTGATACATTTGACCACCCTCTATTCTTGAATACTCTCTCCTCTATTGGTTTTTATAAGTTTTACTTGTTTGTCTGCGCTCATCTTAATTATCACCTATGTTCTTTTCTTTCTCTCTTTCTGTCCTCTGTCTTTTTGTGATTTCAATTGCTTTGGGTTTAGTTATTATCTCTATGTAAATGACTCTCAGATATATTTATTATCTATTATAATTTATATATTTTAAAATACATATTTAAAATTATATATCTGTATACATAGAAAGATGTGTAATACATAATTATACATAATAAAACTATATTATAGATATGCTCATGTTATATCAATGTATAGATTTATGCATATGTAAATCCATTCACCCATATCTCTCTCTCTCTCTCTTTCTCCCCCTCCCTCCCTCCCTCTGTCTGAAATCCTGATCTTTATCCGGAGTTCTAGTCCTTTAACATCAGTATTGGACATTTACAGCTAATGTTCCATAGGCATCTACAGCTTAACATATCTGAAACAGAATTCATTATCGTCCTTCCTCATTCTGAAATTCATCATTCCTGCTGCCATTTATGTATAAGTGCATCATACTTTTGCATATACCTTTTGGTATCTGCCATCATTTCCATCTTTTGTACTTATCTTTTTAATATCTAAGTTGAACGGCTCCCTGTGCATTCATACGTGTTTTTGAGCAAAAACCTTTTTCCTTCTCATATAAAACCCTTTCTCTTGGTGTCCTTGCAATTTCTTTCATGAGGGAGTCCCATCCCTTCTGGACCAATTTCCAGTTTCACTTGAGACATGTCTACATTGCTACAATTTTGATCTGTCCCTCCATTACATTTAATGCCATGTGTGTATTCTGAAGGAAGTAAAATATAAATGAGACTTAATTTCTCTTTAACATATAGACAAATATATCCTTATAGAGGCAGGCAACATGTACCAAAAAAACAAGGGAAGAAAATGAAGTGCATTAGGGCAGACAAATCAGTAACCAGTTAGTGACCAACTAGGAGTTGACATATTTTAGATCAGATTGAGGAGGAAACAAAGAAAAAAAAAATCAGAACCTAGGTTGACAAAGGCGTAACTTCTTTCAGTCAGGGTACTAAAATACATTACATACAATTCATAATTCACAAAGTTTTGGTTTGGTGAAAGGTCAGTTCCTGATGTGTGGGGGCGAGTTCTCACTTCTTTTCTCTCCTTCCTCTCAGTCTCTGGTAGAGTCCACACTACTTAGTACATGAAGAATATCACCCTGCTTTTCCCTAACAGGCATGAGTTTGAGGAGGACAGAAGTGAATAGAAAGTCGAATAGATTGTTTGCATTCTAGATAACACTTGTGTACTTTAGAGAGAAGCCCAATACAAGCAGTCCCTGTGTTTTGCCAGGCCACCATGTGTTCCTGAAGACCCCAGCATAAAGAGGATTACTGTGAGGCAGATGGAATCTTCCCAAAGAAACAATGGGATCATTGAAGGCTACACTGTCGATATAAGACCCGATCTAAGCCCTCAATATAAACAAGTACATATAGCAAAAAATAGTAATAAATAATAGATATAAACCCTAAAGTAACTAAAAGTGGTAAAATTATACATTAAGAAATAAAATTTAACTCAGAAATTATCTTGTTCAGTCTTCTCATGTTATAGATGAACAGAGTGGGGGGTAAAGAGAGAAAGGATGACTTTCTGAAGTCACATCATGAAAGACTGAGTTTTGAAATGTTTTCTTTTACTCTGAGTCAAGTGATGTTTACATTATATCTCACTGCTACTCTAATATAGGTCCTATGAAATGGACATAATTGAACCATGCTCATTGATTATACAAAGCAGGGCCCCGATGTACTATAAAGTATACAAAGAACACATAAAAAATACAACCCTACCATATCATAAATTTGACCTATCTAAAACTAATATGTTAGCTATAATAAACATTAATTATACATTTAATTAACAATAATTTTGCTTGTCTTCCTAGAATTCACAATTGCTTTTGGGGGATGATCTGGATGGGCTTTATCTTATTAAAAAGGCTTTTCAGGGAAATTTACATGGCTTTTTTCTCTCAAAAAATTTTCTCTCAAATAAATAAAATAAATTCTCTAAAATCCATTGATCATGCTTTAAAAAGAATAGTCAATTGTAGCATCTTGAAGTGGAAAAAAGTACAGGCCTAGAAATCAGGAAATCTGGGTTTGAGGGCCATATCTATTAGCAATATGTCTGTGATCCTGCGCAAGTCTCAACTACTCTGTACTAACTTCATTGATTTTGCCTCAGGCTTAAAAAAAATTAGATGGTAGAGTTTCTATCCACTGCCATTGCAGAATAGGTCTTGTCCCCAAAATGAGGCACTAAATGCCATGAGGAGCTTAGGATAATAGGTGGTAATTCGGTACAATTTTCACTTCCAGGTAAACTTATATCTAAATAAATCATCATTTACTAATCAGCAACTTTGCTTCCTTTTTTCTTCTTGCACACTCTCTGAATGCCTCTTTTTCTTACTCTTAACAGTAATCTGTTTTTTTTTTTCATTTCTTTCATTTGGCAGACTCATCTACTAAAATTGTTTAATATCACCAGGTCACTAAAAATCTAAAATTGTTCTAATAGTATATATATTTTGAACAAAAATTCCACCCCTTTAAACCTGCTAGAGATATTTTATCATAGATTAATAAAGTCTTGACAAATAATTGTTATATGCTTTTTTTGTTTTATTATATTTAATTCAAGAGATTTATTTCTGTACCTACAAAGTTATTAGCATGACTTCTGAAAATGCTTAATCTAAAAACATCAGTGCTTGGAGAATTCCAGTATGAGCCAATGATCTTATATATAAATTCAAGTTCTGATTCTTTATTGCACTGCCAACTCAATCTCAAAATATTTTGTTTGGTTTTATTGTTTTGTAGGCGTCTCAGATTAGAATCTATTTTGAACAGGACAATTTAGGCATATTACTGGCTGAATGTCCATTGTTGGCCCAATAATAATTTAATTTTATACATAAATTTTAAAACCAGCAAATGTCTATTTGAGTGGGTACACACAATGCTGCTTTAATTAAATAAAATGTTCCTGATTAATCTGCTAAGTTGAGCTGTTTACAACTTACAGGGAAGGATATATTGTGCATGTGTGTATGTGTGTGTTTTCATCACTACTGAACATAGACTGTTACCTAGCTCCAGGGGATAAGATTTGACATTAGCCAGCTATTGTGCATTAACTACAAAAGCTATCTGATATGTTGGCCAGTAAAATGAAGTTTACTCCAACTCAGGTGCTTGCCATTTTATATTTCTCTCTTGTATTGTTCATTAGCTTTAACTTGAATAACTTTACAATAGAATTTAATAACTTGAATAGAATAACTTAAATAGAAATTTGATAATTTTTTTAAAAAAAGGAAATTGAGAATGCTACTAAAGAGCATCAAGATACACTTTTGTTTTGATTGATGGTTTAGTCTGCCATCCTGAAATAAGAGTAGATGTTATTTTTCTTTCAATGGGTATAACTTCTGTTATTTTTAACAGATGTCAATTAAATATGGAGGTGGTCGGAGTGATTTATGATTGCATTAGGTATACTACAGTGCTCTATATGTAAGAGGAACATTAGTAATTATGATAATAATGACAGACATTGATATAGCATTTTATATCATTTTTTTTTAAACCCTTGTACTTTGGTGTATTTTCTCATAGGTGGAAGATTGGTAAGGGTGGGCAATGGGGGTCAAGTGACTTGCCCAGGGTCACACAGCTGGGAAGTGGCTGAGGCCGGGTTTGAACCTAGGACCTCCTGTCTCTAGGCCTGACTCTCACTCCACTGAGCTACCCAGCTGCCCCATTTTATATCATTTTTTAATGCATTACTGAGTTGGCTACTAGTTTTACTGATTTCAGAGATTGGTTTTCATTTCATCATCTCTTCATTTTCTAGTTTTTTAAACTTGTTTTATATTACCTAATAAGTTAGAAACTTTGTAAAGTTTGAGAGGCAGTCTTCTGGAGTAGAAAAAAATGTAGGATTAGAGACAGACAGAATCCCACTTTTGATACTTTTTAACTGTGTGAAGAATAGGGAATCATTTAAACTTAAAGAAAATCTTAGTTTCTTCATTTGTAAAATGACAATAAAGCTAGGTCTTGATTAATGTTAATTCAAATAATGCAAAATTCAATTTAGTGGAAATTAGAAAATGACATCAGGTCTCATATGATGTGAGACAAATTCAACTAATGTGATACTTGGGAGCTAATTGAGGGTTTAGCATGCTGTTTCATTGACAGTTTGCACTTGCCTATCATAGTGTGTGGATATAATGTGCCACTGTGTACCAATACCAAAAGTTCTGTTATTTTTTTGAAAGAGCTTAACAGAATGGACAAAAGGAAGGATATTTCAGATGGAAACAATGCTAATTTGAAAAAGGACATGTTGTTATTATATTAGGACAAAACTTTGGTGTAACTGAATGGCAAGAACATTGTCAGAGTAACTCTAACTTAGGATAAGTTGTACACATAGATGGCACCGAATATTCTACAATAAAATCAAAAGGCAAAGGTGCATTAGCCCTTCATGATTTGCAAACATCTACAAGAACAGAAGTGTTACACTAGTAAAAATAGAAATGAAGTGGTAAGGAAAGCAACTTTAGTGCAAGATTTGATCACTTAAAAAATCCAAGTTCAGTTGCATAATTTTAAAACTATCAGAGAAGTGGCCAGTGTAGATGAGGAAATGACAGTTAGCCTTATGTTTCAAGAAAATAACTGAAGAAGGTAGGTCCACTGATGAACAAAATTTTAATGTGGGTTAAACAGCATTATTTTGGAAAAGAATGCCTTCCAGAACATACATTTTTAAGAAAGAAAAAAAAACTCATCCTAGATTTAAAATGTTTAATGTATCATGCAACACTTTTATTGGGAGGTAATGCAGAAGAGAATTTTGAATTAAAACTGATGCTTGCTTATCTATCTCAAAATCCTCTCAGTCTGAGAAGCTACAACCATTAACTGCGCTGTTACTTAGTGGTAAAATAGGAAAGCATGAGTGACTAAAGCTCTTTGAAAAATGGTTTGAAAATTGTTTTATCTCAGCTTTTAGTATTGTGTTTAAAACAGTACTGATTTTAGATAATGTGCCAGATCCTACAACTACTCTTGATTCATTGTATGTGAATATGTGTGCAAATTTACAAAGATGTGAATAAAGCTCTCTGAACTGATCAACATATATATGAAAATTTAAAGAAAAAGAAGACAGTTCTGTCTATACTGCTAAAATATATTAAACGACAACAATGACATTATCATCAGAGTAGGCTTGTCTTTAGATCTAGTATTCAATATTTTTTGCTTAAGTTTTAAGTTGTTTCATGTAACTATTCTATTATGTTGAAATAAATCTGAATCAAAATTTTTTTTTCTTATTCCTTGCTCTTATATAACAGATAACTTTTTCAAGGTTTCTTACATATTTCTTACATATTTCACCTGGGCTGGAAGCAATGGCTACACTTTAATATTATAACTTCTAATAGCATAAATTTGAAAAATTCAACCACAATAGGATTAGTTAGTCCCACAAATTGGAAAATAGCTGTACTTTCTATAATGCTCATAAAGTTGTTAGAATGAAAGGAGATTTACATAAAGCACTTTGTACAACTTTAAAGTGCTATATTCATGTCAGTTATCCTCATTATTACATGGCATGATGATGATGATCTTAATCAAGCAACAAGCATTTAATAAGCAAAAGAAAAACAATCTTTGGCTTCAAATAGTTTGTGTATGAAATTAAAAACAGACTTGTTCTTCTTGACCACGCTGGTGAGAATTAGGACTATTTAGTACATATTTTGGAAAGGTGAATTTGACATCAGTAAAATAATTTAACTTTCTAATACTTAGAGTTGTCATAAAAATGGAATGGATTTCCCCCTAATGTGATGTGCTCCATCTACTAGAAATCTTTAGGTGGAGACCAGCTGGCCCCTTGAGGTGAGGGTTTGTAGATGAGTCCCATTCTTCTGGTAGGGGCTGCACGTGATGACTTTTGAGCTCCTAATAACTATCCCCATGAACATCATACTCTTGATACCTTCTAAAATTTTTCAAATAGGTTCAAACACTAGCTGACCTTATGGAACTAGAAAGGCTTTGGTGATTTTTCTCTTTTTCTCTCTCTTCCTCCTTCCCTTTTTTCTTTTCCTTCCCTTCCTTCCTCCCTCCCTCCCTCCTTCCTTCGTTCCTTCCTTCCTTCTTCCTTCTTTCCTCCCTTCCTCCCTCCCTCCCTTCCTTTCTTTCTTCCCTCCCTCCCTCACCTTCCATCTTAGAATCAATGCTATTGATTCCAAGGCAGGAGTGGTAAGGGCTAGCCAATGGGGGTTAAGTGACTTGCCCAGGGTCACTTATAGTCTCTAGTGTTTAGGCCTGGCTCTCCATCAACTGAGCCACCCAGCTGCCCCTAGATTTCAAAATAGATTGTTTGTCCATTGTCCCAGGACCATTCCAGCTAAGTTTTAAGAGGGTCTCCATTAGAAGATAGTCTACCCATTGGTGAATTGTTTTCGAAAGAGTGTGAGAAGTGAGGAGAACAACACATGAGGGTGTCTACTAATGTATAGAAGAGTTGTTGATGTCTTGAAATTGAAGTTGAAAAACAAGAGCACATGATGGAACATTTCTCCCAAACCCCAAATGTCTTATATGCTATGGATCAAAACGGTGCTCATAACAGAAGATCTGTTATGTCTAATTTCCATGCAAAGAAATCTCTCTAGGTTAAGATGAGATTGCTTATCCAGAAGGAACGCTAATGTGCTCAAGAATTTATGTCTCCACGGTTACTTTTACAATTTCAAAAATGAGGCTGATCTCCATCCTCAGTTGCTGTGGCTTCTCCCAGAATGTCTCTTTCCTACTCAAGCTGGAATGCACTGTTAGAGGCACCTCCATTCTGAGCTATGAATCTGCACTCTCCAGGGCAGAATGGGGAAGAGGGAGGCAGGGAAAGCCATTGTCAGTCCTTTTGCTTATACAGAAGGGTCCCATCAAAGCAGCAGCAAGACTTACCCTGGAGGGTGACTGTGGCCAAGAGTGGTAAAAGTGCTCCACCCTACCCCGCCCCCCCCCATGCCCTACTCCATTCCTCAAAGTTACTGGGTACCCTAGAATGGAGCAGAACAAAAATTCAAATGTCTTCAAATTCCAAAAGGAATGATTTTTCTGCTGCAGAAGTAGAAATGCATTTGAAGATGTACTTATGGCATACCTTCAGCAATGGACCAAGAATACATACCTAGAGTGACCCTAATTATACAGTCTTGTTAGACACTGTGATAATTAGATTAAGTCTACACTGCCCATCTTTAAATTTAATCACCAAAGGTGAGAACATCTCCAATTTTGGGAGGTCCGTAACCCATGTGTGCTAGAGTGGGTGGCAATCAGAATAGACTGACTGCCCCCTAGGCAGTCCTAAGAGAAGGGCCTGTTGTGATTATTCACGCAAATTAATATATTCCAACTAAAAATCCTTTTCCCCCATTATAACACTGACACTATGTAATTCTTGAGAAAATTGGCCTGTGTGCATGATGGAAGTAAAAGTGTTTTGTTGTTGTCCTTCCATTGTGTCCAACGCTTCAGAACCCCATTTGGGCTTTTCTGGAAGGGCAATGATACTGAAGTGGTTTGCTCTGGATCATTTTATGGACAAGGAAATGGAGGCAAACGGGATTCAGTGACTTGCCCAGGATCATCTAAATATGAAGGATCCCAGAATGTTTACGCTGAAAATTTAACCGCCAGCCTTTGCGGTTTTAATCTGGCGCCAGCCTTCCCTGGGCGCATTGGACAGTGGTTCTAGTTGACACAGCAGGCTAGCCTATAGATAGCGGGAATTCTAGAGGAAACCTCCGAGGCCCCTCCCTTCCGGTCTTCCTCAGCCACCTCCCTCCAGGCCCGTCCACATTGCAGAATGAGAACACGCATGCCCACTTTCACCCTTCCGCTGCCATGCTAAAGGAGGTAATGCCTACCATATGTTGGAGCGACTCAAATGAAGAACGTGATCTATACATAGCAGGACGATTAAGAATGGGTCTGTTTTCCTATTCTCTCTCCCTCCTTTCCCTTAAGTTATATTCACTCTACAATGTACCTGCTTCATTCTGAGGGAGAGGAAGTGACTCATGAATAACATTTACCTCCTGGGGGCTATTATGAGGCTGGAAAGCTGCAACTAGGTAGGAGGGTGACAAACAATACAGAAATGTCTACATAAATAGAAAGAATTAATTATCTTGGCAAGAACTTTGAGATCTTCCAACACAGTGTGTGAAACAAGAACAAAATAAAGTAAAATTGGGAAAATGAAATGTTTTTTTTTCTTATGAAATGAGAGTTTTGAAAAGGAAGGACTATGATCAAGAGAGAATTACTTCCTGACATTAATAATAAATGTCCCATTAAGAATGACAGAGAAAAAAAAAAAGAAATGCCAATGAGGGAAGCTATGGTTAATGATGAATTTGAGTTTCTTAGACTTACTGAAATCCAATTCAGAGGCAGGAGAACTGTGCACTGGGTCTAGCCCTACCTTTTACCACCTGACCGTCCACAGCGAAATCAGTGACTTCTCTGGTTTGGAATAATGTGTTGTAGTAGATAAAGCTGGAGATTTGTAGTCAGGAAAGCCTGAGTTCAAATCCCACCTTAAACATTTACTGGTCATGTGACCCTGGGAAAATCGCTGAACCTTCCAGAGAGTCAATTTATTGATCTGCAAAACAGGGAAGTTGGATGCAGTGTCTCCTCTGGTTTTAAATCTATATTATAGTTTCAGTCATGTCCAACCCTTTGTGACTCCATTTGGGGTTTTCTTGGCATTGTGTCCCATCTACCTGCCCCAAAACTATGATACTAAGATGTATTCTCTTTGGTTATAACATGCTAGATCCCTCTGGAGAAAGTGAATCAGATTAAAATGTAATTCGGAAATATTTCATTAAATAAATAAAAATATAATAGAGCATAGATAATATGTGGGTTTCTAATTTAATACAACTGTCAGGGATCTCTATCTAAAGCTTAGTGGCCTCCCCTTTCTTAGTTTTGATACCACTTTTCAATTCTAAAATTCTACTTAAATAAAATGCAAACTTACAACTGATATCATTCTTGCTACTGTCACTGTCAATGGAACATAAACTTTGACATATTTTCTAATAGCAGTTACATTAGTGGTAGAAAACACACACACACACACATATATATATATGTATATATATATAGTGCTTTAAGGCTTTTGAAGTACTATATATATAAAGATATATAATATATGTATGTATGTACATGTATATATAGAAATATATATACTCACACACAGATTTATATGCACACATGCACAAACATGTATATGTATGTGTATATGTTTACACATGTACATGTATGTATATTTACACACATAAAACACATACCCATCTATCTCATTGTGGGGGAATTCTCTCTCCCAAAACGTACACACAAATTTATTTCATTACATATTCCCCAGTTGTATTTTTTAAATTAGTATTTGTTTTCTAAAAATGAATCCCCAAAATCTCTTCCCCTTGAGAAGGCAAGCAATATATCAATCATAGAATTCACTTAACATGTATATGTGTGTGTGACTTCTTGACTCTTAAGTCCATCTCCAACATGCGATATCCATGAACCATGTAGCTCATTCATCCCTACTCCTTCCTATGAAGGGCCCAGGCAATGAATGGCTCATTGGGACTTGGATTCGTTTTGTGGAAAATTGACTGACCGGCAAGGGGATGGCGACAATGACTAGAATCTCAATATCATTCACCAACTACAAATCTAAAACCAAGGGCTTTCTCCTGGTAACCAAAGGATCTTTGGCTTTTCCACAAATGTTCCTCTTAAAAATGAACTCTGTATTTCCTAGACACAATCTCTTCATCTTCTTCCTCCTCCTCCTCCTCTTCTTCTTTCCCCAGTTAGATAACTCTTAGAGTGCCTGTCATTTTTTGGTCCTGTCCCAAGTGTCAGGTCCTTTGCCTTACCCAGACTTCACTACCTTGAAGGCTGCAGTTCTTCATCTTTGAATCCCCCACCATGCGTGACACAGAGAGGAGACTCAATGAGTGTTTGCTGTTTCTACCACCACTCTATCTTTCACATCATGCCATGTTCATTTTTTTTCCATACAGATTTGTTCTTGTCACTTCTCTTTTTCGATATAGCTCAATTGCTCTCTGTTGCCTAATGAATAAAGTTAAACATTCTTCTTTGGCATTCAAGGCCCTCTGCAAATGGGTACTACCTTGATTTTTGTAGCCTCCCATTATACTATGTGGCTTCACATACCCTGAGCTCCAGCCACTTTGGACTTGGCCATATTCCTCTGTCTGCCTACTCCCCCTCTTTGTCTTTGCACATGCCATTCCTTATTCCTGTAATACCCTAATCCATTCCATCTGTTGAAATCCTATCTATCTTTAAGACATCACAATGCCACGACCTCCATGAAGCTTCCCCTGACGTCCCCAGTTGGTAATGATTTTTCTTCCTCAACTCTCATGATGCATGGCGTCCATTATCTACATTTTCCTTGTGTACTCAGTATGTAATCTTTTATATTAAATTACATCCTATCTCCATGTTAGAAACAAGCTCAATGGAGGCAGTCAGATTCTTCACCTATCAACTATGCTCAGTATATAGTCCAAACTTAGTAATCATTTTTTGAATTAATCTGAATAAGTAACGACTTACTCTCCTATAAAATATTTGACTGAGATGAAAGGGTGAAAACATAAAGAAAGAGGGGGGGGGAAACCCCAAACCTTACTTTCACTTTTTACCTAAAATGTTTATCTTAGTTAGAAAGCTATTGTCAATTAAGCCAATGAGAAATTCAATCAATGAATCAATTAACAAATCTATATTAATTGCCCACTATTTTCAAGATGCTATGACAGGTGCCACATGGGACACAGCCATGACCCTAATAAGGTCCTTAGTTAACAATCCATAAGTCTACAATCTAATTTAAAAGTCACATTCACATTTGCCAAAATTTGCCTTTTTGCAATCTCTGGCCATGGCTTCCCCTTCTCACCTCTAGGGACAAATAATACAATTCTAATCATTCTTCCCTATAAAAGTCCTTCAAGTATTAGAATATGGCTATCAGTTCTCCCCTCCGCCATCCCTAATCTTTCTATTTCCGGGATAAAAACTCCAATTTCCTTCAACCAATATTCTTGTGGCATAAGCCTGAGGCCGTTCACCATTTTACCTTCCTCTGGAATTTTGTATTCAACAATTTATATTGAAGGCAGGAGAAAATAGGCAAAATAATAAGTAAATATTTGGGTAGTTAAATGAGGTGTGTTGGTGGTAGGGGCTGTAATAAGATTTCTCTTTCCCTCCTATGTTGTTCTTTATTCATTACAAGGCCCTGTCCACAGAGGGAGATGAGCAAATATTTGATGACACGAACAAAATAAAACCATTTACTCATGCACTATGTTCTTAATTTTGGATAAAGTGCTACCTATCTGGGAGTCTTCTGATGAATGCTACAGAATCCAGAGGGAATAGAGTGCCAACTAGAAGCACAAAATAGAAAGGAAGCTCATGTTCTAGCTTGACCTCTGGCATGAAAACTTTTTTTTTTCTTTTTAAACTCTTACCTTAGACCGTCTGGGTATCCATTCTAAGGCAGAAAAGCAGTAAAGGCTAGACAAAGAGGTTAAGTGACTTGCCCAGTGTTATTACACAGCTAGAAAGAATCTGAGGTCACCTTTGAACCCAGGACCTCCCCACTCCAAACCAGGTACTCTATCCATTGTACTACCTAGCTGCCCCTCACTGCATCTTTTTTGATGTTGGGAGAATCTTGGTGCCTCTACAGGCCTGGCTGTTGTGATCTTTGGTAAAAAGGGATAGTTTTTACCCCACTGCGCTTCTCTTCAGAAGC
Source organism: Gracilinanus agilis (assembly GCF_016433145.1). Taxonomy (NCBI): domain Eukaryota; kingdom Metazoa; phylum Chordata; class Mammalia; order Didelphimorphia; family Didelphidae; genus Gracilinanus; species Gracilinanus agilis. Next base: position 538,798,721 of record NC_058130.1, on the reverse strand, counting down.
TATGCTCTGGTACCAAGTGAGAAAAGACATGTTTGTTGGTTTTTTTAACTTTACTTTCTGTTTTAGTAACAACTGTAAGACAAAAAGGCAAAGGCTAGGCAGATGGAGTTAAGTGACTTGTCCAAGGTCACACAGCGAAGAAATATCTGAGGCTGGATGACAAAATACCCTTTTAATGAATACCTGGACTTTTTCCAGATACTTAAATACACATCTAGGTCAAATCTCTCAATCCTTCTTCTTCTGTTCAGAGGAAGGAAGGAAACACCCATTTATTAATAAGCTCCTACTCAGTCTCAGACTGAGTTATGTTATGATAATTAACAATTATTTTTATTTTTATTATTTATATATTATTTATACTTTTAATTTATATTTATTATGATATTATATAATGTAATATTATATACTTATTTATAATTAATAATAACAATAATTAATATTATCACATTAGACACTTCACAGATATTGGCTCATTTGATGCTCATAACAACCCTGAAGAGGTAGGTGCTATTGTTATCAGCATTTTACAGTGGAGAGAAATGAAGGTTAAGGAACTTACCCAGAATCATACCGCTAACAAGCATCTGAGGCTGTCTTTGAATTCAGTTCTTCCTAACTCCAGGCCCATTTCTCTTGCCACTGGGGCACCTGTCTATCTCACAGAGAAGTCCATGGATGGGACAGGATTGCTGTTTACAAGTATTTGGAAGTCTGTTAGGGGAGGCAGGGTTGAATGGATCTGCTTGGTCCCAGAAGGCAGAACCAGTATTATTGGGAGGAAGTTGAAAAAGGACCAATGGAAGCTGGATGTTGGGGAAATTTCCTAGTAATGAATATCAGCCCAAAGCTGAATTGAACTGCTTCCATGGAGGTGGGTTTCCCTCTTTGGAAGTCTTCAGGCAAAGGCCAAGTGACCACTTGTCAGATTTGTCAGAGTAGGAACCTCTTTTACAGAAAGGTTAGACTAGATATCTGGGGAGCTCCTTCCAACTCTGAGATCTTGTGACACTTCGTTAGGTACATTTTATCCCGTGAGCTATATAGAATTAATGAAGTTTGTTTGTTTGTTTGTTTTTAAATTGGAGTGATGTGGCACAGAAAGTGTGAAACTTAACCTTGTGGCAGCATACCAAATAACTTGGAAGAAGAGGAAAAAAAATTTATACATAGAGAGAGGATTTACTTTTTAAAGAAGTTTTTAGACTTTTTTAGCTTTTTAGAAATATATCTATTACACACAGCAAAACATGTCTATTTTACAAGTTCTGTCCTAATTTATTACATCTGCGTTTTAAAAGAAAATAGGCTTATACAGTCTATAGTCCAAGGGATGTATATGTATGATTATGAAAGGAGGAATTACAATATAGTTTAAACTAAAAACAAAATTAGTCAGCTAGTATTTCCTAAGTCTTCCACAGCCACGTGAGGGAAAAAACCAACAACAATCTATTAGGTTGATGGTATGAAGCAGTCATAACCAGTGTGTGCCACTAGACAAGCATTGAAAGAAGTATTAAGAGTTGGAAATGGATACTCTACTGCACTCCAAATTATTCAAGTACGTACTCTAATTTTTAAAAATATATTTTACAAACCTACAATTAATGATTATTTGCATCCACAGCCGATTATTGATTAATCACTGAGCAATTATAACATGGCACCTCAGCTCTAACAGCTCTGGTTTTCAAGTCCTTTTTGACATTATCTGCTCTTTCTTTATGTCCTTAAGATAATTTTCTTCCCAATTTATATCTATTTCTATTCAGGCACGCATCTTTTAGCTTAAAAGGAGCTAGACTAAAATGTCTTAAAAATTTAAACACTTAATTATTTTTTTTTCTCCACTCTAAATTACCCAAAGGTAAAAAAAAATTGTGGACAGGGACTCTCAGATCTAAACAGGAATGCTGTAAAACTAAATACAGAGAAGAAGAAATACTAGAGGAAAGCTATCAACACCTTTTGATATTAAACATTCTTAAGTTATTCAAGAACATGAGAATAGTGAAATACTACATTATATTATGTTTTCTTCTTCTCTACAGTGGAGGCCATGGTATTTTTAAAAAATTCTTCATGAAATGGAAGAGATTCTTTGGGTTTTATTTTTCCTCTGCAAAGAGAAATCACACGTTGAAATGTTCCTTCTCTTTCTCAGTTGCTTCAGATGTGATAACTTGATGTTATCTGATTTATCTGAGTACTCTGAATGTTGAACTACTTAGAAATAAAATTACCCCCCTCCCTCCTCCCATAAACAATTAAATGTAAAAAAAAAAGCCAATGTTTTCAGACTTCTAGGAAACATTGCAAATAAATATTTTAAACTTGAGCACAACTTTTTTATTTTATGTTTCCCCAAGCAATGTTAGAAGAAACAATTTTTAAAAGTCGCTTACGTGAAACTCTTGAACCACTTACTGTGCTTTTGATTCTTCGGAGGCCCCCCTGGTAGTGATTCTTCCTTTAAATTTAAAAGCCTAATGAACCCAGATTTTCAAAAGTAGCTAATATTGGGTTGAGGGCCAAACAATATAATGATGCAGTGCTATTTGCATTATTCCTGTAGCTATTTGATTTTGACAAGCCCACATTTGGTAATTAACATGAGAATGCCCCCTTGGGCCGTTCTCCTGTTAGCTAAAATATCTTATAAATTACTGTAATAAAAGGGGAAAAAAAGGGAACACGCTGCCTGTCAATGTTTCAACTTATCTAGCAGGAGGAGACAATGCCCTGAACTGGAAACATGTGAATGCCAAATGGGTGCATAATTACCCTGCCCACCCCCAGCTGAAGTAGTCACCTGCCCATCAGAAAGAAGTGTATACAAAAACACAGAACAGATAGGTTTCCTAAAGAAAAGGATGTGCTCTCCTGTTGGACAAACAGCATGTTTGTGAGTTTGAAGGCTCGGTAATCATGCCTTATCCAATTCTATCACATCATATTCTGAAATGAATTAATGGTCAGGCAATCTCATGCTACAAACATAAGGAAGCAGCCTGGATATCTTCTATTTTAAGGTCTGCTGACACAGCCTAAGAAGTAGTGCCATCTAGCAAGGATGGCAAAGGCCGACTAACTCACCATCCTCCTTAAGATAAATGGAGTAACGTTGCTATCACATGCACTGCATGTACATTTGTGGTTAGGAGTCAAATGTCCCCATGACACTTCTCTTTGCTCTAAACTGTCTACAGACTCGTAATCAGCTAAGTGTCAAAAGAGGACAAATGATAGGACTTTATGTAGTGTATAAGTATCAGTTATTAATTTTGGCACTGGAAAATGAAGAAAAATTCAGAAGAATTTGTTAGAAAAAAATCAAAATCTTTTTTCTCATCTTTCATTCATTTCACTTAAATGTGGATGCATTTAGATCTAGAGTTTATTAATAAGAGCTTCATGGAGTGGCATAATAGTTAAAGAACAGTGAAAGAATAAAACAATAGCTTATATATATTTATACTATATATTTCTAAGGTCCCGCAGAGTTTATAAAATGTTCTCAAATATATTATGTGATTTGAAGACCACGGCAATCTGGAGAGCTTGTCAGGGCAGGCATTATCCCCACTGTCTCTAGAGGCAGTGTGGCATAATGGATAATGTGATGGATTTGGAGTCAAGAAGACCTAGGATTAAATCTTTCCTTTTAGAAAAAGTGACTAGCTTTGGGAACCTGCAATATCACTTAAACTCACTTAGCTTCAGTTTCCTCATTTATAAAATAGCACTTAACTCACAGGGTTGTGAGAATAATGAAATAGAAAGTATATAAAGTGTTGTTATAAAGTATATATGTGTGTATATATATAAATAATGTGTGTATATATTTATAAAGTATATATATGTATATATATATATATATAAAGTATATAAAGTGTTAAGTTGTTAAGATTCAAGAACCTGGATTGGCTAGGTAGTTCAATGGATAGAGTGTTGATTATGGAGTCAGGAAGACTCGAGTTCAAATTTGGTCTTACTGTGACCCTGGGCGAGCCACTTAATAACTCTATGCCTCAGTTTCCTCAACTGTAACGAGGATAATAATACGACCTTCCTCACAGAGTTATGATGAGAACCAAATGAGGAAATGCTTGTAGAGCACTTTGAAAATCTTAGTGTTCTATGAATACTATTGTTGTTGTTATTGTTATATCCACATCAGTTACTACTACTAATCCTATGGAAGCAATGATAGAAAGTGAGGATGAGATAGTTTAAGTGACTTGTTCAAGGGAAAATGGTTAAAAAATAGTGGAATGAGAACTAGACCCCAGTGATGTTTCCATTAAGCCACGCATTTAAAATATACTGGTATTTATAAGTGAGTATAGTTTGACAAGTAAAGATATGTTGAACAGAATGCACGGAATAAAAGCAAACTTTATTTTCTCAAAACATATTTTCCCCTATTGTCACTAAACCAAACTATTATTTTACTCATTTAATGCCTCAGGTTATTTTAATCTGGGACCATACCCATGTTAGCATGAGCCAATAAATTGCTGCTGATTGAATCACAGTTTTCAAGGTTCTATTACTTAGGGTCTTTTTCTTTTTTAATACTCTTGCTAAAAGGTCTAAGGGAATCAATGGATATAAACTGCAGACTTATTGATAGAAATGCTAGGGTGTGGAAAAGAATGTAGATCAAAAATAGCTGTGTTTAATCCATAGCAGACATAATTTGTTACTACTGCTAAATTTGAACAGGAACAGATTCAAAATAATGTCACTGCTCCCATTTTTGTGCCACAGAGTAATGACATTTAATCAGGAATATTACTACAGTCTTCTGCTGACAGCTGAGACACATAACAAGCCAACTGATATAACTCTTGTCCTGGTGCTGCTGGCCTATGAACAGTAGCCCAAACAGGACGCTGCCCAGTCTCAGGTACGATGAGCCTCTAGTATGACAAACTTTCACTAGGAGATCCTCTGTTTCCTAAAGATTTTGGGAAAATGTCTCCTGTTTTCCCTTCTTCCCCTACCTTTACCACCTAGCCAACCAGGGCTTCAAGAAGAAGCTGTTCTGGCAGAGGCTGGAATGCCAGGGTGCCCGACGATAGCCAGGTCTGAGGTAACAAACGCTACACATTACAGTGTGCCCTGGCTCCAGCTTTGTTAGATCAATGTCCTGTAATTACCTAGGACCTGCCTGCACAAAAATCAATTGTTTATTATTTCTTATTCACATCAAGCAAGGAAACTTGTTCTCTGCGAGAGTCATGGTAAAGGAAACGTCCCCATACCTTCCAGGGTTGTCACTCCTTGCCCATCCTAAAAATTATTAACAAACCCAAAAGATTTGTAAAGTGGCATGAAGCCTTGGGTTCCTATATGCCCCTTGTTTCTTAGGTTTTGTACTAGAAATGGAAAGAAAACTGTCTGGGAAAAGACCCCTTTTGGTATGAAAGGGTTGGATTTGGGGGATATGAATTAGGAAGAGAATTTTTTAAAATGACCTCCCCCCAACTATAAGAATAAGGAAGAGCTCACTTAGCTTTGGTAATTCCATTATTAATTTGAAATAAAATTAATAGATAGATGTTATATTTTCTCATTCTTTTGTTAACACCTAGTGCAGAAATTTATAAAAAATCATAATATTTACAATGTAGTCTGATACCTTCAAATTTCAAATTTCTGGGATGATCAAAGGATGATGGTCCTAGAGCTGGCAGAGACTTAAGAGGTTATCTAGCTCAATTCCCTCTTTTACAGTTGTGGAAACTGAGGTCCCGAAAGGTTAAGTGATTTGTCTAAGGTGTTAGTGGAAGAATTGGGATTCAAACTCAGTTCCTGTGATTCCACATTCACCAGCCTTTGCACTGGACCACCTAGGTTTTCCCTCCCCAGAATAGATAAGAAGCATTCTTTCTTTACCTCTTAAGATTGCATGCTATGAATGAATGGTACTATGGACCATGTCACACAAATGGCCACCCCAGCTTTCACTCCACTCTGACCTGAACTCAAGTGGCACCTCACAGATGAATGATTCCATGTCACATTAGAAATGATGAGTGCTGCCCAGCCTCCTTCTCCTGTCACACCCCAAGGGATTGCTCTTTCAACATTCAGATGACATCTAGCAAGATTATCATTTGAGCTCAACAGTTTGGACCAATTTTCCCATCTCCCAGCTATCAACAAAAAAGAAAATGAAAAAGAGAGAGAGAGAGAGAGAAAGAGAGAGAGAGAGAGAGAGAGAGAGAGAGAGAGAGAGAGACAGAGACAGAGACAGAGACAGAGACAGAGACAGAGAGACAGAGACATGCAAGAATGTAGTTGGGGGGTTGAAGGTGGGGGTGGAGGTAGGGTGCTCAGTGCTATTTGATCAAACATGGTATGTGCAGCCCCATAACTAAGCTGACACAAATACACCACCATATCCTGTAATACTGCTTAAAAGATGAGGAACAGAGCTGGAGTCCTGCTGGATTTCCCTTAGCAACCTGACAGGAGCCCACAAGGTCAGGTAGCAGGAAGCGTAGAAAATTATACAGAGGGGAATTATCAGCTAAATTATTTCACTATACTCAGGATTTTTACTGTTCCTCCCAAGACAGTGGCCTCTTGCTACCCGTATTAGAAACATGAATAAAAAGACACGAATAACAAAAGAAGCTAAAAAAAGGAAGGGGGCAAAAAACCCTTGTGTTATTTTTAAAAATTCACATCCTAGAAACTAAAGCCTAGAGATGCAATTTGGTGTGTATATTACATATATAACATAATTATGTGTATTTATGTAATACATACATGGATGTATACATGTATTATATATACCCCCCTTTTGTTTGGGGCTGAATGGTAATGGGGGGCTGGGCTAAAAGACTTCCCATGATAAGGTTTGCTTCACAATCTTAAAGCAGCGGTAGCAAGCATGATTTATCAATTAACAGGTAATGAAAAAAATTCTCTGCAATTAGAGATATGATTTTGCTCAAACAGGAAGCAGCACCATACAACTGTGTACTCCTCTGAGGATAAGTCAGCTCCTGTCACTAATGTGGAACACAGCTAATTTTAACAGAGAGTGTGTGGGCCCCTTGGGTAATGCCATGTTGATGAAGGAATATACAGTAGGGAACCCCCAAAGGACCAGGCTGATTGGAAAGCCTCAGGAAAGGTGTAGGGAAATTACATTTCCTGTTTCTTAGCAGAGTTATTAAAGGGAAAGGCAGCTTTAATCACTGAAAGACCAGTTGCTATATTATTTTTGATTTATATACCAAAACAATATCCCTTATTCCTTGGTTGCTTTTTAATATATATGTCAGCTTAGTCAATAATATATTTCAGTACAGCACATAAACAACTGTAGGTTCATGTTAAAAATGAGAAGGGCTTTAATAGATTATAAAAGATAAAGCATATTATAGCCACTCAACCCAAAGTCAGAGCAAATTACAGTGGACTGATTTCTTTCTGAATCTTGAAAAACAGAGACACATCTTAAAGGAAAAAAATTTTTTTAAAAAAACAAAACACCTCCAAAATTATCCTTTGATGTGTGAAAATAAGGCTTTGTGGGGTTAAGAATATGTTCCTCTTTTTGATAAATATACACATTTCTCCAAGACAAAATTTTAAGCAACAGAAAAGAATGGGAGTAGACACATAGCAATGGAACCTTTGCATCAATATGACTCTCTGGCAATTAGGTCAATATGTTTACAAAAAACCTTTTACAGTTAATGGATGCAATGCTTTACAGCTTGATCCTTATTTAACCATGGCAGGTGAAATTTCTTTTGTATACTGCATTCATGACCGTACCATTTTTCATTGGAAACTGGTATGGGAACCTACTTTTTAACCCAATGAAAAGAAATATAAAAAGGAAAACTTACACATGTTTGTGCCAATATTGTAAATTCATTAAATACGCTTTATGATCTCTTTATAAATGGGTTACCCTAAGTATCCTAATTTTTAACATCATGATAAAAAAAACCTTGTCAAAAACCTCAACACTAAAATATTTTCAACAACAATATGCCTATAACCTTTAATCAAAAATGGAAACAATGTGTATTTTAAAATAAGTGCTGGATAAAGACTCAGGAAAAGCAAAAGACCTTGACAGAAATATGGTGAGTAGAGAGGTCCTGATCTTTCATCTATGACTTCTGTACCTCATAGGAATGGTTACTCCAAGAGGGAAGAACTCATTCAGCTCTGAGGCAATGGCTACCTTGCCCTAAGAGGCAATCCATCTCTGAGTATATGAAAAACATGAAACATGCAGCTTTTGCTCTTTTTGTAACAGAAAGACTGAATCATTTCACAACTCCAACTTAGAATTCCTTTTTAAGAAGCATTGCAAATTCCTCTACTTACCATAGAAGAATTCTAGTATATGTTGAATGAGAGTAACTTTCTCTTCAAATGAGATAATGTATGTAATGTCAAGTCTTAAAGTGCTATATAAATGTGAACTATTATTATTATTGTTATTCAAAACACAATAAAGAATTTCAGCATTAAAGTTGCATCAATTTAAATCATGGACAACTCTGCACCACAGTGGCAAAAGTTTCCTCCTTTGCCTAGAAAAAAAATATTTTGAAATGGGTTCTCCCTTCAAAATTTCCACTTATTACTTCTGATTAAAAATTAGACACCATTCTTTCACTGTATCACCAGGATCTGTATTGCTCATAATGGACCCTTTTTCATATACCCCAACCTGGCTTAAAATACAAAATCACAAAGGTTTATACCTATTCAATTCTAGAAGTTTCAATGAAATTTCTTTGTTTCAGATAATGCGATCAATCCATTTATGTTGTCCACCTTCTCCCTCACACATATACACACAAACCCACACAGCCAGGTCGCCTAAGCCTTGGCTTCACTTTGGAAGGGTTCATTTTATTATTCAGAACATGAAAAAATCCTTTAACTTCCACAAATGCTGAACTTCATATTTTTCTTCATAATGCTTCTTGGATAATGGCAGGTTAGAAATGATCTATTCATGGACCTTTCTTCTTAACTTATTTTCATTTAGAAGTCAGCAAATGCTGTGGTGCCCCTAGTGGTGAGATCAGAGGCAACAGACTGCCAAGGGCTTCCTAGGGATCAGAAATGTCCTCAGTCTCAACCATTACTAAGAACTTCACACAATGGTCCAGTTATTTGGATTATACCTCTCTGGGATTAATCTCCTACGCTCCAAAAACAACTAAGCTTATTAAAGGAATCCACTCTCTTGACATAAAAAGAAAGAAATCCTTGAAACTGACGGAATCTCATTCCAAATATTTCCAAAGAATTTTTGAAAGAAAGAAAATATTAGAGTCATATTTAGAGGTTCACAATTTGAAAAAATAAAGATAACCCTGAGTCATATTATAATTTTTATAGGTACAATTTGTACCTATCTTTCAGTAGATGAGAGAGGTGGCACAAGAGAAACGGATCATTAAACAGTAGTGTGAAACCAGGGAAATTAACCAGCTGCTGTGAAAGCCACCTCTCTTATTCTGAGAGAGAGAGAGAGAGAGAGAGAGAGAGAGAGAGAGAGAGAGAGAGAGAGAGAGAGAGAGAGAGAGAGAGAGAGACAGAGACAGAGACAGAGAGAGAGAGAGAAACAGAGACAGAGTCAGAGACACAGAGACAGAGACAGAGACACAGAGCTAGAGAGAGTGTGAGACCCAGAGAAAGAAAGACAGAAGATGAGAAAGAAGGAGAAAAAAAGACGGGAGAGGAAAAACTGGGAGACAAATGGATAAGAGGTGAAAAGGAGAGAGGAAGGGAGAGGGAGAGAGAAGGCAGGAAAGTGAAAAACTTGGAGAGCATCAGAGGCAGAGAGACACAGAAACAGAGAGAATGCAGGATATGGTAGGGGTTGCAAAAAAATAAATGAGACACTTATATAGAAAAGGAAGTATTCACTAATAAATTTCACCAAAGACTCTAATGGAATGAGGAAAAGGAAGTAGGGAACTAACTGGATATTTAAAATACAACAAATAAACAGTCAATTTTTTTTTAAATCCCCAGTTTCTGAGAGGGGGCAGAGAAGAAGGAAGGGAGATGACATAAATCATATAACTTTGGAAATTTATGTGGAAATCTTTTAATAAAAATAAAAAATAAATTTGAAAAATGTCCCTAGGCTAATTTTACAATCTTATGGAGAGCAAAAAAACAACAACTGTATATGAAGAACCCTTCCACACTTTTTGTAATTCTAGAATGCCAGAATTAAAGGGACCTTATGGATCCTTTATAGGTGAGAAAACTAAGGCCTAGCAGAATAAAGTGATTTGATGATTTCTTTCCACTCTACTACAGATTTTGTTTGTTTTCAGTGATTTTATGAATTTTATCTGCATGGGGAACTCCTAGTGTGGCAGCTTCTCCTTGCCCTGCTATTAATTTGTCTTTAACTTATAAATTATAGGTGAGTAAGTGGTAGAGTGGATAAAGCACTGGGTCTGGAGTCAGGAATCTGAGTCCTCAAATACTCTTTAGCTTTACTTCCTTGAACAAGTCACTTAACCTATATCTGCTTCAGTTTCTTCAACTATAAAATGAGAGTTACAGCAGCACCTATGTCTCAGGATTGTTTTGAGGATCAAAAGACATAATATTCCTAAAAGCACTCAGCACAATGTCTCCCATGTAGGAAGCACTTAATAAACGCTTATTCCCATTCCTTTTCCTTATAGTTTAGAGAGTTTCCTGGGCCATTAAAAGGCCAAGTTACTTCTTTGCCCAAGCTCAATAGAGAGTGTATGTTTGCAGGATCCAGATTTAGATTTTAATTCAAGGTCTTACATGGAAAATATTTTGACCAATGGTCTAGCTTTAGTTAATATATAACATTGTACAGGATAGTTGAGTTTCATTGTTTGGGATTTTAAAAATTATTTTAGTATTTAGGAACCAATTTCTTTAAAAGGAGCAAGACATATGACTTTATACTGTTAAACTTGTCTTGAAAAAAATTTAAAATATCAGCTAGACAGCAAGGTCAAAGTCATCTGTGGCAAAAGTGAAAACTATGACACATGGAGGAGGGCTGCTAGCCACCTGAATACACAAAGTCCAGGAAGTACAGAATATGTCAGGAAGCCATGAACAAATAAAATAAAGTCTTGTTTGCTGCCCTAATTTATGACCGGAGTACTGATACTCTGTGTTTTCTGTTATGCGGTATACCATTCGTGTTTTAGAGGAAATAACAAATATGGCATCATTTCATAATTTGGATCTAATGCTTTAATAGTTTTCATCTCAGTTCTTGGTTTCTTTTTCTTTCCATATTTCTGATACTTGGAAGATAAAAAGGACAGAAGCCACAATACTCAGAGAAAAGTAACATCTCTAGGATAAGATTTTCATGCCAAAGGAAGAGATAAAACAGGAACAAAGTAACAAATTATATTGTCAGAGGAAACGTGAACTTTTTGATTGGGGATGACATTTATTTTAAGTGTGCAATGACGGCAGGGAATCTGTCAGGGTAAGACATGGCAGAGGTTTCAGCGTTTGTTAAGAGTGTCCTGGGAATTTAGCTAAAACTGTTAAAACTGACACTATTGGCTTTTGTTAACACATTAAGCATGGGAAAAGTGCCAGTCAGCATATCCTCCATAGCATCAGTTCAGTTAAATCATCTGGAAGATGCATAAAACTGGGTGGGATAATAACTGCAATGCTTTTCAACACATGGGGAGATGGAGGGGAGAAGGCCAGTGCCATTTCGATAGGAACGATAAATGGTTCCTTTAAAGATATAGCTCCCAACAATAGAAAAAGGAAGGAGGAAAAGTTGTCAATGGACTTGATACTTTTTTCACAAAGCCACTGCAGTACAATGCAAACAGATTCAACAGGAGTGCTTGTAGCACAAAATAACTATTAATACTGGTGTTTATATTTACGGAATTGGCTAGAGTACAATTAAAGCGTTGTCTCAAACATTCTGCTTTAAAACAGACTCAATTACCACTTGAGAGTGAGGCTGGCTGAGCAACAAAAAAACAGAATGCCAGATATTTACTCACCAGAACTAGTGAGATAAATTAAACCAAATTCAATGGCACTCTTGCTCCATCATGGTGCTTTCAAACAAGCCCATTAAACTAGACCTTGCTCTGACCGGGCTCATCTCTTGAAGAAGATCAAAAGAAAGTAAACCCAAAAGTCTGACAATGGAATGAGTCTACAGCAACTAAACAGGTATAGTCTAATGGTAAAAAGCGATACTTTATGTCTATGGCACCGTGCCCTTCCCTGAATTAAGTTCCATAAGTGTAGTTTAAGTAGATACATTTGTGAACCGACACTCAGATTTTGAAAAAATAGACAAGAGTTCTATACTGATTGCCTTCTTAAAACATGAGGATTCAAGTGGGAAATTAAGCTGGTGGTCTTTGTCTAGAGCAGGGGTCGGCAATGTATGGCTCTTTCTGCAGGAGCCATAAAGTCAATTTTTTTTTCAGGCACTGTTACAGGAGCGCACTGTGAGCACTGTACGGCTCTCACGAAATTACATTTTTAAAAATGTGGCGTTTATGGCTCTCATGGCCAAAAAGGTTGCCCACCCTTGGTCTAGAGTATCCTACACATAGATCCAACATGCAAAAATAGTTTTAGCAAATGTGGTGGCTTTTAACGTAGCACCTTTTACTCCTCTGGAAGTTAAGCAACCCCTGGGGGACAGTGTAAGCACAGATAACTGAGCACGGTAGTCTTAGCATCCTCATACTCTTTCCATGGCTGGAGAAGAATCTTTACCAAAGAGGACACCCAAAACATAAATGACTTGCTGTCCTTACTTGTCGGAGTTTCCTTGAGGGCAGGGAATGTTTTGTTTCTGTGTCGAATACAGCAGAATCCCACATTGGAGACTGAATGTTTGTTAGATTTAATTCCGTTTGGCAAAGGTCAGGTCCTACAAGCATTTGCACTTGGGAAGCTTATACTCTTTTTTTGTCTAAAGAACTTTGGTGTTTAGCTGACTTCTGTGTAATTTCCAGGAAAAACCTTTATTATCCATACGTAATTGTTGTTCAGTCATTTCAGTGGTGTTCAACTCTTCATGAACCCATTTGCACTTTTTAGAGTGATTTGCCATTTCCTTCTCCAGCACATTTTATAGATGAAGAATCTAAGGCTAACAGGGTTATGTGACTTATTCAGGGTCACACAGCTAGTAAATGTTGGGCGCCAGATTTTGAATTTAGGAAGATGAGTATTTCTGGCTTCAGGCCCAACATTCTACCCACCCAGTATATAGATAGGGCCACATTTAATTTAAAGTCTATTTTTGGTTATCTGCAATTAATTATTCCAAACTCAGATTTCTCTGTGATATATTAATGAATATAAATGAAAAAAAAAAACCTAGCTTGCAGGTTTCAGTGCCACAACTACCTTGTAAAACAGTATTGCCAGGTGCTCTATAGGTGACTTGTATTATCTTCCAACATTTCATGTACAAGGAGGTTTTTACTCATTTAAGCCTGTCTGGTTCAGCTGATAAAGCACAGACTTGGAATTAAGAGTAAAGACAGAAATTGGCTGCCAAGAACTGTCTTTCTGCTATTCAAACTTATGTAGAAAAAACACAATATATTTTTTCCCTTGAGGGTTGATTTTTTTTTAGCCCCCAAAAAGAACACATAAAAAATGAAGTTTGACCACAAGGACACTAATTTTCGGGCACGAGAGAAAAACAAGTAATGCACACACAATCAGAGAACAAGACAGACATAACCTCATTATGGAAACTAGACTTTTACCCTTCAAACTTTTAGCAGACTAATTTCTTAGATCTTTCAAGAGCTCTAATCGATCCTTGGACATTACTATGCATTGGTAGACTAATGGAGCATGGCATCTGTGTTAAAGTCTGCTATATCTCTGAGGGTTTTTTTTTTTTATCTTAAGAGAAAATCAAGTAGTAGCTATAGATATTATACATTTTTAGAAAGCATGCTTCTTCCCCAAAAAACTTTGACTGAAGTTAAGACAATCTGATATTACGGGAAGTTTTCAACAGAATACTAACTAACTAATATATGATCCATTTCTTCATTTTTTTCTTATTAACTAGCTGCTTTCCTAATAAGTTCCTAGAACTTCTCTTGAAGACAATAGAAGCTTTGTACAGAAGAAAATAAGGTAGCTACCAGATTTTAAATTGGCTACTGGGATCTTGAGACAGCAAGGCAAAAAGAAAAAAATAGTCCAAAATACCAAGTTTCCATTAAATGTCCTAAGTTCAGTGCTAAAAATGACATCAGAAAGTACTTGTTAATACTAGCTTATGAGTTCTGAGAGGTTCCCCTAACCCCAGAAATAAAATTCATCTGACTTTGTAATTTATAAATTTCTACTTTGTTTTTGTTCTTTTTTTATTGGTTAACCAATAAGTTCCAATAAACATATAATGAAGTTGTGGTAATTTGGTTTCAGTGATATAAATCTGCAGACAAACAGAATTGCACTTCCTACATATGTTCTTATTGCTATCATCAGACATGCAGATGGAGGGTAGGCCTCACTAGCCATATCACAGATAGGAGAAGGACATGGCCAGAAAATGTGAAGCTTTGATATGGAAAACTTCGAAATACGCTCAGCCCAACATTTTAGTGTGGATCTCATTTTCTGCAGATATTCAACTCCACTTTCACAAGTACAGAATAGTTTGAAAGAGTTCCTATCATTCCAAAGTGGATTTTACAGCTGACAACAATAATCCATGTTCTGTGACATCACAGACGTTTCCATAATAATTAATTGCAAAATCCTAAACAGAATTTTTATTACCATGTCAAGCATGATCATTTAATAAGCAGTGCAAGTACAACTACCAAGCGAGGATTCTATTTTTCCAAAGGATGTCTTTAGGAATAAAAGGATGAAAACAAATGAGAAAATATGAGGTGTGGTGACTATAAAGTAATGAAACTGATTTTATTGTATGGCTTATAAAACTGACTCTGAAGGCAATTCCAAAAAAATATTTTCAGCATCATTGAAATGAGTGTATAGCCCTCTCAAGGGGGCTACTCTGAAGGAAAACACTTATTTGGATGTTTTAGTTCTAGTATATTTGTTTGACAATGCTGGTATGATTATTTTATAGTCACAGCTCACGTGACATTCATGGTATTCAAATTTCTTCATGAAGTTTTCTTAAAACATCTATGATATTGAACATCAGATTACTTAAGCAATTGAAACTCTTGTTGTTTCTAAATGAATCATTGGCTCTAAAAAGCTATTTTGAGAAGAGAGTTAGAAAATACAACAGGAAAAAAAAAGATGATTCCCCCCCTCCCCTCAATAACAAGGGACCATAGATACTGAAAGTTTCTACTATTATCTGTAATAAATCCAACTGTCATATTTCATGTGTCTGGACTTAACACTATTTTTTTATGAGTCAGTTGTTCAATTTGTCCTTTTACCAATTCAATACAATCATTTATATCAATAAAATGGTAAATATTTTTACTATTACAAGAAACAACCTTTTGGTTGGCTTATAATTACAAGAATGATGCTAACTGAATCTCTTGCTTTGTTTCAATATCCCTTGTTAGTACCATAGACCTCTCTGCCTCTCTTGTTTTTCTCAAAAGCAATTTAGAAAATGCTTGTATTTTAGACAAAAGGAGAACATTTGGTGAAAGAAAATTCATCATTAGGTATCTAGAGGTTTGTTAATAGAAAAGGCAACTCCCACAGTGTATCCTAGTGCTCAAGCCAGACACACATGCTCAGGACCAGCAAGCTGCCTTCACAGTGGGCCAAAAGTCATTATCATAATTTTATATTACATAGACTACATTGAAAATTTAATATATCCCAGCAAAAAGAGACAAAAGACATTTTGCATAATGCTTCTGTGAACGCACTCTCTCTTGCTACTCTTTTAGCCACCCCATGCAGATAATCACACCAGGAAAAAGAAGTTCATTACCTAAGCCAAATCAAAATTAGGCTTTTCTTTTTGATAGGGAACTTCATTAGTAAGCCCTGTCTTATACAGCTGGGAGATTTGATGAATCTATCGCAGGGTAATAATTCAGCACAATCAGCCACATTTCTACTTTAAGTTTTACATCTTTATTAAGAAAACTGGATATAGATATATACGTAGAGTATACACACATGTATTGATAAAGGTTCTATGGAAAGATACAATCTAGGTTCATTCCTGGACATTTAAAATAGACCTGAGTGACAGCAGAATCCTAAATAGAGAAATATATTTCTTGGCCCCCTAGCTGGCTATCCATGGTAGAGGCTTTTCAAGGATATCAAAGAATTCTGAACTAAGACATTTCTATTTGGAGGTGGGAGAATTTTCTGTTTATTGAAACCACTCAAATAAAACTTAGATTTTTTAAAACTTAGCCTTTGCTTTTTTAAAAAAAAGGAAAAAAGTCATTTTAGATTTCTCAAGATCAAGACTAAAGATCTATGACTAGTACATGATGCCTGGAAAAATAAGTGCTGCAATGCTGGACTCCTAGTTATATAATATAAATTTCAGTTATTCCACTAATTTTGAACATAGAGTTTCATTCTACCCTTTCTGTGACCCAAATATGTAATGAAACCAGCATGGAAGATCTTGACTGGCTACAAAGACCTATGGATAGAAGTTCTTCAATATTCCACTATATTATGTAGGGGATATATGTTTTTAAAGATTGCAAGATGCTATGTCTGACATTTTACAACTATACAGATGTCCCAATGTCATTCCTGGTGTTCTTGGACTTTTTTTTTTAAATCGTTACTTTCTGTTTTAGAATCAACGCTAAGTACTGGTTCCAAGACGGAAAAGCAATAAAATTTAGGCAATGGGGGTTAAGTGACTTGCCCAGGGTCACACAGCTAGGAAGTGTCTAAGGCCTAATTTGAACCCAGGACCTCCCATCTCTGGGCCTGGATCTCAGTCCATTAAGCCACTTAGCTGCCCCCCTCTTAGACTTTCTACATTGTGTTTCCTCTTACCCTAGCTAGCCTTCCAAGATGGTCCCTTCCCTTGTTTATAATCTTCTCTTCATCCACTTTCTTCTCCACACCTACACGAGTGTGTCCCCTATAATACTGTAGCAGAATCCTGAGAATTAAGGCTAATACAAATGAAATAAGGTCTTTCAATAAATAATATCCAAGTCTTTATTTAAATTATTGCAACTTGGCTCTACATTTCCAGAGTAAAAAAAATTAAAATACTTGCGCAAATTCCTTCTCCTTCTATTTATATCCCTGGCCCCAAATCTATAATGGTCAAATTAATATAAGGTAAGTCAAGATAATTATAAGAGATTGAGCTGCTTAATCTAGTCATGGGTCACAGTTAATTGGCCAGTTGTTCTTTAACTTTTCTTCACTAGTCTGAATCCTGTATATCTTGCAGAAGAAGTTCAGCTCACAAAATATCTTCTGCAACAATCTTTGACCACCTGGGCTCCTGACCATAGAAAGCTCTACATCTTGCGAATTATTATGAGAGTTCAAAGCTCTACTGCTCATTTGGCACTTATCTATTACTTTTATTGTTGGTTACTTGGTTACCTTTTTATTAGCATATGTCTTATTTCCCCAGAGGCAATGTAAAAATCTTGATAACAGAGACTAATTCCGATTTCTTTGGATCTGCTATAGCAACTGTTACAATTTCTTGTATATGTTAAAAGATCAATAAATGTTTGCTGATTGATGGATTGGCTAGCTAAGGCCAGATGACTCAAATTCTATACGATTATGATCAATAACATGTCATAGGTAAAGGGAAAGTTCCGTGACTTTGTGAGCTAATAAGTCTATAAAGCAAAGAAGTCCATATTACTTATGGTTACAAATGCTATTTTTATAATTACTCACAAATCATTTTAAAAGTATAATCCGTGAGTGTGGGCAGTTTCACTATTCATCCATGAGATGACCTTCATTCTTATCAAACAACATGGTGATGACAGACACAGAAAGCTGGTTCTAAGATGATGGCTACATTGGTAGCCCCTCATTTTCTGTCTAGTAAAATATTATTATTTTTCTCCTAATGTTGATTGGTACTTGCCACATTTAGCATATAATAACAGCTTCCCTGAAAAAAAAAACCCCACGATATATGAGACTTTGTAGACATCTGTAAGCCTTTAGATTCTCATTTCTTTATTCTGAATCATATCTTCCAATATAATTTTTGCCATCTTTCCTGTAATCACTTTTTCATTCCTGTCACCTCGTATCAGTATATATAATGGTTTAGTTTGGAGCATTCTGTCAAGTGTTTCATAGAATTTTCCCATTTCTTCATCTTCTATAACAGATATTGGTACCTAAATTGAAATTATTTTCATGGTAGTCCCTTTACTTTTGCTTACCTGAGCCCTGCAAGATAAGATAGCCAAGTATGCCAGGAAATTAAATTTCTTATTGCCTTTGGACACCTGTTATAAAATGAAGTCTCTCAACTCTTTCGTACACCTCCATGAAGAGGATCCATGAACCAGCCTTCCATTCAGCAGAGACTCCTTTATTCAATTCAACAAACATTTATTAAGCACCAATTATGCTCAAGGCACAGTGTTTGGTGCTGGGAATACAAAAAATTAAACAAATGACATGGTTTCTAACCTGCAGGAACATAACATTTTTGTCTTTTCATTTCCTCTTGTAGCAGACATATGAAGATAGATGGGGTTCAATTCTGTAAATAGGGTATTAACTCCTTGGATATTGGGCAAAATCTGTACCTTAACAGTTCAAAACTGTAAAGGAAAATTTTTAAAAACTCAAGGGACGATGTGAAATTTCTTTGTTATTACTATCATAGAAATGGAAAGGAGATTTCTTAGGATTCAGGGTAGTTTGTATTTCATTGTAGCTGTTTCCGTGATTACTAAAAAATAATTATCTAGTAGCCCATATTCTAGTGTGAGCCTTTTTCTCTGCTACATGAGGACGGAGCTTGGAAAGGGCATATCTAGTCTTTTATCAAGTTCATACCTCTTAGAAAAGGTCAATTATAAGTCACATGACCACAAAATCATGAATTTGGAACTACATATAGGACCTTAGAGGCCAAAGGACACAAAGGGTAATGGGCAGGGAGTGGAGGGGACAAGTGAACTACTGTATGTTATCAACAATGATGACTTGCATGGGAAAAGTGGTATTGAAGATATCACTAAGATATAAATGTGTGAATGGAAAAAGAAGACAGGCTATTCATGAAGCAAGAAGGAGGAGTAACAGTTGGGTAGCCCAAGTGCTAACCTGATGAAATGTCAGAGGATCTAAGGGAAGGCTTCCAGATTCCTAGATTGATTCTCTACGGAGGATTTTTTGAAAGACATGGATGAGAATCCCACAGAATATGAGAGCACTGAGAGATTGGAATCTATAACAGGGAAAGAGTATTCCCACTACTCTCATCACAGATCCAAAAAGCATAGAAATATTAATGTAAGGTGTATATATTAGTCACATTCCTAGTTCCATCCCTGTCTGTTGTTTGACCTGAAAAACCATCCACTGCTTCCATGTGCAGAAACAGAAACTAGGGAAAAAAAGTCCTTTGAGTTACTTTTTCTCATAGGAAACCTGATGAAAAGCTAAGTGTGAAACTGTCTTCATAAATTCAAGTTACAATCTAGTCTGTTCTAGAGGACTAAATATAAACGAAGTTTTATTTTTTTCTATGTAATAGGTTCTGAATATTTATATGATCATATAGTCAAAGGATTTCCCCAAAGTTCATTTCCATTGCATGGTTTATGAAAACAGATTTGTTTAAGACTAGACGTGAAAGTTCCTCAAGATAGGGAAAATACTTAGAGTTCCCTGTTATCTCTGGGATGCTTATGTTAGAGATTATAGAAACATGGCAGTCAGTGGGAGCAGACTCTGATAAATCATGTGTGAAGAAGTGGCCCTTCTTCTGGCCAAGGCAAAATTATTCTATATACCTTTTTTGTCATGCAATTCTGGTTTCTCCAGTAGACTCTCAACTATCATCCTACTTCCTTGCTAATCTTCAACTCTCCCTCTTTAGTGGACCCTTCCCTGATGTTTAGATACCCATCCTGGTCTGCCCATTCTCAACAAAACAAAACTAAAAACTCTCTCCCTTGATCTGATCATTGATTCTGGGGCCATATCTCATCACTCTCCTCTCCATTAAATTCCTTAGAATGCCATCTAATTTATAACCTCTACTTCCTTCTCCTTTGACTTTTTTCTAAACCCTCAGCAATCTGTCTTCCAATCTTATCCCTAAACTACTTTCTCCAAAGTTGGAAAAGATCTTTTAATTTACAAATTTAATGACCTTTTCTTAATCTGAATTCCTTTAACTTCTCTGCTATTTTTGACACTCTTGATCACCCTCTTGTTCACACTCTCCTCAACAGGTTTGCATGACACCATTCTTTCCTGGTTCTCCTTCTGACTTTGTAAGACTGCTTCTTCTTCATCTCCTTTGCATGGATCATCATCCAGGTCATGCCCAGGGCCATATATGTCCTTCAAGGGTCTGTTTTGGGCCCTATTTTCTTCCCCTTCTATATGATCACTCTGATCAGCTCCCACTGGTTCAATTATTATCTCTACACAAATGATTTCCAGATATTCCCTGTCCTACTTCTTCCCTAATCTCCAGTCTCTCATCAATAAGAATCTTTTGTAAATCTCAAACTGGATGTTGCCTGGTATCTTAAATTCAAAAGGCCCCAAACTCTCCTCTTTCCCCAACTTTCCTATTCCCATTGGGGGTACCACTATTTTCTCCGTGCCCCAGGATTATACCTTTGGTGTTATTCCTGACTCCTAAACTCACTCATCTCACTTCGCCAATCTATTGCCAAATCTTGTCACTGTTATTTACACAGTATCTCACTTATATGTCCCTTTTTCTCTAGTCACACTTCCACCACACTTGTACAAGCATTTATCACTAGTGGCCTAGACTATTACAATGGCCTTTTGATTGGTCTCCCTGCCTCAAGTATCTTCCCTTTCCAATCCATCCTCTACTCTAGCTGCCAAAGGGGTTTTTCTAAAGCACAGGACTAATCATATCACCCTTCCTACTAAGAAAAAATTAGGGGCTGCCTATGACTTCCAAAATCAAATATAAAAATTGTCTGTTTGGTATTTAAAAATCCTTCCCAAACTGTTTCTTTTCCAATCTTTTACATTTTACTCTCCTCCACATGTGATACGATTCAGCCTCATTGTCCCCCTTGCTCTGCACACACATACACACACGACTATCTCTCATTTTCATGTGTTTTTAGTGGCTGTTCTCAATGCCTAGAATGCTTTCCTTTCTAACCTCACTTTATTGGCTTCCTTCAAGACACAGCTTCAATCCAACTTTCTGTAGGAAATCTTTCTCAAAACCCTTCACTGATGGTGCCTTCCCTTAGAGATTTCTTTCCATTTAAACTTAATACATCTTACATGTATACAGTTATTTGCATGTTGTCACCACATTAGAATAAGTGCTCCTCTAGGGTTCAGATCATGTTTTTTCTTTCTTTGAATCCCCAGAAGAAGATTCCTGAGAACTAATGAATTGTGGTGGCTTTGGCATTAGGGTTAGTAACACTAAAATATACAAAAGTTTGACTTCTCTGGGCCTAGATTTTCTCTTTTCATCTCCTTCCAAAGATCCCCTTAAAACTTTGTTTTAAAAAATTTTTATTCAAATACTTTGTTTTTGCATTAAAAACAGTTATAGATTACTCTCACTCTCTGAGAAGTCTCTTACAATAAATAAAACAATCAACCAAAACTAATGACACAGTGGCCTGTTTTCAATATGTCACACTGGTATCATCACCACCTCTCTTTTTTTTTAAATAAATATAAATCTTCTTTCTCTTCTTCCTACACTTAGCCCACTGGTGGTGGCAGGGAAAAACGAAAACAATAAATTCTTTCTAACAAATATGTATATATAGTCAAGAAAAACAAATTCCTTCAATGGCTATATATCCCCCACAAAATATATGTTTTGTTCTCCACCTTAAATCCACCATCTCTCTATCATGGATAGCATATTTCATCACTCATCCTTTGGAATCATGGTCACTGTGTTGATCAAGTTTTTACAACTTCTAAATATAATTGTTTTCACAATGGGGTCATTGTATAAATGGTTCTCCTGGTTTTGCCCATTTTATTTTTCATCAGGTCAGAAGTTTTCAACATTTTTTCTTTTTCATAATATTGATGGTATAGTACAAATAATTTTTCTGGTATGCTTAATTCACTATGCATCAGTTTATACAAGTCTTTCTATGTCTTCTTGAAATCATTTCCCCTCCTTTCTTAGAAGATAATAGCATACATTATAGTAATATAATATAACTTATTCAGACATTCAACCGATGAGCTTAGAACTCATAACTTCTATGGCATTTACTAGGCATGTGATTCACCTGACGCTAGTCTGAGCTACTTTGCATTTTGTTAATTCCTTAATGTGCACTGAACAGCTTTCCCCAAAGGACACTGTGTGGAGCATATTCACAATAAGATTTGCACAAAAATTCTGGTGATAAAAATATAGATTAAAGATATCACAAAAATGGAATATTGATCATGGATCTGAATTCTATCCGTTTTATGTTCCTGTCTAGATCTCATTTATATATCAGGTTCTATCTTTTTTGTCTGAGTTATAAAGATCCTCATACCTTTCATTATTCCATAAATAAAGCTGTTGTAGCAGCAATCGCAAATAAATAAATTAAAAACAATAAAAATCCATGTAAGCGATGGCCTTGATAAATGCATCTTGAAGATAGTACAAAAAATAATAGTCTGTATACTTATTTACCAGTTCTAGCAAACTCAATTAAATGTAGAATATAAATGTATCTCACTGTACATCTAATGTTAAACGTAAATGCAGGAAGTATGCACGTGTGATACCATAGTCACAAAAATATAATGTAGCCTCTTGCAGAGGGTCATGACATATATATTTTAAAATCCTCAATGTCTGGCTGCAGATTAATCCAAGTTCAGAGAATCCAGTTCAGCTCTTTTCTTTTTCAACAGATTTCCACATGTTATTAGAAGTACACAGCTAACCAGGTTTCATGCAGTAGACAAAATAGCATTGTGGGATTACATTAGTCCGACAGCTGCTTTATGACTATAGCTTCCAGACCAATTTATTTAATATTGATCTTTAAACAAACATCAGTACAAATAAATTTGAGCACTCCAGTCCTGAGATTTTATATCTATAAAAGAGGCCAATATTCAGAGAAGCTGTACGGCTTGTATTTCTCCCTTTGATTCCGTTTTCTTTGATCCTACCAGGTATCAAATACATCAATGCCAAATTAAAACAAATCCATCTTCAGATAATACTCTGTTTATAATCTTTCGTGCAGAAAGAATTTTTCTATCAATAACTTCCAGCAAGCATTTTAACTGATCTTTTTATTGCTTTATTCTGATTACTACAAAAGGCAGCAATGCCATGTCCTAACTGAATACCATTCTAAGCTCTGCCAGGAGTATACTGCTAGGAAGGGCTGTGTTCTATTTTTCCCACTTCCAGGCAATATTCTCTCATAACTCCTTTAACCCAGCAGCAGGGACACACCAAGATCCAGCTGCCCAATACTGAGAAAAATGCTGTACAAAGTCTGGGTTTTGGGAGGGCAATCTCAAGACTTTTACGGGACTACAGTTGACCATTTGGAGGAGGGGACAGCTGGGTGCTAAACATAAATGGGAAAAAAGACTTAGATGGGGAAATAGATAATGAATCCAGGGATTAGACACTCGATTCAATTAGGCGGGCATATATGAATGTGAGGCATAAATGGAACCAATGTAATTATTTGCACAGGACTTATTTATGCCCATCTTAGTTATACTGACTGAGTACAGATACAAGACTCATCAGGGGATAGCTATTCCTATGGTCTGGAACTGGGATAAAGTTCAAAGTTTCTGGACACAAGTTATTCAGATCCGCCATCTGTTTTATGTTCATTGAGTTCTATGGATTATTATTGATCTCTCAAATGGAATAAGAAAGGCTTTTTCTTCTTCCTTTTTCATTTTTCTTCTTCCTTCCTTCTGCCTTCCCTCCAATCTTTCTTCTTTTCATTCTCTTTCTCTCTCATCTTTCTTGCTTACATCTTTTCTTCCTTTCATTCATCTTTCCTTCTCTATCTTTCTTAATTTCTTTCTTCCTTCCATCTGGATTCCATATAGGCCAAAAGGAAAATCCAGGAAATGTTCAGGGTTGTTTCCAAATTCCAAAACTATTCTATCAGAAAAAAATACTCTCTGAAATAATAGGGGAACTATAACCTTCTGTTTTTGTATGTGAACATTAAGGGATTTTAAGAAAGGCACTATTAAGGGGGAAAAAACATTTTTTAAACCTTTACCTTCCATCTTAGAATCAATACTGTGTATTGGTTCCAAGGTAGAAGAGCACTAAGGGCTAGGCAATGGGGGTCAAGTGACTTGCCTAGGGTCACACAGCTAGGAAGTGTCTGTGGCTAGATTTGAACCCAGGACCTCCTATCTCTGGGCCTGGCTTTCAATCCACTGAGCCACCCGGCTGCCTGTAAAGCATTTTTTAATAGGATGGATAGCAAAGAGCCCTGAATGGGGATTTATAGGACTTGAATGCAAATCCCAGCTCTAAGATTGTCTGTGTGCCATGCACAAGTCATTTGCTATCTCTGGGCCTTAGTTTCTGCCTCTTTAAAATGAGAAAGTTAGTTTAAATGATCCTTCCATTGCTAAAACTAAGATTATACTAATATCCTTTGATGCTACTAGTGGGGCTTGGTATCATGTCAATGGTAAACACTTTTTTAATAGAAATACAACTGAATTATTTAAAACAACTCATTAGTTAATTTAATAATTTAATCCTAAATATATACCAAGTGTTGCATTATTTTTTAAAATACATGAATAATAGCTTTCACATATTTATTTCAAGAACAGTAGATTGACAACAAATTCAAAACACAAAGCAGAAAGACAACAGATCCTTTATTTTGTCTTTCCTAATTTTAAAGATCTTTCCTCTCCATCCCTACTGCTCTACCCCAACACTGCCTAGTGTTAAGAGATAAATGAATAATGTGCTACTGAGAAGAGTACACATGACCCACCATATGCTCTCCCTTTCCACTGTAGACCAAGGTCAAAATGCATAAGTATTTCTTACATGTGGTCTTATGCCTTTATAATAGGATGGTGGGATTCTCTGTTCAAGGAAGGAATATTGGTATAGAAAACTATATAATGCCATGCCATGGTAGAAGGGAATATATCCTACATTGTAGCTTATGGGGAGACGAAGAATTCAAAATGGTGTGTAATGGTCTCTGAGATGCTGAACCTTGGCAGGTTGGTCATAAGGGAATGTATACATTTTCTGGCTGCAGTGATATTAAGAACCTCTACTTTGTCTAGAGGAATTAGTTAAAATCAAAAAGTAGGTTCAGAGCAGCTCATTTCTCTTAGTACTGTAACGAAGGCACTTATTAATATCCTTCTGTAGAAGAATCTTCTTTGCCTTTCTACACCCCTAAATGCAGGTGAGGGTGGCAGAAGAGGGATAAATGTTATCATATTGACACTTTTCTTAATATTTTCAGAACTACTAGGGGTAATTAATTTTTTTATCTTGAAGGAATGTCTGTCATATCAAAGAGAAGTAAAATAACTTGTCCACTGGAAGGAAGAAAAAAATGTGACAATGTGATTTAGAGGCCTTGATATCATTTTAGGAAGACAAGTTCTTACAAAAAGAAACCTCAATGACAAATGTGTCTCTCAATTTATTCATCATTTCTTAAGTGCTTGCCATAATCCAAGGGCTCTTGGGATCAAAGCTGTGCTAGGACCTACCAAGCCAAATGTGATGGTAGACTCTTGCCTCAGGATCAACTCTTGCTAATTCTGGAGAGGATCACCATATTACCTTCCACCTAGCAGTGCTCCAAATACTTGAAGACTGCTAATGACACACATCTTTTCTCCAGGCTAAATAACCTGGTTCCTTCAACTAATATTTATATAGCATGATAATAATAAGGATCTTTAATACCTTAATTGGTCATCTTCTATTTTTCTTCCAGCTTATCAAGTCTTTCCTAAAACCTGGAACCTATTTCCAAACACAATATCCAATATCATAGATGCAATCTGGCAACAGTACAGAGTGTAGCAAGACTGTTACTTCCTAATTATGCAGTACAGCTCTTTTAAAAAATTAATATTATTATTAATTTTTATTGAGATTGGGGATCTTGAACTTATTCCTTGATGAGAAGAGCAGTGACCACTCACCTCACAGACTAAATACTAGTACTTATTGCCTCAGAAACTTTAATCTGCTCCACTTTTCCAAATTGACTGTATCAGTTTGCTCCATCTTAGACTGGCAACCTTCCACTCCATACTGATACTTGACTTAATGAAGATTCTCCACTGCAGCTCAGAACTCCAGAACTCAAATGACTTCTGAGCCTCAGCTATCCCATTTGGAGGTGTAAGCCACTATGTTTGGCAAATTATATAATGCTATTAGAGATTATGTTAGCTTTCTCAGCTGGCATATAGTGTTAGTTCAGGGTAAGCTTAAAATTTAACAGTGGATTCCAAATCCTTTTCCGATAAACTGCTGTCTAGACAAACTTCCATTCTTGAACTTATGCAATTAATTTTTTGAACCTAGTTGTAAGAATTTACATTTATTTCTATTATGTTTTATTATATTAAGTTTGGTATAATAGCCTACCTTGTCAAAATCTTTTGGAATCTCAAATTTGTCATCAAATGAGTTTCCTATTATTGAGAGAGCTGTATTATCTTCACATTTAATAAGCATGCCATTTAAGTCCTTATCCAGGTGTTTGATAGGTATAGGGAGGAAGGCATAGATAAAAGGTATTCAAAACAAAAATTAGAACCAAACATAGATGGCTTGGACATGCCTCTGTGAGACTTCCTTTCAAGTTGACATCAAATTACTAAGTAGACTTTGGCTCTTACCAGTCAACTAGTATCAAAATCACCTAACTATAGTATGTTTATCTTACATCTCTCCAATTTGTCCACCCAAAAAATAGGATATGAGATTTGTGAAATGCTTTATTAAAACCTAGGTAAAATAAAGGGCAACTAAGTGGTGCAATTGATAGAGTCCTAGACACATATTTAGAAATTAGAGACATATTTCACTTTGTGATAAGTTCTATTTCCTCACTGTATACTTTCTCCTTCTCTCCCCTGCATCAAAGTACTCCCCTTCACCCTTCCAACCCACTTTCCAGTTACTCTTTATGTATTGTCTTTCTCTATTACAATGTAAGCTCCCTGAGAATAGGGACTATGTTGTTTTTCTATTTCTTTTTTTTTTATCCATAGTTCCTAGCACAATACCTGAAATGTGGTAAATACTTAAATACTTCATCTATCATCTATCTATGTATCTATCTATGTATCTATCTACCTGTCTGTCTGTCTGTCTGTCTGCCTGCCTGTCTATCCATCAATCTATCAGTCTNTACCTGTCTGTCTGTCTGTCTGTCTGCCTGCCTGTCTATCCATCAATCTATCAGTCTAAAACCCTGATCTTTATCCTCTCTCCCTCCCTCCCTCTCTCTCTCTTTAACTCTCTCTCTGTCTCTCTCTCTCTTTCTCCCCCTTCTGCCTGTCTGTCTATCTATCTATCTATCTATCTATCTATCTATCTATCTATCTATCTATCTATCTATCCTTCCATCCATCCATCCATCCATCCATCCATCCATCTATCCACCAGTGGGAGGAAGATGACTAGTTGGTAGGTGTATCATTAAGGGAACAAACTGTATACTGCTAATCATGGAATACTACAATCTCTGAAGAGATGAATATAGATATCACACCATGGCTGCAAAAAAAAAATAAATTAAGAAGGAGGGTCAAAGTAAAGAATGCCATCAAAGAAGAAATATATGAATGAAAAAAAAGGTAGGCTGGTCATCTTGCAATATTGAGAAATAATCTCTGGATAGCCTTAGGAATTGCACTGAAGTTCCTAAGATGTCAAAGAGAAAAATAAGAATGGTACCCAGTGTGTTGGGCAAAATTATAAGAGTCCATGGATAGGGCTTATACAGAATGGGTGGGCATGGATAGGCTATTTTATGGATACATACCCACTTTTATGAGATCACAGATCTACTTTAGTATTAAGCATTGAGCATTTCAGACTTTAGATTGAGATTAGATGAAGGAAAGTTTAATGTCCAACCTACGTCTATGATTCTATAATTCTATAGTTAACATGGTAATATTACAAAAGGTATTTAGATCTTGCCAATTTAAAGGACAGTACAATTCTATAATTCCATATTTAATAATACAAAAACTTCAAAGTTGGTAGGCCTGAATTTTTTGTTCAGATTATTTTCTTGATCATGGTATTGAAAGTCTCAATGTCATAAATTGCCCCCAAATTTTTCTTTTCTGTAATAATTTAAAATATACTTTTTTCTGCTAAGAATCATATCTACTTCCCCACAATTAATATCCGAGGAGTGATGTGATGGGGACGTAGGCTCCATTCATCCCTTCTCCCATTCTTTCATTGTTACCCCTTGGATCCAGTGATGAGAGGTTGAACATTGTGGCTTCAAGTTGTAATCTAAAACCTAAGGCTCTCAGCACTCTGATTTTAGCAGGCCCTGGCTGCTGAGACTTCACAGGACCTTACTAAAACTGCCTGCCTAGTTCAACTCCACATGGTCTCTCTCTGGCTAGGCCTTTGGATCAAACCCTTCTCACGTGAACACAGACAGCGTCTGGGAAACTGCTGTACAGATGTCTCCACAGAGATTCACAGATGCTGTCAGGACGAAACTTCAGACTCAAACATTTGATGCATTTTAAAAAGGGATTGAGACTCAGATTCAAACAGGCAGATTGATCGCCCAATACTTCAAAGGCGTTATAAGGATTGTTGTTTTTTTTTTTTGGTCTTTTTGTTATTCCTCACTTCGATTCTTCTCCTTCTCCTCCCTGCCACCCCTTTGCCCTGCCCTAATCAAGGTGACAAAACCTCAGCTATTATGACAACTACAACCTAAACGAAGGACACATAGGCTTTCAAGTCCCTTTATCCAGTATTGAGCATGTGTAGCTAAACTTTTCCCATTGCTAACTTCTCTATGATCTAAAACAGCATGAAAACCTGAGGATAGAGCAGGGAGATGGCAAAATTGATACAAATGCTAGAGTTTAATTAGCCAAGAAGAAATCATTGGTTTCATTTGTTACTGTTCCCTTTGCACAGCAATCATTTACAAACTCTATATACAGTCATTTAATTTTCAATTAATTTTCACAAAGTGAAGCCTCAGCTCAGATTACACATGCCTGTCTAGGCCAAGATGTGTTTGTTTCGTTTTAGACCAGCCCATTTTAAGATGAAACCTAAAATCCGATATAATCTTTTTACTTTAAAAAAAAAAAAAGAAAGGTTTGTTCCACAATTAATAAAGACAAAAATATGCTATGAATTGGAGATGCTAATCTCCACACAAGTTATGTAAATGGCTTCTGTTGCTTCTCTATTAATTAATTACTAGAGTTCTTACAAGTAGGTCAATTGACATGCAATAGGTACCACAGATTTTCCCAGAAGGTATCTAGAAATAGGTGCCTGCTTGTGTAACAACACAGATAATGGCACTTGTTATAATCAGAAGCCTGATTCCTTAAAAAGAAGATGGGGCAGGGGAAGGACAGAAATGAGGAAAAGCAAAAAAGTTGAAATGGGAGAATATAAAAAAACAACTTAAATTCTGTGAAATCTATCATTAGGACTTTTTAAGTGCCTTTGTGTTTGGTGTTACACGAGTTGACACAGAAGGACCGATACAAAAGAGGGAAAAATGACCCTTGGCCTTGATGAACATACACAACCTAACTAATGAACCAAGGCTTCACACATGAAATAACTGGAGCATGACTCAAGATAGAATGTAGGCAAGTCATATGCTACGTAATACAGGTACTTCTTACAAGATCAATGTGGGTTGGAATATTTGTATTACACAAATTTGTATTTAATTTGTATTTAACATAAGAGAAATGGGAATTAAGCTAGGCCCTGAAAAAAAACAGTTTTTTAAGAGTTTTGGTAAAATCTTTCTTTAGATAAATTTGAAGTACAAAACACAAAGTGGAAAAGTATAACATTTAATAAAATACTGAAGCTGATAGTGCAATTCATTCAAGCCTTCTTTTAAAAGCAAACTACCTATACCAACATTACAAATGTGGGCATGGATTTCATAGAATCACTGAATTAGAAAGTTGGAAAGGCCTTTATTCACCATCTAGTATACCACATACACAAAAGAATTCTCATTATAATATGCCCATCAAGTGGTTATCCAGCTCTCACTAAACACTTCCAGTTTAGTGGGATGAGAACTTGCCACTTTTCTGGGGCAAATCCCTTCACTTTGGGAGAACTTGAATTGTTAAGGATTTTCTTGACATCAAACCTAAATTGACCTCTTTGCGGCTTCTATCCATTGCTCCTGATTCTGCCATCTAGGGTCAAAGAGAATACGTTTAATACCTTCTTTACATTAAAGTCCTTCAAATATTCAGGTATTTCATGGCCTCCTATTTAGAGAAACTATATCCATAGCCTTCCCCATACTTATTTGTTTAAGGATGTTGTTAAAAAAAAAGGAAGAAAAGAAAATTTTTAAAAGGAAAAGAAAATGCTGGATTATTATGACTTGTTCTTGATGAGATCAAGCTGTTTCTTCTCTTTTCCTTTCCTTTCCTTTCCTTTCCTTTCCTTTCCTTTCCTTTCCTTTCCTTTCCTTTCCTTTCCTTTCCTTTCCTTTCTTTTCTTTTCTTTTCTTTTCTTTTGATTCACCAACCATTCTTTAATGACTAATTTGACAGAATTATTCCAGGAGTCAAAAGGCAAGCTTACTTGCCTATCATTTTTATTCTGGTTTTTCTTTTGTGAAAATGATATTATTTTACCCTCTCTAATCTAGTGTTACTTCCCCTTATTTTCCCTGATTTATGGCAGCAGAGAAGGCTAATTTAAACTTTGATGGACGCATATTAGATTAAATGGGCAGAAACTGGATCTATACAATTTTAAGGAGGGAGCTGTGATATAAGCAGCTAATGGGCTAAGCATCAGGAAATACAGATTCAAATCCTGACACTGCCAGAATTTTTCTTCTCTGTAACTTAGGCTCCTCATCTGTAAAATGAGGCTTTTGGTCTAGACTGACTCTCTCTCTCTCTCTCTTATAGAGCTTGTTTATAATACTTTCTTTGATCTCCCCACAAATAAGGGATCTTTCAGAGTATGTTGGTGAAATATATTACAATGCTATTTTGTACGAGAGTCTCCTACCTATTTATCATCTTATAGTTATTTGTGTATTTCTCTTATCCTTCTCTCTCTGTGTCCTCCACCCCCATGCCCTGAGATTCTAAAGTTCTTGAGGGAAGGGAGTGTCTTATTTCATTTTTATATCCCCATGCATGTCACATAGTGGATGCATAATATATGTTTTTTGAATTAACTTGATATGTGAAATAAGAGTAGTACTTTTATAGAGGACAGGATAAAATTGGCTTTTACAAAAAGAGTAGAATTTTAAAAAAACAACTTCTAGAGTGGCAGAATTATTGTCAAAGAAGCTTTCATGTCTATGTTTATAAGAGATCACATTTATATATTCTTTATTATAACATTTATATAGTGCTTTATGATTTACAAAGCACTTTATTCCTGATATCCTGTATTATATAGGCAGTACAAAGATGTTTCCTCATACATAAGGAAGCAATCTACAAGACTTGCCTAAGGTCAGATAGCCTATAAGTGTTGGAGTTGGCCTTCTAGGTTCAAACCAATCAATAAATATTTATTAAGCACCTTCTATGTGACAGGCATTGTGCTAAGCATACATTCTGCTGATACTTAGTTGCATTTTTAAGAGCAGAAATAGTCAAATAATGTATAATACCGTTTTAGGATTTCAATCAACAAAATGTGCTCCAAATAGGAAATACACAGTTAGTGAGAAAAGCAGCTGCTAATTCTGAGAAAGTAAGGAATAAAATACATGCCATTTTCAACTCCAGATCAGCTGAATGATATCCCATGAAAAACTCATTTGGGCAAATACTTATAAGGATATGGCAAAATTTGTGAATCGACCACCATCATGTTGGAAATCACTGGAGCATTGGTGAAAATCAGTGTGAGAAATGGAAATTAGAAGATTCAGACCTTAAAGGGACCTTCCAGATCATATAGGTCAATCATAGGTGAAGAAATAGAAGCAGAGAGATGAACTGATACAGTTTTGGACTTAGCCATCAGGAAGATGGAGTCTGAATTCAGTTGTAGACTCATTCTAATCCTGGTCAAGTCCTTTATCCTCTTTAGCCTCAGTTCTCTCCTCTATAAAATGAGGGAGTTACACTTAATCAATTGTTAGGTTCCTTCCAGCTCTACATCTATGCTACTATGACTTGCCCAGTTCAAACAAGGAGCAAGGCACCTTGCTGTGATTCAGACTCACACTTTCTGACTCCAAATCCTGTATTCTTTTCTGTTAACCAGAAGGGGTGAACAAAACACTTGATTTAAGTTCCAATGATGATCCAGAGAATCCTATAATAATTTGGCAAGAGGGATTACTTGCTGGGTATGCTAATCCATTAGATTTTATTCAATGAGAACAAAATTACAAATGGTTATTTATGGAGGAAAAATCTCTTCTTTTCCTATAAAAATTTATGAATAAAGAAGTTGGGTAAGAATTTGTCCACCAGAGGAAGGCAGTGAGCCCATTTCGGGAGCCGATATTAGTTCACTATGGGCTTTTCTATCATTTATCCAGTCCAGGGATTGAAAATATGAATGAATGAATGAATGAATGAGTGAGTGAATGAATGAATGAATGAATGCCTGTAGAAGCACTCAGCTATTTTAATCATTGTTTTATTTCTTTTTGAATGGTGAAATAAGGACTATAGAGAGCATAACCATGGAAAAGCAAAGCTCACACATGAGCTACAAATACACACACGCACACACATGCACATACACACAGAGACACCAGCTGTTCCTGTACCACCAATACACCCGGATGGATTTCATTTACTACTGTAGATTTTAGGCTTGAGGGTAAAATTTCCACAGATAAGGTCACAAATATGCATTGTCTAGCTTTTTTGTGCCTTTCGTGGAATTTTAAACATTTCCCACAGTGGATAGAAAAACAGAAATTAGGCAGAGAAATGTTTTCTTTGATTTTTCCATTGTTTTCAATGTGGTGCAAACAAACCTCATTCCACAATAGGAATTAGAGTTGGCATTTGGCAAAGTTGCTATTTTTTAGGTGTTTTCCCTCTACTACCTCCCCCCCAGAACTTCCACAGCAAAAGATTTAAAACAAAATCCAGCGGGTCCAAGTGGCAGAATTTGGACACCAAACTGTATTCAGGGAGAACAGAAGAATAAGCCTTCTCTGGGGATAATGTCTAATACCCCACGAGGCCCCTGGCTCAGCTGTGGCAAGCTAATAAGGTTACTCTGAAGCAGATGCAGTTGTTAATACAGATGTGGCTTGGGACCTCAGGAGACAGGTCACAGTCATGATAACTCACAGTAATATGCAGAATAATCATTGTGAAGTTTTGTGACGGGAGCAACACAAACTTAAGTCATTCAGGTACCTCACATTCACTTCTTCTTTTCATTTTTTTCTCTTCCTTCCATTTTAACTGACTGATGAATGAGCTGCCTATCGACTTCCTGGGAAAAAAGGGTTTTGGACATATCTGTTTTGTTTGTTTCCCACCCCACCCCCTTCGAAGTGGAAGAATTCAGAACTGTGCTAAGGCAATTAAAGCTCCTGACTTATTTGGGTAGCACTTACAGAACCTCTCAGAGGAAATGATGTGTGACAGCTGGTGTGGAGGTCCAGAAAGAGGAATTGCCATTATTTATGGACACAATGGAGGGGGAATGGCTTTTGGCAGCCAGTTTCAAGGTTCATGGTGTGTGGTGAGATGGCTAAAATTGTGGATGAAGGCTGGTTATACATAAAATGCTGCATTTCTTGAGTTTTCTCTAGCAGTCACTGTCTGGGATAATGCTTTGGGGTAGGTCGACACAAATTGTTGGGTTCATTTTACTTACATTCTTTTGCAAGTAAGTGAACCCACAACAATCCTAGGAGAGATTATTTACACCTAGGCAAAACTGCACTTAAAATTTAGTATACCGAAGCAATAATTAACTAAATATTTTTCTGGTGGCATGAGGTAATCCAGTTCATGAAAGTATCTAACTTAAAAAAGGGTAACATACGTAATGGGATAAGCCTTCCATACCCAAGGAGGGACTATCGCCCACTTCTTAATAATATTCTCTGCTGGTTCCTATCCCCAGAAATCATAGCTAAGTCAGCTTTTCTTCTAGAATTCCCCAAGTACTTCGTTAGCAAGGATGGCGGGTTATAACATGGTTCCTGGCCCCATGGGTACTGTCATCTATGGGATTTCCAAAGTTTTGAGTCTAGGGGGACATAGTGGTGAATTATGAAATGTCAAAGGAAGTTAAATCCTCCACAGTGAACTCTGATATTCTGAGAGGGGTTGTGAGGTTGGGCCATTCCTATACTAATCATAAAACCCTGTTGTCACTCTACTCTCCATCTACAGCTCAGCTTGATTTCAACTCCACAGAACAAGATGCCTTTCCTAAGAGAAGCTGATCAGTTCTAATCTCATTTTCATTCTGCTCTTTGGATACCACCTCCCTCAGCATTCTCTCCCCTCTGATTGAAGGCTGGAAGGGTAGAGAACTACACTCCTCCCAAAGTTTTCTTTTATGGAAGGCAGAAATTAGGCTTCCAATTCATTCCACTCTCCATTTGCCGCACTTCCTAGTTTCAGCCCTGCAGAGCAAAATGTTGCCTTGCCCATCTCCTCTACTCACCTTTTCAGCTTCTTTTTGGGCGCCAACTTCCTTAATTAGATGATAAGGTTCAGGAGGGCAGGAAGTCTTTTTTTTTATCCTTAGTGCTTAGCACAGTGCCTCATACATAGTAGTTGCTTAATAAACATTTATTGGTTTGGATTATTGAATTGAAAGATTTAAGATTACTACCTAGGTCTTTTGATGCCTACTCTTTCACACCATTTTGGTACCTGGTTTGATCTCATATACACTGGATGGCCAATTCATAGAACTTAACTAAAATTTGGAATGGACTTGTGATGAAAAGAAAGCTGTACTTCTAGACAATTATAGAAACTCTTAACTCAACTGTGAATTAAAGTAGACTTAGCCAATAGGATTCTTACATCTATGAAGAGCCCAAAGTAAAACAGATTCATCTAATTTATAAAAATGCCAGCAGCAGTCAGGTGACTCTGTGATGGCAGGGTTTGGTAGGAAAATTGAGGAAAAGCAGATTCCTTTAAAAATAATCATAACCATAAAATAAAAGCCAATTTTGATAGTGAAAGATTTGTTATCACCAACCAACTAGCAAAATGAATGTGAGAAGAGTTCAAGACTGGTTCAGTTGCATCACTAATATGCTTTCAACTATAGATCAGGTGTTTGATCAAAACAAATGATTTAGCAGAAGTAAAGGAGATATTTTTCAATGAAAGAAACATTTTGAGAACCCGTACATGAAGGTAGCTTCTGGTCAAAGTGGTAGTTTAATAATTTGATAAGTGTGAGATTTCTCTGATCTGGGGAGTCTCTACACTAAAGAAGATCCCAACTACTCCAATCTCTTTTTATCCATATAGGTCTATGACTCCTCCATTGTGGAGCCATTCAGCATGGTGGGGTTTTTTTTATGGTTGTTTTAAAATCTCATGGATATGAGTAAGTGAAAATATTGTTCATCTCTTGTTTCTTATTATCTTTAAGTAACTGGACTACTTCTATTTCTGGCCATTTATGTTCTCCATTATGTCATTTAAGCCACTTTAAAATTTTTAACCCCTATTTTTTATCTGGGAATCAGTACTAAGAATTTATTATTCTAAGAAGAACAATTGGGATTAAGTGACTTGTCCACAGTCATACAGCTAGGGAATGTCAGAGGTCAGATTTGAACCTCCTGACTCTATGTCTGATTCTCTATCCACTGAGCCACCTAAATGCCACTTTTATGCTACTTCTTATCACATCATCATTGATAATATACTACAATCTCTTTAAGTCCATCATGCATTTTTCCATTCTACTCTGGAATTTTAATTCTTCTAAAATCATAGCACTACTCATCATTCTCTCTTTCATCTATTAGAATTTGAGCTCCTTGAAGGAAGGACATACCCACAACGTTCTTCATACCCTCAGCATTTCACATAGTGCCTGGCACATTCAAAGTACAGTGCTTCTTAACTGATTGATTATAGTATCCTCAAGAAAATATTTATGTTAGAGAGATGAACTGTTGTTTCAGTGGCTTATTTGGTTTTGCTAAAAGCATGGTAGGTACTCTAACCCCACCTTCTTTGTAGAAAGAAAGAATATGTATGCACACTGTCAAACATGGTGGATATGTTGGTTGATTTCGATGATCTGCTTTTTTTTCTTCCTTCATTTAAAAATGCTTGTTACAAGGGCTAGGAGAAGGGAGAGTGCTATTAAGAAATGAAAATTATATA
Source organism: Gracilinanus agilis (assembly GCF_016433145.1). Lineage (NCBI taxonomy): Eukaryota > Metazoa > Chordata > Mammalia > Didelphimorphia > Didelphidae > Gracilinanus > Gracilinanus agilis. The sequence goes on along the minus strand of NC_058130.1, from coordinate 538,761,950 downwards.
AAAGCAAATAGTATCCATAAAAAAACCAATATTTTTATTAAATGCACTATATAACAATCTGGAATTATTCCAAGAGACTTATAAAACTGTGTATAACTTTAAACCTAGCAATATCACTATTGGGTCTTTTCCCCAAGGAGATCAGGGAAAAAGAAAAAAGAATCTATATGTTCTAATATATTAAGAACAGCTCTCTTACTAGTGGCAAAGAACTAGAAATCAAGGTGATGTCCATCAATTAGGGAATGGCTAAACAAGTTTGTGTTTATGTGACAGATATGATTGTGATGGAATACTACTATGCCTTAAGAAATAATGACTAGGTTAATTTGAAATAAACTTTGAAAGACCTACATGAGATTATGAAAAAGTAAGTGAGTAGAACCAAGGGAACATTATATATAGAATTAATGTTTGAAGAATAACTTTATGAATGCCCACCTCCAGATAAAGAAATGATAAAGGAAATTTGAAAAACACAGTATATATATAAACATATATTTCTTATCAAGTAAAGAAAGAAGAGAAAGAGAGAGATACCTGGGAATTTTAATGTAACCAATAAATAAATAAAGAAAATGAATTGTATGTTGCTGTTTTTTTTTATTCCCCCCAAGTGAAATTAGTTTGATTTCCCTTCCCTACTGGGAAAATCTGGGCCAATCTTATTATTTATACGTAAGACCTCACCAAGAAATTTAAACATATATAGCAAATTAATTTTTAGACTGCCCCAATAGGGTTTCAAGTTGAATTCAGTTCAATAAGCATTTACTATGACCAAGGTTCCAGAGTGAGGCTGAGGGAGTACATTGCAGACAGGAGGCATAAACTGTGCAAACCCACAGAGGGAAGAGTTGGGGATGGTTGGGCTGGAATATAGAAGGAGTAAAGAGAAATATGAAATAAGTTTGAAAAGGTAGGCTAGAATCTTTCTGTGAGAGCCAAGCTGAGGCACTTGTATTTCATCTGAGAAACAATATGGAGCTTTGATGAGTAGTCAGCACGGTGGTGGGCATAGACCGACCTGTGGTTCAGGGAGATTATTTTGGCAGCAGTATGGAGAATGTAATGGAGAGGGGAGTGTCTGGAAACAGGGAGACCAATTAGGAGGGTGCAGCAATAGTCTAGATGACATCTTCAACTGGGGTGGTAGCCAGAAAAGTAGAGAGAAAGGAATGCATGCAAGAAATGTTCTGGAAAAATACTTGAGAGATACGTATTTGCATTTGCTTTGTTTTTCAAGTATGAGTGATTAAAACCAATTTCTTGGTTACTGTAATGGATTTCACTGAAGAAAATATGTTATCATTCATGTTATTGTTAAATGTTATAATAAATGTAGTTTTAGAAACTATAAAACAACAGTTATCATGGTGACTATAATATTAATAGCTACCATGTTTATAGGGATTTAAAGTTTGCAAAGTTCTTTGCATATGTTTTCTCATTTGGCCTTCACATAAATCCTTTTTTCTTTTAATCTTTTTTTTTTTACTGATTAATTAAGAAATTTTTCCATGGTTACATGATTCATGTTCTTTTCCTCCCCTCCTCCCACCCCCCTCCCATAGCCAACACACAATTCCATTGGGTTTTACATGTGTCATTGATCAAGGCCTATTACCATATTATTGATATTTGCAATATGGTGATCACTTAGAGCTTCACATAAATTCTGAGAGGAGAAAGGCAGAGATCAAATGACTTGTCTAGTGTAACAAAGGTAGTATTTGAGGCAGAGTTTGAATTCAGGTCTTCCTGATTCCAAGGCCAGCAGACTTATCCATTATTTCTCTTAGTAGAATGACTAAAATGTTTACATTTTTATGAAAGAAGTGATTTTTCTTTCATATTCTTCTGAAAGTGGTACTTCTACACATGTTATATTGCTAGGAAATTTTAAATCCTAGAATCAGAGAATGGAGTTTTGAGATCCTTGATAACATACAGTCTATCCTCACTCTAGGTCCACAAATATGATCTACAATACTAATAAAGAGTCTTCCAGGGTCTCCTGGCATAGGAACTCACAGGAAACTTGTTACCTTTTCTGACACATCTAATTGTAAGAATGTTTGTTACAGAGGATTGAAAATTTTCCTTTCTCTAACTTTTACCTTCTGGACTTTCTTTCTTTCTTTTTTATTTTTTGGAGCCAAGCAATGTTAGTCTGAATTATTTTCCACACTGCAGTCTTTGAAATATTAAAAGATAGCTATCACGTTTTTCATAATAATATTTTAATACAGTTTGTCAATATGGCCTCTATTTGATTTTATAATTTAAAATCAGAATAATTTATTCTATAACATTTTTACTAAACATTTTTACTAATGTTGATTATGACTTATTAGGATGTTAGAGATATCATGATCTTTAGAAAGCTTTTTTTTTTCTTGGGCACATATATGATCTAATTTTTCCCTTGCCAATAACACTGTGGGATAGATATGCTAAATATCACTATTATCAACATTTTTTAAAAAGAGTAAATTGAATTCCAAAGAAAGTAAATGACTTTTCTTCTTGCTTTTTAATTTTTTTTATTAAAACTCTTGTCTTCTGTCTTAGTATGATAATTAATGATAAATATTAGTTCCAAGGCAGAAGAACATGGTTGTAAGTGACTTGCCCAGGGTCACACAGCTAGAAAGTATCCGAAGCCAAATTTGAACCCTTGTCTTCCTATCTCTAGACCTGGCACTCTATCCACTGAGCCACCTAGCTTTCCCCTAAATGACTTTTCTAAGGCTATATAACTAGGTAATGTTTAGGCCAGGACCTGAAACTTCTTGTGATTAAAAGTTACTCCACTTTCTTATCCAATCACATAGACAATGGGAATGATTAGATGTAGCCTGGAAGCTATAGTCTATTTTGGAAAAAGTGTTAAGAGTCAGGGAACCTATTTTCAAATCCTTGGGATAGTATGTCTTCAAACTGTGTGACCTTGGATAAGTCACCAGACCTACGTCAGTTTCTACAACCATAATGTAGTGATCATAATAATGGTCTCATCCACCTCTTAAAGCTGTTCTGAGAAAAATGCTTTGTTTATTTTCATTGTGATACAAACATTAGAGAAATTAAGGAGAATAAAACCGATCCAATGAGATTGTATAGAGTTCGACACTCACTCCTCCAATGTTCCAAAAGATCAAATGGAGGAGCACGGTGACAGAACAATTAACCGCATATAAGGTGATTAAATCGTCTACTTAGGATAAAAATTATTCAAAGAGTTAAGAGTTGCTGGCTCCTCTAATTAGAAGGAAGACTGGCCTGGTTTCTATCATGACCCTTTTTTAACACAGTGATACTGGTCTGGTCCAACATCCTCCCCTGCAGTGTGTGGAGACAGGCCAGGAGTATGAAGGCTACAGAGCAGAGCAGGAAAAAAATCAACTGTGAAATTGGTAATTTTATTGAGTTTCACGGGGGGCTTTGTTGTTAAGACACAATGCAATTGGATCAGAATGCCTGTGGTAATGCCATGTACAAAGTGTCCCTTCGATGGCTAAAGGGAAATTGCCTCGAACCAAAACTTGGAGGCCTTCTCAGAGGAAAGCTGGATGAGGTGAAGAAAACATGGGGATCAAATGAAGGAGGAGCGGTCATGGTGCAGGTGTGGGGCCCTTGCCAAAAGCACAGGTGCAGTGTGTGTGTACAAGTTTTTAGTTTTTGTTTCTTTTTTCCCCACCCCATCATCTCAAAAGACTCTTAATTTTTTTTTCCTTCCCATATTCTGAATAGGGCTGGATGGTTTGGGGTTCAGAACAAGGCTGTCCTCTCCGTAAATGGGGGGGAAGGTCCCAGAAGGACTGTGTGAGGAAGGGAGACAGGGGCAGAAGGAGAGGACAGACCGAGATGTAATGCCTGAGCAGTTGAAATCATTTGGTACTCCCAATCCCCCAGGTAAAATGAGAATTAAACATAGCTAACAGGATATTACTCCCAGTTGGAAGAGATCTGCTCGCTGGCAATGGGGAAAGTGAAGCTAACAATTGGTATTTGTTTTAAGCTGGTATTTTTTTTTTAAGGTTTGAAGTAGGAATAGTTAAATAAAGTATGTTGGTTAACTGTGTAAATACATTTGCAGCTTCTGAGCCTTCCAGTGCTGTCCCTGTAGTGTGTTAATTTGGTTTCAAATGGAGGGAAGCCTAAAGAAGTTAAGAGATGTTAAAGGCATCAAGATAGGGCAGGGCGGCCAGCACGGTGGATGGGGTTAAATAGAGGTGAACAGTGGAACCCTTGTGTTCCATAAGGAAGGAACTGTGTAATGAAGGGAAAAAAAATCTACCCAGCAATCCTATTTCAGCTCCTGGGTCAGAACAGCAAGCTACAGCACCATAAATGTTTGGAGGTATTTTTCCCCCTTCTAAGTGGATTCTAACTGTACATTTGTTTGTTGTAACAAGGAAAGAGATTAGAAGAGTCGAAATAGTTTTTGAGGGGTTAGCATGCATCTAATTTAGTTACATGTTGGAGGGGGAATGCTACCCTCTTGTGCTTTGGGGCACAGCTCGGGAGATTTCTGCCCACAAGAGAAAGAGGACTGACTTGTCATGGTTGGCCTCTCCCTGTGCAGAGAAGGCATCTGGGTCAGAGTGTGCACAGAAAAGGAGGTAGAAAAGATGGCAGCCTTCTCAAAAGATCTAGTTGAGTGCATCGTACCTCTCCCTCCTTCCTCTCAGTCTAATTAATAATAATAATAATAATTTTAAAAAGACTGTGATTCTCCATTCAAAAAGCACGGTTTTACCAACCCAGCATAAAAGGGATGGCTAGGAGTAGCCTAATCGTTGCACTTTCTAATTCCACTTATTTATTTGTGTGTGTAATTGGTGTGATGAATGATGTCTGAATAAAGCTGGTCATAGCAGCAAGCCCTAGAACGTGGAGGAGGGGAGAGAATTCCATTTCAGCAGAAGTAACAATGAGCCCAGATGCCGACCTTCTTTCCAAGGGGCACACCACCTGTATGTTTGTGTGTGTGGCAATGTACCTCAGTGCATCTGTAGACAACAGCTTTACATGCAAACACACGCAAAAAGCTGAAAGCCCTGAGTTCATGAGAATATTTTTTTAGATTGCAAATATTCCATGAACCTTTTCTTTTTTTTTCCCCCTCTAAAATGCAATTAATATGGTTGCGTGTTAAATGATTCAGTGAAAGTAAATCTTTTATATTCAGGTAAGCAATTCAGCCTTGTAAGGTTTTATGGGAATTAGATTTTTTTTGAAGTCTGTGTTGAGCATGCCCATAACTCTGACAGAGCCCTGCAGGCTCTTGTCTTCACCTTCAAATCATAAGACAGAGAAATCAAGCTCCCTCTGTGCTCTCAATTATACCAAAAAACACGGAGCAGAAGTCTTCAGTAATTCAATCCCTGTGGAAGCTTCTCCATACTGTTTGCACTGTTGGAACTGCTGACAGCAGCAATCCCACAATCCCCCCTGGTAGACTGTCAGAGTTCCTCATACAGAGTGAGCGGCACTGCTCTGTCCCACTGCTGCTTCTCCAGAGACCTCTAAGCACATGCATGACTTTTGATGCCTGCTTGATACAGTAGTGGCCAAGAGGCCAAAAAACATCACAATGAGAGTTCTCATGCTCTTAGAAGGAAGGGGCTTTGTACTCCAACTAATAGGATCTGTGGCTACATGTGGGCCTGAGTTGGTGTAATTTAATCACAAGTACAGCTGCATAAACACTGTACTAAGGAATGTCTGCCTGCAATTGGATTCTTTCTTTGAAAGTACACTGTAGAAAATTCCTGAGTGCCATTTTCCATATGGTTAATGAGCAAATGTATCATGGCCAGCTTTTAAAAGTAATTTGAATTTATGAGTTGCAGCAATTCTAACACATGTGCACAAGAAACCGTGCATACCCAAGGCTCTTCCTTATCATGCAACACCATTTCATCGTTTTCTGCCAAACGACACCAAAAAGAACTACTCTGTATTTTTAATTGGCTTAAATCCTTCTGCAGCCATCTTTCCAGCAGGAGCCAACCCCTTCCAGCTTCCCCAAAAAGTGCACTACAGTGAGGATATTCCAAACATAACATAAGACCGCAGTTCTTTCCAAAGGACCTCTTTCAAAACTTCAGCTTTGGAAAACACATTCACAAGACTTTTGTTTTGTCTTGTTTTGTTTAATCTGCACCTTTATAAGGCAATAAGAAGTTAAAGAAATCAACCAGACTGCTGCTCTAGCACACTGCAGTTTTTCTAATTCTACTCAAGCCCCACTTTTCCTTATTCTTATTAACAGAAGAAGAGACAGAGGGAGAAAGAATTTCCATTCAAGTAAACCTGTTGCTCCACCCACATCTCCAGTCTTCTGTAAGACAAATAGAGAGCTTAAACAAGCTACAGGGTCAAAACTGGACAAGAAGAGTGGATTTTAAAGTCATCTGATGATTAGAAGTTTTTGATCCTATATGTTAGAACTCATTTTATTTTTTGTAAAACTCCAAGTTTTTTTAAATATATTATTTATTATTGATTTTGTTAGGACTATTGACATTAGCATTAATAGATATTAACAACTACTAATATTTGTTTTCATAATCATATTATGTTTGGACATTTTAAATCATGTATGTAATACAAAAGGCAACTAGGTGGCAGAGTGGATAGAGTACTGAGTCCGAAGCCAGGAAGATTTATCTTTCTGAGTTCAAATCTGATGTCTGACATTTACTAGCTATGTGATCTGGGGCAAGTCTTTGCCTTAGTTTCTTTACCTGTAAAATGAGCTGGAGAAGGAAATGGTAAACCACTCCAGAATCTTTGCCAAAAAACCCCAAAAGAGGGTATGAAGAGTTGCATGTAAAATGAACAACTAAAACAGCAACACAAACTAAACAAAATATTGAGGAGGTGTAGAGAGGCGTAAGTAACTTGAGAGTAGCAGCTGTTTCATCCTTTGTATCACCATCCCCTAGAACAATGCCTGGCAAACAGTAGATATCAAACAAATGCCTGTTGTTTAATGTCCCAACAACCTGTGAGTTAAGATATTTCAAGTATTATTTCCATTTTATGTATTAGAAAACGGAGGCATCTAGAACTTAAGTGATTTGCATTTGGACAGTCACCTGGTTAAGAAAGTTCAGTGTTTTCTCCTCCACTCCGTATTGCATCTTATAGCAAAAAGATATATGTCTCTCGCTGACATTCAATAAGCATATTTCATTATGATATCTCATGTTTAACTTGCCTTTTTTCTGTTTTATCTTGAAAAGAAAATGAAGTTCCAGCCTTTTCCTACTTAGGAATACATTTCTTTTTACATGAAATAAAAAAGAAAGTAATGAAAGTTTAAAATGTTTTTATCATATAAGATTAAGAGCTATAAGTATTTTATACACACACACACAAATATATGTATATATATTTGTATATATACATACACACACATATTTTTAAACCCTTACCTTCTGTCTTAGAATCAGTACTACGTATTAGATCCAAGGCAGAAGAGTGGTAAGGGCTGGGCAATGAGGGTTAAGTGACTTGTCCAGGGTCAGACAGCTAGGAAGTGTCTGAGGTCAAATTTGATCCCAGGACCTCTCATCTCTAAGCCTGACTCAATCCTCTGAACCATCCAGCTGCCCCCTAACCAGTATATTTTTTGATGAGGAAAGTGAGTTGAAGAAAAATAAGATACACTGTCACAAATAGAGTAAATAACCGGAACCCAGGTTCTCTGATGCTAGAGCTTGAGCTCTTTTCAACCACGGCAGGTTCTTCTTTCTCCAAGATACTTAGTTTGCAGTTTGAGCAGGGAAAAGATAATGCCCAAACCAGGTAAGAACAAAGCACAGTCTGGGTGTAGAAAACTTTTGTGTTAACTACTTCCAGTTCCTTCTCTTCAGATGGTTACTATTTGTCCAAGTAGTCAGTCCTAAAGTTTCAGAGGAGTTCATTGAAATCAGGTTCACAACCTGGTTTACTTTGTAGACTATAAGAGTTACAAGATATCCATCACTTCATATTTTCCAAAAAAGTAGGCACACTAACTTAATTTTCTGCTAATATTACCAAAAAAGTAAGAGCCATTTCCCTCATTCCCTCATATTTATCCATAATGACCAGCCTAATATGTTTAAAAATTAAAACACTTGCCATCCTTCCTTTATGATGATTCAATACATAATAAAACTAAAATTTATGTGCTTTTAGTTAAAAAAAAAAAGTGATGGCCGACAAGATATTCTGTAGCCTAGCTCACCTGTGTGGGAACCTACTGCCTCAGAGGAAAATGGCAACCAAATGGTAATCAATACAGGGTCATAACATTTCAAACTCTGATGCCCTTGTCTTAAACACACTTTGTGTTTTATAGCTCCTTCCTCACCAACCCAAAATTTACTTGATAAGACAAAAGGGGTTCGTTCCCCTTGTTTCAGGCTTGTAGAGACCATTAAGTAATGGACTGAACCATAATGGCTAAGTAAACATGGTGAATCTTAAAAATAAATAATGCAAATCTACAGAGGACTTTCCTAACCAAAATGAATAAATCAATTTAATCAGAAAAAATTTATTTTTTACATTTTGTATGTTTATTTTAAAATTTTCTTGAGCTAAATAGCTATAAAATTGAAAGCAGTTTTGAATTTTCTTCCTTTTTGGGGGGAAGAGGAAGTGTTTTTGCTTCTGCCAATTCTTATACAGAGGATTATGTTTCCAATGGAATTATTCAAGAAATTAATTCCTAAGGCCAATCTGAAGAATTGTCTTAAATGATACTAATTCAGTCAGAGCCAATAATGTTACATGAGTATTCTGTCTACCATTAAGCAAGCAGTTGGTGGAGAAGGAGGGACTCTGGATTTATGATACAAACTGGAGTTATGGATTGCTGTGTGGCTGTGTGCCCCATCTGTCAAACTGGGGTGTCTGAGCAGAGAGAAAGCAAGAAATTCCCACAAATCACAAAATGCAGGGCAGTCCAGCTCCCTCATTACTTTAAAGGTATGATTCTGTATGACTAAAAAAAATGTACAGTTAGCATTCTGGGGTATTGAATAGCTTTTAAAAGCATTTAGAAAATATGTACAAGGATGAAAAGGTCACATGCATAAAAGAGGGTATGCACAAGGTGAAAGCCTAATGAAACATTATGCGGTATCTTTTTTGGTACTCAGAATAGCTCCAAGGTTAAGAGAGTCCGAGGCAGTCTTCTGCAGATCCATTTCCTCTCTCCAGGCTTCTCATGTTAACCCAGTGATTTAGTACTCTGCATTAAGAGCAATTCACCTGCCTCTGGTGTCCCTGTGGCCCATCCCTCTAGGGAGCGAGGTAGAGAATAAAAAGTTCCACATATGGTAAAGTCAAGCTGCTTGGAGCCCGCTGAGTGTCTGCTGTGGGGATAGCGGCTCCTGAAAGCCCCAGCTGGTACTTGGAAGAGATTCTGCATTACTACACCTCAGTGCCTGCTTGGTTCCCTTCGGAAACTGTTGGCTCCACATACGACAGCCATTTTAGATCTCTTCAACCCTTTTCTCCCGGTTCTGTATCCAACTGAACAGTTGGTCCTCTACTGCTGGATAATCAAATTCTTCCATCTGGTCCTATCCCTGTGGAACTAGAAAGGTGTAGTGTGCACCCGGTCCCAAACACATACCAAGGAGAGGCACTGCCTTCCTAACAAAAAGCAGTCAACAATAGAGAATAGCAAAACATCTATTTTAATTTGGGAGGGGGGGATTTAAATAGCCACAAAATCCCCTCCGAAAAGAAAAGACAAATTAAATCAGTTCAAGTCACTAAACTAGATGTGTCACTGCTAAATATAATGTAAAAAAAATCTCCATCTCAGAAAACCCTTAGAAGTACAATACCAATTACTTGAGAGATCCTGCAGCCATGTGTAAATGCCCTTGAAAACTGGGCTTTTATTATTCTCTCTGCCTGTGGTCACACCACACACCTCCCCAACCTATACTAGATATCTGAACAAAAAGAAAAATAATAATAATAATAATAATAATGATTTGGTCAACATTTCTTGTATTCACAAAAGTTTAAACATGGCCACAATTCAGGGAAGATAGGAGAGACTTTTTGAGTCCATACTTAGATCATGTCACTCTGGGATGCTCTGGTGAGATGATGAAAATGTTTTTTTGTCTTTTTTGTTTTCTGAGATTTGGGGGCATGTGGTGTTTTGTTTTTTACTCAGGTTTGAGGGTCAGGAAAAAGATTTTTGCAAGAGAGAATTTCCATTAAAATTTTTTCCTCCTAAAAAATACCTTCTTGTGGTGCTTGATTCTTATAACTTTCAGAAGTTATGTATCTGACTTAGTGGTTTGGCTTCCTCTTTAAGGGCCAAAATGTTGGACTTGATAAAGCAGGACCAAAAATTGAGGTTCTCAACTTTTTGGGCAACAGAGAACCTGAATATAAGGCAGGAAAACTGCATTTGTCAATATTGGTGAGCAAGCTAATTAGTTCATATTTTATATAATTTTCATATATGAGAATTACATATGTATTTGTTAAATATGTTTATGTATGTATGTACATATATATTTAAGAGTACAGATTGTTTTGGTTTTTTTGTATCTGGATCTCCAATGCCTAGAATACCTGGCACATGGTTTCAGAGTACAAAGAGGGGACTCAAAAATTATATAATTATCTATTTCTACATGTCTGCATGATAAATTATGTATATTCATGGTGTTTCAAGTCAATTCAATTTTAAGTTATTACAGATATGTATATTTCAACAAGCATTCATTGCATATTATATATAAATATGTATCAAAACATTTAATAAACATCAACTATATGCCAAGCATTCTCCTAAATTCTAGGGATACAGCAAAACCGAAAATAATTCCTGCCTTTGTATTCTAATGGAATATAAATGAGATAGAAGGAGCAAACTTCCTAATAGGCTTTATGATATACATGCCCATATATATATATGTAATATATATAAGTAATATACATTTTTATTCTTTGGGAAGATATTCTCATGGAAAATAAAATTACATATATTTATATACATATTTTTTTGAGGAATATAGATACACGTATTTTATATAAATAGTATAACATTCTTGAAGAAGCATGACACAATAGAAAAGTTCCAAAGGAATGGGGTCCATTCTCAGCTCTACTACTATAGATATGGTCTTCTGCCTCTCAGCTGCTCATTTACAAAATGAGGGGTTTGAACCAAATGACCTCTGAGTTCTCTATCAGTTCTAAATCTGTAATTTTACATATTTCAAAAGGCCTTTACATGTTTCATTTAATTTGATACTCATGCCAATAGTACAATTATTAGTATCTGTCTCTATTTTTCTCACGAGAAAATTGGATCATGGAGAGATTCTGTGCTTTGCTCAAAGTTACACAGTAAGCTAAATTCAGATCTTTTTGATTCTTAAGTGTAGGGCTCTTCCTACCATATGATGCTGCCTCAATTGGATACTCCCTAGACTAAGGAATTACCCACCTTTTTATTCTTATTAATCATCATTCTATATTATATACTATATTATATATCAAGTACTGTATTATATNCTACTATAGATATGGTCTTCTGCCTCTCAGCTGCTCATTTACAAAATGAGGGGTTTGAACCAAATGACCTCTGAGTTCTCTATCAGTTCTAAATCTGTAATTTTACACATTTCAAAAGGCCTTTACATGTTTCATTTAATTTGATACTCATGCCAATAGTACAATTATTAGTATCTGTCTCTATTTTTCTCACGAGAAAATTGGATCATGGAGAGATTCTGTGCTTTGCTCAAAGTTACACAGTAAGCTAAATTCAGATCTTTTTGATTCTTAAGTGTAGGGCTCTTCCTACCATATGATGCTGCCTCAATTGGATACTCCCTAGACTAAGGAATTACCCACCTTTTTATTCTTATTAATCATCATTCTATATTATATACTATATTATGTATCAAGTACTGTATTATATATTAAATACTGTATATCATATTAAATATTATATATTATATTACATATTATATATTATATTATTTTTCTGGTGCTTTTTACATTTAAAAATTATAATAAGGCATATAGGTGATGGTGTATAGACTGCTGGAATCTGTTACCCATGAAGTCTAATGTGATCTTAGACAATACTAGCTGTTTGACCCTGGGCAAATCCCTTAAATTCTGCCTTTCTCAGTTTCCTCTTCTGTATATGTGGAATAATATTAGCATCTGCTTCACGGGGCTGTTAGGAGGCTCAAATATGGTAACATATAAAGTGTTTTTAAAGCCTTACATTTCTATATAAATGTTAGCCACTGTTAAAATGCTTTTTTTTCCTACATACATTAACTCATTTGTTTCCTGGGTTGCTGCATGCTGGCACGGAATACGATAAACTTTGAAGAACTGAAAATCAGTATTATGCAGAGGACATCAGAGAAGCACACGGGGATGATGAGCAGGCTGAAAACTATTTCAAACTGATGAGGAGGATTTGAAGAAAAGGATCTCATCTAAGAAATATATCAATGAATGTAAAGGAAGATGGGAACTCCCCCCCGCCCCCACCGTGAGAGGGAGGGTCCATATGCTCCATTGGCATTTCCAAGATGCCAAGAGAAAGTGAGGAAGGCCTCTCCCCCTTGAGGGGGCACCTTCTGCAAAAACACTGGTAACTGGAGGGAGTAATTCTCTCTGTGGGGTTCCAAGTCCATTTGAGTAGTCTGAGCATCTCATAGCATCCACGCAGCAAACTGTGATAGAGTTGTATGTATTATGCTAAAGATCAGGCAGCAAAGGACTGTGACTGGTACTTAAATCTGGATCTTCTGATTCGTGATGCCAGTGACTTGTTAGAATACCAGCTCCCAGGTCTCTCCTAACCATGCATCTCCTTCTTTATGAATGACACAAACACACACATCAGTTTGGTCCCCATCTGCTGATTTAATCTGTTGAAAAACTAGATAGTATAATACAATGTATTGAACACAGGACTTTAAGTCAGAAAGACCTATGTTCAAATCCTGTTCGTCAGACACTCGCTGCCTTTGTGATCCCGGGCAAGGCAGTGGATCTCTTTGTGTCTCCCCTTCCTCATCTGTAAAATGGAGATAATAATGGTACCTATTCCCAAAGGGATGGTGGAGGACCAAATGAGTTAATATTAGCAAAGAGCTCTATCAACCTGAAAGTACTCTATAAATGCTTGCTATTACGATGATGATTAATTTCCTAAGAAAACTCTTCTGCCAAAGTGGAGAATCTTAAAGTATTTTGTAGGCCAGCAATAGGTTAAGTTCTTGCCTAGGGTCACACATAGGAAATCTGTGTCACTGCCAAGTCTTACGCCCAAAGTGATCTTGACTTTAAGGCTGGCCCTATATCTACTCTGCCACTGTTTTTCCACAATAAAAAAAAAAGAGAACTGAAATTAAATTATGATTACCAATGCCCTCATCCCCTGTAATTGCCCCTCCCCATAGTCATATGCTCTCATTGACCTATAAGACAAAGCCGGTACAAATCCCTTAAAAAGAGAAAAATTTCCTGTAAGCTACCCACAAATGACAAAAGTAATGAAAAGATGATTTTCCAAATGCTAAAGTTCCAGATATTTCTAGAAATGTGCTACTGAGTCAAATATGAAATCAGAATCGCCTAACATCTCTATACTTCCCTGTTTTCCTTTAGTGCACAGGATAGTATTCTACCAACTGGTCTGATTACAATCATGCAATCATTTGACATTCAATTAGAACAATTACTAGGGAAATCGAACATGTGTCACAACCCAAACTAGTTGTATTGAATTAATATTTCCAAGAAAACTAGCTTTGGCATGAAAGTCCTAACTTCTCAAAGAATGTTAAGGGATATATTTTTTTAAAACTGTACAAATTTTAAAATCAATGCTTTTTCCCTTTAGAGTTTTAGCAAAAGTTCAGTGTAAAAAGGATTTCATTGAAAAGGATCCAGTATCTTGACTAAAAGAAAACTGCTTTTAAAAGTAAAAACAAAAAACAAAAAACAAAAACAAAACGGAACCAAAAAAATGTCACTTAGTCAGGACAATCACAAAGGTGGCATTCAGTGCTCTATTCACAAAACACTATCTTTTTTATTCATTGCCTCACAATGATAAGAAAGCATCCACTAACCTGAAATGCTAAAACTAATGATCAGATTTAATATGACCTCATAAATAATTTAATAATAGACCTAGAGGATCTCATTCCTTATTCTGATTGGTGGGAAATCAATTGCATGGTGCCTGGAAATGACTGACTTTCCATTACATTTTTTTCCCTAATTGCAGTCAAACACAATGTCTCCCTTTAATGGTGCCAGGCAGCAGAAAAGAAAGTAATTTTTAATAAAATTTTTGCTGCTATGAATGCTTAATTATATTTGAATGACAATCAGCTTCCATATTCTCTAAATCAGTTCTTATCTCAGTAAATAATAAGTTTGTTGGTACAAACTATCTCTGATCTCAAATTACAAAGCTTAACACATCAGTTGTTAACTACCCATAATAATACTTCATGGATTAATACTCAAGTGAAATTCAATTTTTGCATCTTTGCCCATATTAAATAGTGTCCCGTTAATGTATTTTACAATCCTGTCCCTTTTCAAAAGAACAGAAAATTGGTTTTGATGGTCATTCATCGTTATGATGATAATATTGGCCCTACAATTCAGAAAATCGCAGGCAGAATTCTCCCTTGGAGTTTCAATGAATTAATTTCTCGATATACATCTACTTTGAGGTTATGTTTCTGCATTTGTATATACAATTTAATTTACTTGTGTTGTCTCTAAGTACTTCCATCAGTTACTTTTAGAGCAGCGCAGTCTGACTCCAGAACTAGAAAACATAGGACAAAAGGCAGGTAAATGTGTACATGGCTAGATTAAACAGGAAGATTCTTTACAACCTGAACCATGTATAACAAAATATATCTTTGGTTTAAATAAATAGGTGAAGGAAATGTCATAATTCACAATGGAGTTCTGAGGTTTGTGTGAAAAGCGTCATAGTTTTGAGAGATTAAACTGGGAACTAACCTATATACCTATGTATATGTGTATGTATCGAAATATGTGCATGTGCTTCTGTTCCTTTGCTCACCTCATACCAAATCAACATTAGGAGCCATTATGATATTGAAGACATACTCAATAGCAGTTAAACTGCTTTGAGTGAATTCCCTATTGTATAAAAAGTGTGCCAGTGTTTGACTGCCAAAATCAATTAGTCATATTCATTATGCCTCTATTTATTAATGTTGTACACTTTATAATGCATTTGCTGTTGGAACAAAAGAAAGTTATGAAATATCAAATATGTGTTATGATTACAGACATAGCAGAAGAAGTAATGATCTTTAGTCACTAATTGGTTACAAAGCCACTGTAAAGATTACATTAGTGGTGACAGATTTATGATCTTTTCTAAGATATAAACCTTTCTAGTTCAGATTTTGCAATGGAAAAAGTATGTGATTGGTTACAGGTTATTGGCTCCAACAGTTATATTCATAAGAGAATAGTGTGCTTCTGTCTCCTGTAATCCAAATATACAATGTAATCTTAACAGATGCAATTTTAATCTGCATTGCACTGTTATAATAAAATGGGGCACCATAAGGCTCTTTACTGATATGGGGTTCAGAGTTAATTCAATGATGCTAAGAATGACTGACTGGTATTAAAAATCAGCAAATAATTAAACCTAACACTAAAATAAATGAAGAACAATGTTGGCATTCCTTCAAGGCTTGATTTTGATGGAATTTACTGTCAAGCTGTCACCCCTAAACTTTCAGCATGAAGTCAAAACTGTAATTTGTTTCCCAGTCTTTTAAAAAATACGGTTACCATTGTTCCTTTTTGAAAGTACTTGAAAACAGTTGAGTTGAAATTCACAACATTTTACCTTATATTCCTGTGTTGTAGCTTTCCAATTTTTCATTTGAGGTCTGATTAATTTTTCCCTCACTATTAAAATGAACATTCAAAGAGTTAAATGTAAAAATTCCAGAAATTTTAAAGGTTGAATGAAAACCCTATAAAGCCATTAAGGTTCAAATACATAACTCAGCAGAACCAAACTGAAGACACATAAATCTCTTATGTCTCCTAGAATTAGCTTACCAAAATACAGTTAGTGGCCATACCCCAAGATTCCCCCCTTTTCCAAAAATGTATTCAACTCCCCGAGCTTATTTCCTCTGCTGATTTTGGCAAGTTACTCTACATCCCAGTCAACGTGTTTGAAGAAACTTCACTTCAAATTACTTATGTGCTATAGTCCAGCTCTTGGCTTCAGTCATGACCTCTAGGCTTTCAAATAAGTTTCTATTTCAAATAGTTTACTGGCATCAGGCTGATTTCCTTTTAGGAATATTATCCCTTTTTATTAAATCCCCACTTCGTTTTTCTTTCCCTTGAGCTAAACTGGTTTATCAGCTTTCAAATTGCATTCTTTAAGCACATTTTGGGCACATAAGCACCTGGGCACTAGGATGCTAGACATTGTGAAAATGCATTTTACAGGCAATAAGCTACAATAGACTACAGGGAGAATTCTGATCTGCCAGACCAAGACTTCAAATATCATTGAAATAAAGCTCTCCTCGATGACTGCTTTTCTCAGTTGGTAGCCTATTCCCATTACATCCTGATCTTCTGTAGGGCCACATTTATACTTATTGGGTTATATGCAGACACGGACATTTTCCAAGAAGGCTTACACAGAATTTGTGGCATCTACTGTAGAGTCCCTATGTTTAAAATTTGCCATCAATGGAAGTGTACTTTTTTTAAGCTAGGTAACTCAAGGACCCAACAAACAGAAACTGTACAATGCCTTTGACAAATGGCCCTTGCTCTAGATTTTTCAGGGAACTGACTTTTGCAGAGAGGATTTAAAAATATATCCTCACAGTTGATAACATTGTTTTTTTAAACAAAATATTCTCAAGTCCATTTAAAAATTGACAGGTGCAATGTAATAGAAATTTTAAGCCTAACAGTAAGTACCCATGGAGCTTGAATTAGTCTTAGGGACACACTTTGAGACCTGACTTCCATTTTTCATTAAACTATAAAACTTCACGAGACATGTTTTCTTTCAGGTGTGACTGGAGTCTCTGTGACTAGGCTAACAAACAAGGTTGATATTAAGAAGCTAAGGTTTAATCAGGAAGAAGTATGCCTTTCATTGTCCCCTCACTAAGACGAGAATTTAAGTGTCTTCAGATTATTCTTCCACATTATCTGAACTATGCAAAAGATGTCCAGTTTGCAGCCTTGCAAACTGGACATCTTTTTTCATCACACATGCATCTAGCCAGTCCCAAGGCTGCCTCCCGACACTGAATAAACTTTTCCCATCGCTTTCTCATTCTGTTTTGTGATCTCAGTACATCTTCATTGTCCTTCTTGCATACATGCAGGAGAGTGTGAGAAGCTGGTACAAACGGGGTCAGTATATACAAATAACTTTATGGCACTAGAGGTCTATAGTTTGGGATAATTGTGCTTAATTGCATGAGGATGAAACATCAAAACTTGGCTGCAGGTAGAAAACAAAAATCCATCCATCAATCACCATTTATTAAGCAGCAAGATATGTGCTTGGTATTGCGTATAGAAAGGCGAACATTTCTCCTTCTGTATATAAGGAATTTAGAATCGACTGGGGACAACAACATATGGATATGGAAGAAAGAATGGATGAAACTTAAAGGGAAGTTATGAAATAATATTAAGGAGAAATGAATTGACATTTAGGAGAAATAGACTTATTACATATCTCTTATAAGAAAGAGGTAGCACCTAAAACTTTAGAAAATCCTTTATCCTTCAAGCAGCTAAATTCTCTTCTTAATTTATTTCAGTAAATTTCCATTCTCCAGTTTATTACACTGTGATGTGCCTTCTACTACTTAATAAAATTACCCAAAGTTTATCTCATTCTATTCACCAAAAAGGATATGATCTGAAACAATGAAATGATGAAGATAACTAATATCATGATTCATTCAAATGACCATTTCAGCTTGACTATTTACTGTGAAATGCTAGCTCAAGGATTTCATCAATAACTTCTAAGCATGACTAAGATCACCTATCTACATGTGTGCCTTTCAGGAATTTCAGAAATGCATAGCAAGAAGAGAACAACTATTATTTTTTTAAGCATCATCAAATGATTTTGGGGATTGATGTACTTCTCTGCCAATCTCTATTCATAGAGAACACTAAAACTCTTGGGTGGGAGATGGGTCAGCAAATAATATACTTGCCTTTTTACATTTTTCCACCCTGGTCAAGTAGCCATGATCAAGGATTTGCTACCCCCAGGGAGAGGAAATCATATTTTAAAAAATCATTATACATCTTATCATTCCATTCTGCATGAACATTAGTCTCTACTCATAAGGGGACCCAGGATTCAAGCTAGTATAAATAATGAACTACTGCTTATTTTGAGAGGGCAAGTGGGGGAGTGAGAGTCGTTAGCTTGGGAAAGCCAGCCTTTGGTTTCATCAGGAAGGGATTGCTTACTTTGCTGCTAGGAGCAGCCCAGAGCGCAGTTAACTCCAAGTTGTCTCTCTACCTTTGTGAACACACACTCACCCAAGGAAACTCACTGTTACTGTAGATACAGTGATCCTGGCAACAACAAAAAAAATCACTTTTGTTCCAACTCCAAAATTGCTGTCAAGGCTCAAGAGACTATAAACAACATCTTTCAATGCTCTGACCCCCATGCAAATTTAAATCCCCCAACCTTTCTGAGCACTGTTGGTGAGCAGCCCCATTACATCTTAATGACTGTCATTAATTTCTAAAGAGTGTTAATTTCAGATTTTTAATCACCCCTTAACTATTCAATTAAATTTCAATAAAATGTTAAGTACTT
>NC_058130.1:538715522-538738022 GCF_016433145.1 Gracilinanus agilis | reverse complement strand
GCAATAAAAATTAAAATCAGTTTAGCAGCTCCAATGGAAAGAATGCTTATAAAACATGGAAGCATCATCATCATTTTAAGCTTACTACCAGCACCAATGAAGCGTTGGCAGTGACATCATATCGCCACCCAGATGGCACTTTCATTTTACTGGCCACATTGCTCCTGGTGGATTTGTGGAGGAAACCTGCACAGTTTTACCCTAGTCGTGTGACTGCAATTTAGAACCTGTTTCCATTCACTCAGACTACCACAAGAGAACATATGAAAAGTCTAAAACCACAATAACAGAAAGGTTGCTTTTCTTTATCACTCCTCTAATTGTATTGGTATCGTTCATTCAGAAAAGGATTGGGTAACAAAAATCAACTGTCCTGAACTTCGCTGATTGTATTATCAAATGGCATCATATCATTTCAGTTTCCTTTGCATCTTTAAATAAATATGAAATAAATACATTCCTCTCCCTATGATTTTGGCTGATAAATGATGCATGTATGAGAATATACAATGAGAACCACCTAGGAATGCTGAATGTTTTCAAGTCATTTTTTACTTGTGGAAAAGGGATAAGAACTTTTTTGTGTTATCAGAATCTTTGTGTGTGTGTGTGTGTGTGTGTGTGTGTGTGTGCGTGTGGTGTGTGTGCGTGTGTGCATGCATGTGTGGCTGCATTTGTTTTCACCTACCTGCAGGGTATTTAATTTTGTGTCCAAAGCATCATTCAGAGCAATCCTACTGTCTTTTTTTTTTAAACCCTTACCGTCTGTCTTAGAATCAATACTAAGTATCCATTCCAAGGCAGAAGTGCAATAAGGGCTAGACAAATGGGATTAAATGACTTCCCAGAGTCACATAGCTAGGAAGTGTCTGAGCCACATTTGAACCCAGGGCCTCCCATCTCCAGGCTAGCACTCTCTCTACCTGGCTGCACCAATCATCTTTTGAATCAATTTACTCATCTTTCAAAAAGATAAGAACAAAACAACTTGCTATTGAGGAAATGGAAGGTCCTTACTTCTATTTATGCATTTCTAGTTTTGTTGGTGGAAATGCTGCTCACTTACAAAGCTCTGGAGGATGAGGATGCAGCACTGAATTCCTGCTCTGCTACTTACTACTAGTATCTTGTGGCCTTAAGGAAATGATTTCACCTTTTAGGTCTCAGCTGTTCCTCTAATAGTAAAATGAAAAGTTAGAAAAGATGACTTCAAATGCTCCTTTCAGCTCTAGATATCATAATAATGATGACACATGGAGTCAGAAGACATGAGTTCAAATCCTTCAAATCCTGTTACCTCTGTGACACTATTCCCTTAGGTCTTGTTTATTCAGAGTCAAAATGAGAGGACTTAACCTAGATTTCTAAATTTCCTTTTAGCTTTAAAATGTATGATTCTATAGCTTTCTCCCGACTGTAAGGCATTTCATTTCATGCTTTTTAGACTAAATTTGCCATTAAATAAAGAGTGCCCTCACACTCCTCATAAGACCTATAGCATCTTAAATCGGTAAAATCCATTCTTAAAGTTTAAAATAATGTGCATCAAGAAAGTTCAAGAGAAGAATAGATATTCTAACTAAGAGAATGAAAAAAAAAAGACCCATTGTTCCTCCAAAATTAAATATATTTTTTGTTGACTGAATATCAAGCCTTTGAGGGTTGCTATAAAAAAAAACACTAAACCAATAACTAGAAAACAAAAGTCAAACACTGAGCATGGTATGCCATAAAAAAGTGCAGGATATTGGGGCAGCTGGGTAGCTCAGTGGATTGAGAGTCAGGCCTAGAGACAAGAGGTCCTAGGTTCAAATCTGGGCTCATACACTTCCCAGCTGTGTCACCCTGGGCAAGTCACTTGACCCCCATTGCCCACCCTTACCACTCTTCCACCTATGAGCCAATACACAGAATTTAAGGGTTAAAAACATTTTTTTAAAGTGCAGGCTAGGGAGTCAGAGAAGCTAGGTTCAAATCTCAGATCTATTACTAGCTCTATGAACCTGGCCAAATCACAATTTCTAAGCATCCCCCATTTTCTCATTGGTCTAAAGTTGGATTAACCTCTAAAACCCTTTTAAGCTCTAAATCTATGATCCTATGACCCCAAAACTTTTTTTAACTACTACATTCAAGAATATAGGTGTGTGGTATGGGTGGGGGGGTGCAGGGGAGTGAAGGGGAAAGTAGGAACATGAATCATGTAACCATGTTAAAAACGAATATTAATAAATGTTTAAAAAAAAAGAATATAGGTGTGTGTGCACACACACGAGAGAAGTAGGCTTCACAGTCAGACAGGTAAAAATGGTTCTTTCCCCTGGAGTGAACTTTTTGTGATTCTTGCACATACAATGAGTACACAGTCATTTACTAATCTGACACCATTAAGAAAGCATTAAGAATAATCTAAACTAACCCAGTACTTTGAAAACAAGCTGTCTTTATTTTTATTTAAAGGTTTGAGGAAAATCTTGTTTCAAATTCTCAACTTAACAGAATTCAAAGTGTACACGCTTGTCATTCTGAACCATTTGATTAAATTAAACCACAGGAAACTCTCCCAAGTCCTAATGAAGCAGCAATTACATGTGAAAAGGGAGTCAAGCCAAAGAATGACTTCTTCCAATATCTTTTTTTTTTTTAAATATGAGGGTATAAGTGGCTTGGTTTTCCATCTTACCAATATACTGTCTATGTTATTCTCTGATGGGAGAAGATGAGGACTGATGAAAGGATCAAACACAGGACAAACACCCCTCCCCGTCACATCCACCCTGACAGAGGGAAAAGCTCTACACTGCTTTCCTATCTTTTAAAGATTTAAAAAAAACACAGAAACTCATCACTGGAGATGAGTTTTGAAATTTTCAGATAATTTTAAGTTTTAAAGGAAAATATCAATTTAAAAGTTTTATCAATTATCACTTTGATCCATGTTTATTTATAACATAGAGATATATGTACATATCTTTCTATATTCATACACATATGAACATACATGTGACAGAGAGAAAAGATATAATTTCAATCAGAAATTTAAAAAAACTTTTAATGTTATTTTTTCCTGTGAGGAAATAAGACAAAACAATATTTTTGGAGGGATATTGAGGGGGAGATTCTCCCCACTTCAGAGTTGTTACCTTCTTTCTGAAGAATTACTAATGATTTTAGAATGCATGATTATTTCTTGAATTGAGGAAGTTATAGGAATCTGACTACAGCTTGGTCATAGTTGGCAATCTTGCATTATTTCCAAGCATTCAGCATCACACTGATCACATGTGATGGTCCATTTTAGCATAATAAGGCAGAGAGGTCTTGGGATAGAGAAGACACAGAAATAATGTCGAAAGCAATCCTTCACATTTGGATTTTGCCATATCAAGTGCAAATAGTGAACTTAAACATGAAAATGCAATTTGCTCCTTCTAAAGTCTACATTCTTATCTCTCTCAAAAAACACACATTCATTTCCAACGCCTCAAGGTAAAGAGGAGGGCATCTATCACAAGTACGGAGAACAGCAGAAGGATTTAAAAGCAATCTTTTCATAATGTTTCTTTGGCAGAGGAGTGGAGTTATGAGTTACTCAAAATTCATAAAGATTATTAAGTTTACCTCCACACGGAGGATGTGCCACTACTGTATCTCCCAAACCATTCTGTCAGTATTCCGGCTCAGAACTATTGAGAATCTGTCTCTGGTTCAGGACATCCATCCATTTTGCAGCATTAGTGCTCGGCTGCATAAAATAAAGGCTGTGTCCCATTAGAGAAACAAATTGCTTTCAGTGGAACAAGCCTGCCATATCCTCACTGAATTCGCGGTGCTCGTTCTTCCTATCCTTATTCTTTCCTGTAAGTGATTTTAACCATCGAGCAAGTTCCTGTTTCTTCAAGTTCACTCCAGATTATCAACTCGGATCGTGGTGCGTCTGTGTCTGTTGGGCTATTTGAATGATTACCTGATCCCCCGAAGCCCTCTGTCATTACTGAGCTTGTACCACCACCAGTGACCCCTCATGGCAGGAAAACCTGAGGAACAGCAAGCGTTCCGGCGCGATGAATCCCAAGCTCACAGCCCATCTAAACTGGGCCTATAGGTTTCGTGTTTCTGCCTCTGACTCTTCTCTTAGGTCCGAGGAAAGTTATGAAACAGATTTTTCTCGTCCTCTCAGGAGCAAGGCCGGGTTCACAGTTTGACCTCAGAAGCACAGCGGCACTCCAAAGCCACAGAGCCTGATAGAACAGAGTATTAGTGTTCTCTGGCCGGCGTAACGCAGGCTATAACACACACCATACAGAAATATTACTTATGGGAGATGACAAGAGATGGATCAGAGGGAGAAAAGGGGGAGGATTTAATCACATAAAAACAACACTGACACACACAGACACAGTCACACGCCCCTTCTGTTTCAGCCATCATTTGGATTACCAGGGATAAAGACACAATATTCTTTTGGAAGTCAACTTAATTGACTCCAGAACTAACCAATGGGCTCTATCCATCCCATTAGGCTACCCAATTAGAACCTACCCAGAAATGCCGGGAAACAAGGCTACTCTCCTTAAACGTTCCAAAACGGGGTGACTTTTACAATTAAACAAATATTTATCTCTTAATTGTTGTTTGTGGTGAATTGTCCCATTGCACTCATTTGATTACACATCACAGAAAGGGAACAGGAATAGTGACAGAGGAAAATGGGCTCTGAAGCCTTATTGAAACCATTTCTAGCCCAAGGGCTGTGGAGGTACTTCCATGTAAAGCCCAAGGGCATGGACATTACTGCAAGTTGTACATATGAAACCTATTGCTCAATGACAGGAGAAAAGACCCTGAAAAGGCTATTATCTTGATCTGGAATTCCAGGACTAACCCTCCCTCTCATCCTCTCCCTGATAATGCATAGTTATCTTTTATTTTTTTCTCACTTCATCATGCATTCCATTAAAAGGAGCACATTTTGAGGCAAGAATGATAAGCTATTTAGACAGAAGGTAGTGATTCAAAAATTGCAAAACTTCAGCTTTCAAAAATAGCCTAAGTGACCTCTTACAATACTCTGACCACTCCACCGCAAGCGGGAGGCAACCCCTGTGAAGAGTGAATTCTGGCAAAGTTCTCTCTTCACAGATGATGCACAGCTTAAGCTATAATGAGTTTTTGGGTTACAAATGCTGAACGCATTAATATTCCTTGATGATAATTATCACAGTATAAGCACCTTTCCCAATGTGAGTAGCATAAAGCAACTGAAGCAGCATTTTTACTACATTTGAAACAAGCTGGAAAATGGGATTTTCTACTCTTGTAACCTGAGGTCAACATACATCAAGCTATGCATATTAAGTATACCTCTGCCTATATCATACCCCTCTATACTGCTCTCGCTCCCTCCCTCCCTCTCTCTTTCACTGAAGAGACACACACATCATGCCACGTGTCTTTCTTAGGCATTCTTTCATATTAAATTCTCCACGTGTGTATGGATATATGGGACAGAGACACACAAACTCAAAGCAATATGTATTTTCCCCCAATCATAATAAATCCTACTTTCTCTTCTTACCAGAATACAAATAGTAAATAAGATCGGTAAGCCCTGTTTTGCAGATGAGATGTGTCTCTGTGTAGTTTGAAGGGAAGCTGTGGTCACTGGCTGCATATAAAACAGAATGAAAATTAGACGCTAACAAATAGTCTCTTATGGGGGGGGGGGTATATGCTACATATAAATCTGAACCAAACCATTGGCTTTTATCTTCATACTTTCAAAACTACAAGTGATATTAAATGTTGAGAGGTTTAAATGTCAATCCCAAACCAAAGATATGATGGTAAGAATAATGTTAAAATTCCTTTTCCTGGTAATACATTTACCTATGGTTCCCAGACATCAATATTTGATTTTGCGTAGGAAAAAAATGTTTAAGCTGATACTTATTATTATGAGAAAAAAGTATTAAAGACTGTTAGAAAAAACATAGACTACAAATAAATTAATGTAAAAGACATTTATTAAGTGCCTGCTATGTGCAACTATAGATACTATTTTCAAATACAGATACTATTCTCAAATAAGGACGTGGTAGTCCTTAGTCTTCACTGAATATTGGTGATATCTGTCGTATTGTACATGTAATATATGTGAAAGAAATGGAAAGGGCTCCATCAGAATTTTATTTAAGATACCAAACCCAGAATGGGTTATAAACAGATTTCCCACTCACTCCCAACACGACCCACCCCATGCTCTCACCCTCCAAAGGGGGAAAGCAATTGTATTTTAAAGTCATTTGGATGCGGAGAGCTTAAAAAGTCAAAATATGTCTTATTTTTTCCCCCTTTACATACCATGATGCCATTTTAGTAAGCTGTGCAAATAATCCCCCTGATCCTTTGACAAAGCAGTGACAACACAAAAACCAGTCTGAACCTAAAAACAGGAATTGATTTAGGTGTTTTGTGGGTGTAAAATCTGCTGAACTCATTTGTGCCATGTTACCCACACTTCATTTAGAAAATATGCCACGCTACAACTGTTCTAAGTAATACAACATCATTTTTACTTATGTGTTGCAAAAAAAATGTCTTAAAATCCCATTTGAATCTATGGCAGGGTTTTGAGGGAGCCTTTGCTAAATATTTAACAGCACTATCGGCTTATTAAATACTATAATGTGAAAGCCATGAAAGGATGATATACAGTGCTTGCCATTTTTTTTTTCACTTAATGCTGGTGCTCGTTTTGAACACTCTGCAAGCCCATTCATCAGCAGAACTGATGCATTTTAAAAAGTACTCATTTGCTAGCAGATAAATGTGGTTAGAGAACCTTTTTAGTAGAGAAATGGCTGAAAACCTATGTGGTTTTATGGTACAAAATTTGCTTTACTGTGGTTAGGGGGAAGAAATCCTCCAAACATTCAAAAGGCCATTTTGAAAAAATGGGGGGGGGGAACTAGCTCTGAAATAAAAGACAATATTACAAGGCAAGCCAGGTGTATGCATAGTTCACCGAAATTTAAATCAACTGAAACATGTCAACTGAAATACTACCATTTGATAAGGCC
Source organism: Gracilinanus agilis (assembly GCF_016433145.1). NCBI lineage: Eukaryota > Metazoa > Chordata > Mammalia > Didelphimorphia > Didelphidae > Gracilinanus > Gracilinanus agilis. The sequence goes on along the minus strand of NC_058130.1, from coordinate 538,730,940 downwards.
CACACCACAACCAAATATAGACCACCAAGTACAGAATTCCTAATAAAACTATTCCCTGCATATGTTTAGACTGTTGCTTCTGAACTTGACACTATTGATGGTTGGCTTAATTGACATCCATTGACAGACTTGTGTGTATATGCATATGCCATACACGTATGCACATATGTGTATTTTTTTCTGTACACATCACAGCAAAATTTCTCTATTAAACTGATTACCTCTCTAAAACAGGGAATCTTAATAATTCAACTCAGCAAAATTTCTCTATTAAACTGATTACCTCTCTAAAACAGGGAATCTTAATAATTCAACTCAAGGATGGGCAATAGAAACTCAATGAAAAGACGTTTCAGCCCACAAAGAGACATAATGATACAGCCTAATTTAAAGAAAGATTTCTTTCCACTGGATAGCCTGTAGAGCAAGCATTTATTCTGTAAACACTGCAACAATGATTATCTGTCCCCCCACCCAGTTCTCAGTGGAGACTCTTGCTTCTGAAAATGTCTTGTGGTGACTTACTAAATTCAGGCTATTTCAATTAGTATTACTGCACATTAAAAATTAATTGCATTACAGAGTGGATTAAGGTTTAAATTTCAATTCTACAGTGCGTGCACTAGAAATGACAGCTAAAAATCAATGCTCTTTGGCCCACAATCGGAAGTGTGTACGGCCGAATAGTGTGGGACTGGCGTCACTGGCCAAGCAGTTTTAAAAGACTTGATAGTTCAATTGAAGGTGTGTCAGTTCTAATTCTAGATTTCACTATGAATGCTGCACAGTAGCTTGGTATTAAAAGAAAACCAGCTGCATAACAATCTGAAAAAACAAATGGACACAGGCCCGAAACTGATGACAAAAAAAAAAAAAAAAAGAGAGAGAGATTAACATTCAAGAAAAACTCACATATAAACATCCCTAGGCTCAAAGAAAATCTTCTGAATGACATTATTAAATTGGGGCAGAGGATTCTGATGTTTTATATCTATATCTATATCTATATCTATAGCTATATCTATATATGGCTTCCCAATTAAGTTTTTGGGTTAAAACGGTGGTTAGAGAGAAGGGAAAATGGCTATTTTTGCAGGTAAACATGGAAAACCACTAACCTATGCAATAACCACAATGCCTTTATCTGTGTCTGAAAGGTAACATTAATGTCCACATGGAAGAAATCTAAGGAAAAGCTAAAGCCAAAAGTATGTTTCTAACGCAATAATCCCATCTCTATTCCCTTTCATGAATTATTGACTCTTGGGGAGGGACAGGGTGAGAAGAAAGAAGAGGGGGTCAACGTGTGATCATTTCTGCTCTCAATTCAGAGTGTCTCCCATCCAGAAACATTTGGGCAGAGAGGCCTGTCCCATTTTGCTCACAGTGAATTCATTCTTTTAAGAAGCTGACGATGAGGGACACTGCTTCCAGTCAACAAACCAAAGTGGCATCAATAAAAAGCCGCCCAGGATACCTGGGTTTGGAATTGAACTGTGATTGGTGTGTACCTAAGAGAAAAATGAGGTCCACAATGTTCCTAAAGATCCCCTCTGTGCTGCACTGGTGGCCAACAGCAAGTTCGGCAGCAAGAGAGTAAAGAAGATGGGAAGTAATAATAACAATAAAAAGAATAATCTGGTGCAAATGGACCCCAAGGTGTAGTAGTCATCCCTGTGCAACAATCACCCTTCACTGCAATTTACTGATGTGGCTTCATTACAATACAGCATAGAAAGGGGCTAATGTACAAGGCATACTATTTAAAGCTACATGACTTGCAGCAAGCAGCACACACCTACCCAGAGCAGGCACTGCCTTAAGAGCCCAGTTAAAGAGGCCACCTTCATTTCGGATTCTTCAAAATTCAAATAACCTGTAAGAAATTGAAATAAAGGTGTGGTATGTATGTATGGTGTCGGGGGGGTGGGGAGAGAGGAAAAGAAGGTGGGAAAAGGGGGATTTTCTTGTAAAATAGAGTAGGAAAGGCAAAGAAAGCTCAGTAATACCGCTGTTGGTTTTCAAATAGAGATTAAAAAAAATTAAGTAACTACTCACAGTATTGAGAAGGAGGGAGCAATTCCCTTTATCCCACTCTTATTTCCCCAAGAATGAAGGGAAACAAGGTTTATGTTCAACTATTTTACCCATACTAACCAATCCAAACATCAATTAATAAGAGAAAGGATTCATTTAGCCATTCTCATCTGTCAGAATTGAAAGTCCTACTTTTCATCCAGGGCACAGAAGACATCGGCATCGATGTATTAAGGGGAAGAGGAGATTCTTTTCTCACCAAGGATCATTGAGTATGTCATTGGTTAATTCCTGCTCTATGCTCCTCATTAGCATTACTCTCAAGTTCCTGGTTATCATATCCGAAATATTAAGACATAATAACTACGAAGGTGCAGATAATTGGATATTAACCAGAACATACTTGACTGGGCAGGAGGTAGGGCCTTGCTTAAACTAATCCTGAAATGTATTAATCACCAATTAATGAAAGAGTTTCGAATTCATTTTCCATTATAGAACACCTCCGAGTGTCTAAGCTTTTTCTAACAAAATGACTTGGAATAACAGGATAGGAATAAGAAACACACCCACGTGATGCTGGCTCCAATTAATGCACTTTGGCCTGTTGTCAGGTTTACAGAAATAAGAAATCCAGTTAAGACATTGGCTGCCCTTTGGAAAGTCTGGGGGTGGGGAATGTGATAAAAGGAAGACACCTTTTAGAGTTCCGGGGCTATTATTTAAATTCTCAATCTGTCTGGGAAAATGTGCCATGGTTAAATATTGCATCGCAGAACTGCCCCAACATCACCCAAGTTTTCTAGGACACAGGCTGGGCTCTACTTATGCAAGTGGACACTGTCTCAAAATGTAATTGCAATCAATAAGTCACTTGAAATATTGCACTATACTACTACTACTACTACTACTACTACTACTACTACTACTACTAATAATAATAATAATAATAATAATAATGATGGTATTCAAATAATTCACATTTCTATGGTGCTTTAAAGTCTACAAAGAGCTGTACATACAGGGTTTGGAATGTGGGTTTCAAGAAATGTTTCTAGTTGAAGTTTAGGAAGGCCCAGGGAGCTGATGCCTAATACACAGAACATACAGTAGCCACTCAATAAACATTTGTTGAAGTGAGGAATGACTGGTTTGGTGAACTTGAACATTTGAAAAACCACAAGGAAGGGTGTCCAACCCAAGGTTACTATCATCTTTTACAAGTGTTTGTGATATGTCTGGTTCTGTTCCACTGATCTACTTTTCTATTTCTTAGCCAGTACCAGATCCAAAGAACTGATAAATAGATATAGGCAAGCCATAGTTTTATATATACACATATATCTTTTGTCAAATGATGCCTTCTCTAAGGGCGGGAGGGATGGAGGGATTTAGTTCGGTACTTTAATGCAATAAATAAATAAATAAATAAATGTAAATGTTAAGGGAAAAAAAAAAAGAAAAGCATTGCTAGGATAATGATAATACCAGAGATGGGGCTGAGATGCCATTATTCTTCTGGTTTTTTTTTCCTCTAGCCTTGTTTCATTTAATTTGATGGAAATAACAAGTAAATTCCTATTATCCATCTGTGGGTTTTTTATTCTGTTGTTTGTTGACTTTAATTTTAGTAATTCTTAAATAAGCATTCACAGCAGATGAACTAAGATATGCAAGCAAGTAGTCCTTTTTATCAACAATTTTGCCATAGAAATACACAAACATTTCAATGGCTCTTCATTAGCAAACAAATCAACAAGTGATATTTTAATGCATGACTTTATTCCATCTCTGTGGGGACTGTAGTTGAGAGTGTGATGTACAGTACAGAGAAAGGAATCATCAGCCACAATGTCCCAGGGCTCTCTCCAATGAGGACTTCTCAGCCCCTGCTTAAAGAGTGCATTTAATTGACTGATAGACAGTAGCTTCTTTGTTCAAAGAAGACAGCGAAGTAATGGCAGCTTGAAAATCGTACCATCTACAGGGTCTCCTGAGACTAGTAACAGGGGGATATGTGTCAGGAATAAATAAATAATCTAATTATTAAGCCACTTCCTGTCAAGTTAACTCCAATTTGTTGGCTTTTGAAGGCAACAAAACGAGGCATTTTTCCTCATTATGCTTCTCTTTTTATACCACTGGTAATCACAGGCGGATTAAAGGGTGCCTGATTGGTTTTTTTGTCAAGGAACTGAGAAGCAGCCAACAGTACAGAAAAACAGAGTTGGGGTTAGAAGAAATTTCATGCTTGTCTCCTTTCCAGCTCCCTAACAGCCCACACTGCTGCCCCATACAGTGCCGCCAGCTGTACAGCAAATGTGTACCCCTCCAACTGAGGCCTACCGGGCCACAGGCGCCATCCTGAGAGCTGTGAGATACCTTGCAATCTTGGCAGGTAGCTACTGCTGTCATAGGCATAATTCTAAAGGTGACCTACGAAACCCCGTCAGCTCACCAAATGCAACAATATGAGCAGCTGAAGTTCGACACCCACTCTCCTTATTGCCTTCTTTTGTTTTGTTCACCGATGCTGAAGGCACCGAAACCGGGAAAGAACCTCGGGGAAAAAAGGTCACCGGAGGGATTTCCTCGTGTGTGAAGGAAGTGAATCTGGGGAAACAGAGTCTAGAAAGAGAGAGGCACGTTGGCTTGGGCTCTAAAGCGTCTCGGGGTTCCCTCTTCCCAGCCCCACAAACAGGCACTGGAGAGTCAGACAGCGAGCATAGCAAACGTGGGTGGGGGCGGCCGACACGCGTGAAGTCCAAGGTAAGCTTGCGCATCGCCCACTCGGTCCTCATTGTGTCCCACAGGATGCTCGTGGAAGACACGTTTCTTCCCAGGCTTGCTTCGAGGAGAGGCAGTTGGTGCTCCACAGAACTGAAGAGAGACCCCATTCATCTGAGATCATCACACAAGCCCTGGCCTGAAGATCAATGAGTAAGAAACTGAATCTTTGAACACGGGCTTGATCAGCGTCCACCACCTTAAGGGACGTTAAAATAAAAGGAATGCCAAAGAGGGTTTTTAATAGTCTCTAGGCTAACCCTTTGCCTTATTTAATCTTTTTTTTTTTTTTCAAATTTTTAAGGAGGTTCTAGGAAGGGGTGAAAAATACAAAACACACACACACACACACACACACACACACACACACACACACACACAAAAACACAAGCACAACAGAAAAAAATCAGAACTGGAAAGGGCAGATTCTAAACCCCAAAACACACAAAAATAAATTTTTTTTAAAAATTAAAATTAAAAAAAAAAGACTAGTAGATAAGCCACCTGATTTCTCTTTGCTCCATAGGACTTGCCTGAAATACATTAGGCCACAGTTTCTTAAAGAGCTGAAGAAGACGGAACTCATGCATCTGGTGCGACCTCTCCAAAGGTCAGTCTGATTCATGATAAGAGACAGAGGACAAAACAGTCCGTTCCTTTGGAGCATGTGCTTTCGGGAGGGCTGGGAATTGGGGAGAGTCTTCCAAGGAACCAGAATGGGACTTTTAAGTCTGGTGAACAGCGCTGCTAGGGCATGTTTACAGCTGCAGATGCCCTTTCTGAATACATCTTGAATTTTTGTTAAATTGCGCAGATAATTAAACCCTCTTCATATTTACAGTCTGCTTCATTGGTACCATGAATTCTGTTTTCAGTTACTGTCTGCATATTCCCTCTCTGAACAATTTCATACTAAGCAATAACACTTCATTTTACATAAGTTTTATCTGATGTCCCCATACAGAGCTGCCAGCTGTACAGCAAATGTGCGGCTCTCAAACTGAGGCCTACTAGGCCACAGACTCCATCCTGAGATCTGTAAGGCACCTTGCTGTCATTGGCAAGCTTTCCCTACTATCACTGCTACCATCTCTCCACACTACACACAACTTAAAATCATCTGATTATTAGAATTTGTGGTCCACACTCCATTTTATCCTTTATTTAATCTATCCCCAGATCACACATTTGTTTAAATGTTTTGGCTGGTTTACAAATCATGCAGCCATCTGCACAGTAGGTGTGACACCATCTTTTTTTTAGACAAAAGTTACGTTATAAACAAAGATAAAGTCATTTGAAATGCTTTGGTGTTTGTTATTCTGCCGGGTTCACTTGGACCAACTCTAAGAAATAAATAGAATTATCTGTGTAAATCGATGAACATCTATGAAAAACAACACCCAGCAGAACACAGAGCTTGCTCCATTACCTACGTTAATATCATGACAGCTGAGGAGAGATGACCTGGCCCACTTCTCATCTCTCCTGTACAGATGGCTATTAAAGAGAAAGTATCCCTTTTGTATGGTCCATGTAGAAACCCTTTATGGGCTTTTCAAATAAGCCAGCATTGCCCACATGAGGGTAGCTTTCTGTTAGCATTAAACAGTGCAGATTTCATCTTTTAAAAAATCTAACTCTTGATGAAATAACCCAGGATTTCATCATATTTAAAATCCAACACCGATGATACCTCAGTATTCTAAATAGTCTTACTAAACTTGATTTTTAAGATTTGACAAGACCTCTTTCATGGAGGCTAAACATGAGTAAATACAAGACTCCACTAATAATAACTTTCCAGAGTCTCTGAGAATAGAATGCTTTTACCTGACTTTTCCCCTTTCCCCTTTACAGAGTTAATTTCTATTCCTTTTTCCCCCCTTCAAAATGTTGTATGATAATAAAAACAAAAGGAAATTGCTAACTTATCATCTTCCTAGGTCCAGATCCAAATCTTCGGGTCCCCCCCTAAGATATAAAGTTCCAAAACCACTACAGATTTCAGAATATTGCTTTTAGCTTATCCTAAAAGAAAGAAGTCTTAAACTGAAAAGCTAAAGGTGGTAACTAAGGTCACAAAAGGTGTAATGAAGATGAGTTAGATGGATATTCCATCCACAGAACATGAGAGGAACAGAATACCGTATGGGATCTAAGTCATCAAATTTCAGAATATATCAAAATCACATGGGGGTGAGCACAGGCTAAATTTTTGCCTCCGCACCTAACTAATGTAGGCATCTCTTTTGTGTTAATATCAGTGAAGGCATTTACAGGTAACAATGTAAATTTTATGTTCCTCTCCATTGGATAAAGAGAAGAGTTTATATAGTTTTAGTCTGAACATTGCTAGCATTCATTTGATCAATAGAAGAGTTTATACAGTTTTAGTCTGAACATTGTTAGCATTTATCCAAACATGTTCCTATCAAAGGGTTTCATATCTCTCTGTATCCTTGTAATGTATGCATATAAATACATATATATATATGTAATATCTTTTCTTAGAGATTAATTGTATAGAGAGATAGATACCATCATTTCCAATATACCTTCTCAGGTTGGATACATTTATTAGATCCCAGAAGATACTATATCACCATTAATTATTCCAGGATGTACTTAAATAGTATTTCTTTTTTTCTATGCTTTTTTAAACATTTATTAATATTTATTTTTTATAAAAGTTAACATGGTTACATAATTTATGCTCTTACTTTCCCCTTCACCCCCCGAGCTCCCCACCTCCACCATGGCTGATGCGTATTTCCACTGGTTTTAACTACTATTTCTTGATTTTCCTATTCTCTTCATATAATGATTTTCCCTCTCATTATGGGCACAATTAGAATCACAAGAAAAATGCACGTATCCAGATTAAGGAGAAGATGTAAAGAAGCAGCATTTCTTTTCCTCTTTAGTGAAAAAGTTGTGTCACAAATATATTCTTGAGTTAATGGCTGGTATCCAAATCTCCTTCCATACTTTTCTTCCTCCTGTCCTACTTCTCAGAACTTCTAGCAGGTGAGGGAGAAGTGGTTATTTCCACTTTAGCATCACTTGTTCTCCATAATCCGTGTTAGCAGAGTTGAACTACCAAGATGATGACATTTTTCTTCCTTTTTATCATTTTTCTGTCAGGCTGATCAGCCCTCGATGGTAAATGTGCTGCTTGGTTGTGCACCGCCAGCAGCTCGCAATTTGCTCACTATGTTTCATGAGACAGTTGTTTGTGGCTGTTTGGAACACATTTACCTCTTTGGGGATTTATATGCTAGTTGCAATGCCAACCTCCATAGTGATCGAGATTTCTTTCTAACTAAAATAGATAATTAGAGGCTGGTAATTATTGGTCAAGAATTATCAGAGTGAAAAAATTAAGCTCCTCATAAATAGTTCTTGGCAATGTCATCTCTTTACATTATCTCATGCCTAACAGCACTTTATTCAGAGTACTTACACATTTACACTACTGCTGTTGAGCCTCATAATTTTATATGGGGCAATTCCTTTGCTGGGTTAAACACATTTGAACTCCCTGGATTTGGTGTTATGTTTTCCCCTGTACAAGATCAAATCTAAGGACCTATATATTCACATTTCTCCAAAACTCTAATCAAAATAAAATAGTAACCAAGAAGAAAGAAAAGGAAAGGTTTACTACATAAGTAGAAAATAAAAGGAAGGTGCATGATGGGATAAATGAATGAAGCATATACATCCCTGATGTTGCCTCTTCTTGCATTCCCAGGTCAAATGCCAAATCTAAGCTACATAAGCCGAATAAAGGGAAACAAGAAAACTTTTTATCTGCTCTGACTCTGAAAGACAGTTTCCCTAGAAAAAGTATGAGCATATTCTGTATATTTTTAACATGTAAAAAAAAGAAAAGAAAGTTCTAGACAGTCAGTGGTCTGGTTCCTTATTGAAACAATGTCAAAATATGTTGGCGGGTCAGTTGACATTTTTTTCCTTAACAGACATAAGCTGAATCCCTCATGTATTTTCATTGGGTTTCATTCCTGAGCCCAGAAAATGTGTCTACCCCTAGTTGCAAAATAGCCCTTAAGCAGAGTCTTTTTTATCAACCAGGTAGAACCATTGACATTTTTCCTCCACAAATGTCTTCTACTGATAGCTAGAGGTAGACTGGGACTCCAGAAATTTAGACAGAAGCATAGCGGGTATCTGACATGTGGCATCAGAATGGTATTACTTCACTATGCATTTTTTGCATGGAAATGAAAATAAATTATTTTGTTGCAAAAGACGAGAGAGCTTATATTTCATTGGGTCATCTGCGGCTTTTGTTTTCCTTTAAGTGATGGAATCCTTTCTGTTAAGTTGACAGAAATACAGAAGTAAATCTTTAAAAACACTCTTATTACCCTGAAATCACCAACAAAAAAGAATAAGAATCTCTTCAAATAGCTGCTAATCCCTTTTCCCCTGCTAAATACCTTACTGAGATTATTTTATTACACCCCCACCAAAATAAAAATCACAACACCATACAGATGTATAACCAAAAATACCTAGTCTCAATGGAGGTATTTTAGCCAACAAAATAATGCAAGTTGCTTTATTTGAAAGAGGAACAATAGCATTGGGATTTTTAAAAAAATATCTTCGCCTTTGTGGCACCTTCCTGTTTGCATTTTTTTCTTTTTCAAGACTAAAAAACATAAACAGATTAAGAACTAAGATGTATGGACAAAAGATAGAACAATTAAATAAATATTTTTTATTTGAGCTCTGTATGTACAAAGAAATTAATTCTTAAAAAAACTTCTAAAATAGCTTGGATAGTGATTATGAATTTATAGAACACATAAGGATGGATGTGACTTAGTTCTTTGATGAAGGATGAATTCCTAAAAGTCCTGATCCTAAGAGATGGTATGGTTATATTAATCCTCTACCCTATTATGCAAGAAGGGGGAAAGGTGTTAAGAAAACATTAATGGTATAAGGAATGGAAGGTAAATGTTAGGAAAAATATAAACAAAATTTAAGAGAAAGATCAGGTCAATCTAATGAATGTTACAAAATCATAAAATTCCAACTTAAGGAGACACACTCTTAAAACCTTACCAGCAACATTCACTTCAGATTGTAAATGTCTAAGAAGAGCATTAAATTTTTATGATGTAAAACATACCAGATTTGTTCATCAGAATCATTAAAGGATAAATAATATATTTTACATAGAATGCAACTAATCGAAGGCATGCTGTTCAAATTTCTATACCTTCAATGGGGCACGTTGTTCTGAGAAAGGTTTTATATTAAGTGCATATAAATGGATAATTATATCTACGTTCTAAAAACATTGGTGTGAATGATAGCTGTGCCACCCAAGAAATTCCTTTTATAAGCAAACTTCATAAAACTTTCCAAACAAAAATAAGTTTCAACAATTGGAAGAAACTATTCTTCTTTTATCATTTGGGAAGAAGGAAGCAAATAGGTTTTTGTTACTCTTGAAATAAGATGTTTCTTACCTACTCAAAAATTAAAAGAATTAGTGTTTATTTAAACAGAGGGATACTTATAGAGAAATCAGATGGGAAGAAATGGCAAGAAAAGTTTCCAAATAAATGTCTCTAAAAGTCTACAATTATCCCTTATTAACAATTCCCAGGACCCTTTATTTGCTATGTATATGAAAAATTATCAAAGTGATATAGAGACAATGGAATACAAGAAAATCTTGTTTAAAATGGGCACAAACTGAAAAGTTTCCCTTTTGATCATTATTTTTATTTCTTTTGAAGCATTCAGTAGTTTAATAGAAGCTTTTAAAATACTTCTAAGTACTAAAAATCTGAAAACATAGAACTAAATCTAAAAAGAAGCTCTTGATCAACTTGCTGATATTTCCCTTCATTTGTTTATGTTCTCGTATTGAGTTTTGTTTGTTTCATGTCATAATTGGGACTCCATTTAAATCAAACTTTTTTTCTTTGGAAAAAAACATCTTTAAACTAGCATGAAATTTTGAGGGTTATTTCCAGAAATATAGAGTTTGGTGGAAAAATACAAGATTCTACAAAATTGGATTTGTATCCCTTTGCAGTAGCATACCGTGGAATGCTTATGCTATGATAAAATATCATGAAACAAGCATAAAATAAACGACTCTCAATCTTGCTTCACAGTATAAAATTAAAAAAAGAAATACAAAATTGTATAAAATAATAGGAATTGTTATTTTACTAGCAAACAAAAGATCTGCTTGATAAAGTTTAATTGGCTTGCAGAACTCTCAATGCCATTACTGAGTGCTTATCAAATTAAAAAAAATAGTAGGTAACCTTTGGGGAATTAAGGAATAATAGGACTCTAAGAGCAATAGAAGAAGCTCAAATTCCTTTTTATCCCATCTCATAACTTATAAAAAATCCTAAAATAAGATTATTTCAGGAATCTTTAGCCAAATTATTTTATAAAGATATGGGTAAAATTTGTTGGGTAAGGAATAGAAACAAAGAATATATAATTCTTTACATGATCTTTATGTTCATGATCATTTTCAGATTGTTCAAATTGCATAATATAAACCTATTTCCACGGCTATTCAAATTATTTATGTTTCCCAGCGACAAAAACTCACCAGTTTAGATTTTGGTACAAATATGCTTGAGCAACACACAGTAGTATCATTACCATAATAACTTCTGAAATTAAAACCTGTCTAAAACTCTATGGAAAGCTAACATCCAGTTCATTAACCATTCCTGTTAGTTTGTTTTCAATAATGCAAAAATGATTAGAAGTTTAATTTGTTAATCACCTGTGTTTTGACTGGCAGTAGATATATAATCCTCTACAGAATTCTAAACTAGCCCTTGCAGAAAATAAAACGTGCTAATGCCTTATCGGGCCTAATAATATGAATAAAAAAATCAATCATGCCTGGGCAAATCATTGAAGGTTGAACAATTAATTCCTCCTTAACTCTGTTTAATTATATAGGCAATGATGAACGCAAGTAGGAGAAAAGTCTATTTTTAATAAGATTTAGAGCATCACTCACCAATCATGTGATTTGCAACATGAACCTGAATATCCCATTCATTGTAGAAAACCATCTGGCACTTGATGCACTGATAGGTCTTCTTCTGAGGAAACAAGTATAGACAAAGTTTACTTAAATACATTATCCATGTCATTTTTGGTCTCCCATTTAGCTATTTAGAGTGGTAAACTAAGGCACTGTACATTTGCTATTAAATCAAAATTTCTGCTCAGTTTCAGGCTATTTAAATCTCACCAAGGTACTTTTGAGCAAATATAATAGTTAATAAAACTATCTACAACTGCCTACTTTCTCAGTCTCAAAATTATTAGAGCCATTTCAAAGACTAACTGCATGAAATTGAGGCACAGGTGGAGAGTTTGGGAGTTAAATTAAACTTAGGACAGTAGGAGATTAAGCAGATCATTTCCCTTCTGGAGGTTTTTGACCAACATCTCCTATTTTCCCCTTTTCTTTTGGGGGAGGAAAAGAGGAGAGAAGAGGAAAGAAAGAAGAAAAGCAAGAGAAGGAAAAGGGGAGGGGGGTGGAAGAGAGGGAGAGAAGAGGCACACTGTACAAGAAAAAGCAATGCCTTTGGAGCCAAAAGACTTGCAGCTTGAAAACCAGGTCCTCCAACTACTATGAGTGGAACCTGAATTAAGTTGCTTAACTTCCCTCAATTTCTTCATCTGTAAAGTAAGAACATCTCTAAAATCCTATGAAGGATTTCTGAGCAAATGAGAAGTCTAGAATTAGAACAAAAGAATTTATCTGGCACTTCATTTAGTGAACACAATGGAAAATGATTCCTACTCTCAGATCGCATTCAGATTAACCAGGTTATTTTTTAGAACATCCTTCTGCTGGGGGAAAAAACATTTATTCTATCTCTAATTAATCTCTGGAAAACACATCTAATCTCATTTTTCTTTAAAGATAAAGAAATATAACATTTATCTAATTCTACAAGTCAACTTTTAGTAATTCATTTTATTTAATATTCAAGAGTAATACCACTATTAAGTTGGCCAAAGAATAAGAGTGGCACATGAAACATATATGCTCATTAGTCTTTGGTCAAAAAATCTAGTCATTTTGTGAAGCATTTTCACAAATAAGAGGTCAGGTAAGTTTCCGAAGTCCCTAAAATACTATGTCCTCCCTCAAAAGAGAAAAAGACCATGAACTCAGAAACCAGGGCTCCAAAGCTTCATTTTGCTTGTCTTATATCTCAGCGCAGCACTTAGAAGCATTTAGAAGTGAATAGTTTCATCAACTGTTAAAATTGCTGTGTTGTGTAGATAGGTGTGTGTGTGTGTATGTTTGTGTATAAATAAGGGAATGGGAAATGTTATATTAGAGGACCTTAAAGGGCTCTTCCAGCTCTAATATTCTATGCTTGATTGATTTATTGATTGATTACACTCACAATTGATAAGCCATACAAATGCATGACTGTGTTTTATATTGAAAAGCCCTTGGGAGATCAAAAAAGGAAAAGGACAAAGAAAAACAGCATTTCCCTTTAAGCATCATTTTCTGTTTCTCCTGTTTGCCAGATCTTGGGGACAATTATATTGGCATCATCAAATATCACACCTTCTTATGGCTTTATTGACCATTTCTGCTTTCTTCTGAGACCATTGAAGGAAATGTTAATTATGATAACACTTGCAGCATATTTGGCTATGAAGGATTTTTTGTTAAAATGTATACCTTTGAGTATGGCTAATTTTAAAATTTTAAAGTTTTATAGAATTCCATGAAATTAAATGCAGAAAGGGGGCTTCGCAGAACTTCTAATCCAAGGGTTAAAAATTATAAACACTAGTAGTATAAAATCTTCCCAATCAGTATAATTTCTAGCATTTATTCTTCTATTACCGTAGATGGTAGTCTTTATAAAGCACAGGGGAGACCAGGGGGAAAAGTGTGTTTTCAACTGAGGCAGCCAGAGACAGAATAATCTAGCACTGTCTGTACAGTAAGCAGGCGCGAATGAACTGAATGTGTTGAATCTAAATCTAACACAGATTTTTAAAACTCTGACAATCACCACATAAGATTTATAATGCTGAGCTGTTTACAAGATGCTTTTGATGTTGACATATAGAGCAACATGTGTTGTGTAAATAACAATCAGTCTTTTTTCTTTAACATTATTTCCCTTTAGAACTAGTTAGAAAATATTTCTTACTCCCAGATGACCAACATTATATATTGTTTATTAGCATACTTCTAGCATTATTCCTGATATGTGACCTTGCTGAAAAACAAAGAAACATAAACTTAATGGCTGGTCTTTTCTCTTGTTAGCACAGTAAAACATACACCATGTCGAGGACTGTCTCCAAAAATTATGACTGATGAATATGTTGATGGAATAGACTCAATTTTTTTGTAGTCTTATAATAAAGAATAAAGTCACTTGACAAGCCAAAAAAATCCCAGCACTTACAAGGAGCTTCAAAATAATCTGATGCATTTTCATATCCATACAGGCAAGTTATGTGTGTGTGTATGAAGGATTTTTTTTATCAGAAATGAGAGATCAAACAATTTTTTTAGGTTTAAAACAATTTCTAAAATAACTATAACCTGTTTTTATTAACTAGGCATTATTCTAATCTCTTCATATATATATACTTGTGACTCAATAAAGATGGGATATAATAAAAACAGTATAATAATTATTGAACATTGTATTAGAAACCTAGGGTCTTTTCACAGTTTTCATATTTCCAAAACAAATTGCATTTTTTAAGGTTAAATAAGGAAGTGACTTGGAAATTATTTTAGGGTACTTTGTCATAATATACAATTTTATGCATCATTTAAAATATTCAAAATCAAAATCTTTTTAAAGGTTCTTTTTTGAAGAATCCCTGGTAGGGCATACAGCATTTTTGATTTAGAGGCAACTTTAGATTTCAAATCACTTCCTACTCAATGCAGCAATTCCCATATGATAGTTCTATACCAGATCCATTTTTGAACAGTTCTAATTTTTAGAAGTTCTTTATGCTGAGTCAAAATCTTGCTTCCCCAACTTCAACCGATTGATTCTGGTAATGTGTTCTTCTGTTCTCTAGACTTACAGAGAACAAGTCCAATCCTCTCCTCCTCCTTTTAATGACAACCCTTTAGGTACCTTAAGACAGCTATCATGGTCCCCTCAGGTTTTCTCTTCCCAAAATTAAATATCATTGGATTCTTAAACTATTCCGCATACCATGTGGTTCCTCAGCCCTGTATAATTCTGGCTGTCCTCTTTTGGGTAAGCTCATTAACATCTCTTAAAATACGGTGCCATAGCTGAACACAAGATTGAAAACGAGGTCCAACCAGTGTTAAGAATGATTGGGGGAAGTGTTTATGACTTCACTTGGGAATGAGAGAAATGAGAAATGACAGATTGGAGGAAGAGAGAGACATAGAGACAGACAGACAGATGGACAGATACAGGCAGACAGAGACACAGAGACAGAGAGAAAGAGCAGGAGAGAGAGAGAGAGAGAGAGAGAGAGAGAGAGAGAGAGAGAGAGAGAGAGAGAGAGAGAGAGAGAG
>NC_058130.1:538618767-538710589 GCF_016433145.1 Gracilinanus agilis | reverse complement strand
GAGAGAGAGAAGGAGAGGAATAGGGAGAGGAGAGAGGGAGGGAGAGGGATAGGGAAAGAGGGGGTGGAAATGACAGAAAAAGGGAGAGAGAGAGAGAGAGAGAGAGAGAGAGAGAAAGAGAAAGGGAGGGAGAGGGAGGGAGATGAGGTGGAAGGAGACAGAGAGAAAAAGAGATTCTATTGATTACTTTCTAAAAACTTTCTCTTCGCTCAATGTTTATAATTTTCTCATTTCTCCTCCTAGATTTCTGAAAGCTCCTTAGCCTGCTTTGTTGGATATTCATCAACATCAGGCTCATTAATGGATATCACCTACATCTCTGTCCTAGGTCCTTTTCTCTTTTCCTCTATTATATCTTGCATGGAGATATCAGCTCCCACAGGTTCAATCATCCTCCCTATAAAGATAATTCCCACATCTATATATCTAGCTCTAGTCTCTATGCTGAGAACCACTGTTGTAGAATCAAATACTTTTCAGATACCTTGAACCAGATGTCTGGGAGATAACTCAAAGATAACACTTCCAAATAAGATCTTACTGTATTTTCCCTGTTCTGAATCCCTCTATTACCTCTGAGGACATTACCATCTTCCCAGTTACCCAGGCTCACAATCATCTTAGAGTTATCCTAAAGCCCCTGCACACCTGATCACTTGCCGAATCTTGTCCTTCTTTGGTACCTTCATAACATCTCTTGTAGATGTCTACTTTCCCCCTCTCACACAGGCACCAAGACGGTTCAGGTCTTTCTAAGCTCTCTTTCTACTTTCATCCTCTTCTTGGCTAGGAAGGTGATTTTCCTGAAACAGACATTTAAACATGCCACTTCCCTACTCAATTAAGTCCAGTGGCTCAATATCAGCTCTAGGATCAAATATAAAGTCCTCTCTTTGGCCTGCACTACATGGCCCCTTCCTCCCTCTCTTCCAAGTCGTTTTATACATGATTCCCCTCAATATATATTCTACAATGCAATCATGCAGCCTGTTTGTTGTTCTTTACAGGAAACACTCCATCTTTTTCTCCTGTGCCTTTTGCCCTAGCTGAACCTCATGCCTGGCATACTTTCTCTCCTCAACTTTACTTCTTTGTTTTATTAGCTTCCTTCAGGACTCAGCTCAGATGACATTCCACAGGAGGCTTTTCTTGATCCCCCCAGCTGCCATAACCTTCCTCTCTAATATTCTCTCCTATCTACTCTGCATATATCTCACACATACCCATTTATTCACATCATGTCTTCCTCATTAAAAAGTAAGCTTCTTGAAAGCTCCCATTAGAATGTGAGCTCCTTGAGATCAGGGACAATATTTGCCTTTTTCTGTATTCCTAGAGCTTAGCACAATGCCTGGCACATAGAGAAGGGTCTTAATAAATGCTTAATAAGTGTTTCCTCATCAAGAAATGACAGGATTGAACTAGACAGCCTCTTAGGTCCCTTCTAGCTCTCAATTTATAATCTTATTAACCTGTGAAATATTTGTACTGTCTTAATCTCTGAATATATACATTTGCTTCTCAGGGAAATGGGGAATGGAAAGACACTCTTCCTATGCACTAAAACAGAACACTGAGCTTTCTGGAATATAAAACTATTAAACCCTCATCAGATAAGAGGACAGTATTCGGCCAACTGGCATCCTGCAGAGGTTTTTGGTACTTACTCTAAATAATCTCCTCATTTCAGGAGCTCTGCATAGGAAAATTTAAAGAGAATTTCAAGGTAAATAAGGGTGGATGGGTAAGGAGAAATAGAGGGCAGCAAAATCAAGTGGTGGCAGCTAGATGGCTCAGTGGACAGAGCCTCAGGCCTGGAGTCAGGAAGACCAGAGTTCAAATCTGGTCTCAGACACTTACTAGCTGTGTGACCTCGGACAAGTTGCTTAAACCTCTTTGCTGGAGAAAGAAATGGCAAACCACTCCACTATTTTTGCAAAAAACAAACAAACAAACAAACAAACAAAAATCCTCATCTGAAAAATGAGCCAGAGAAGGAAATGGCAAACCACTCCCATATCTTTGCCATGAAAACACCAAATGGGGTCATGAAGAGTATTACTAGGCTGAAAAATGTCTAAAACAACAACAATCATAATCATCTAAGCAATAAAATGTTTTAGCTAAGAAACTATGTGAAAGTAAATCATAGAAAATAAACAGTTTATGTTGATGTGAAAAGGCACCATGGAATACTGGAGGGAGTTGTCCTTCCAGTTATTCTGCCTCTTCTTCAAGCTCTGTGACCTTGGGCAAGTCATTTAATCTCTCAATGCACCAGGCAGCTTTCTAAGACTCTAATTTACAGAGTAGATGTTAAACTGCACACGGAGAGAACTTGCTTTATTTAGAGGTCCCTATACTCATGAAAGGACAGATACAGTCTCTTCTACTCTGTCTCTCTCCCCTTAAACTAAATCTGGAATATACATATATTTTTCTGCTTGATTCACCCAGCTATTTGACTCCCTGAGAAGAAAGGTTGTGAGCCATCAGATATAACTGATGGCGTAGAGGTAACTATTAATGGAGCCCCCTATGCTGGGTTATTTCTATAGACCTGTGTAACCATAAAACTAGTCATTATTGGCAACTAAAATACACTTTTATTTTTGGAGACACCTTCATATTTATAAACTCTAATTCCTAAAGCTCCAAAGCCCAAAGTAATTTTATCAATAATGGGTATCTGGATGAAGTAAGATAGGCATTGTAGCCCCCAAAGGCTGGAACAAGCAGGAGTAAGGGCTTAGAAGTGATTTCTTAGGTCTTGGTATGGGTATGCAGGGAAAAGTTAAAGCAATGAACTTTCTAGAGACTTAGGAAGCATCAGAAACACTTTCACAAATAATATGGTGATATAACCTGAGATTCACTGCTTTATGGGGATCCACTGGCACAAACTTACAGGGGAAGTGTGAAATTGAGATAGAAGACAGTTAGAATAATAACCTTGGGAAAAACAAATTCTTTTCTCCCTTGGGTCTGGTGAAATTTGAAAATACAACAAAGCCCCTTAATTCAAAACCCCACAAATTCAAAATTTGGGATGCTGAACATAGAATTACAAGAATGTATATTTCTCTGTGTGTTGGGAGTAGAATAATGGAAAAATAGGCAACTATTAACCCAGTAACATCCATCTCTGTACACTAATACTTCAAGCATATATAATTTCATAGGTGTGGAAAGTCCCTCCAACATGGGAGATTGCAATAAGTCCATAATATAGCGGACAGGTTGTGCATAACAGCCAGAGACTCAAAAAGGCTAGATGAATTGCTAATGGCCACATAGCTATTAAGTGTTGGTGGCAAAATTTGAACTCTGGTCTTGCTTGACATCTCCAGAGTCCTATAGGGCATGTTTCCTCTATCTAATACAAATATTGATTAAAATAGATCAAGTATTCTTTAAAATAGGACTAGCAGAATACACAATTGGTGCCGTTTTGTGGTTACTTACTATATGCATCTGACAGAAATAAAATTATATTTCTTTGCCAGTATCCTATAATTAAGATTTCTACTTATACTTTTTTAAAATTATAAACAGTAAATCCCTGAACAGAGATGAATAACGTTGAATATAATGGATGTTACTAAGGAGAACAAAAATTAATCAATTCAATAAATATTTCTTTAGTGCCTACTATGCACAAGCACTACAGTAGACATAAAAAAAAAGTTCATGGCATGGTCAATTAAATTCAATTAAAAAAAACCTTTACCTTCTATTTTAAATGGTTACAAGTTATCCATTCTAGAGCAGAAGGATGGTAAGGACAAGACAATTGGGGCTGAGTGACTTGCTCAGGGTCGTACAGCTCGGAAGACTCTGAGGCCACATTTGAACCCAGGTTCACATGATGCCAGGCCTGGAACTCTCCTACTGTGCTGCTTACTTTTACTTAGCTGCCTCTCAATTTAATTTAACAATCAATCATTAATTATATGACCTCTATGTAATAGACACAAGGGATACAAAAACAAAAATTAAAATTCTCTTCCCCCAAGAAGTTTATATTCTACCCCTGGAGAGTCCCTTAGATTCAAGGAATTAACACTGAAATAAAGACCCGCATATACCTTAAATTATGGCATTCAAAGACAAAGTGATGTCTGAATAAATTAGTGATAGATGATTAGAAACATAAGTAATGTCTGCTATAGAAGAGCCTTTTCTCCTCAGTGTTTTGCAGACTCCATGACACATCAGAAGTGCTTAGTAAATGTTTATTGATTGATTGATTGATAGACATGGGCTAAATTAGTCAGAGGAGGGTTACAGTGGAGGCAGGACTTAAGATAAAGCTTGATAAATGGTAGGATAGAGAGTGAGGAAAGAGGACATTCCATAATACTAATAATAAATTAAGGGACTGAGAGAAATTGGTTTGAACAAAAAGATGCCTTCTTCTCTCAAAGGGTTAGCATTTTAGTTGAGGTAGTTTTGCATCATGAAAATGAACTGATGAAAGAAAAAAAATCTATGATACATGTTAAAGTAAAGCCTAGGGAAAGTTTTAATATATAAATAACTTGGGCCAGAGAGGTTAGACTAGTGGGTGGATGCATTCTAAATGGCTTAAATGACAAGAAGGGAAATATCTCTCTAAATTTACTTCTGAAAACTGTTATTAATATGAATTTTCTTTTGGGGGTCAATTTTGACATCTTTCCCTACTTATTTTACACACTACAGATTTGAGTCTACTCTCTAATAAGTTAAGTATACCTTGTTGATCTCGTTTTTATATTACCAGTCCAGCTGCTTTTATTCTTATGACTATCAAAACACTCTCAAGTAGAATGTAAACCTTTTGAGGGAGAAGAAGGCTATTTTTTCCCATTTCCTTCACATCCCCTCAGGGACTCAATGAGGTACAGACAGCTGACACTTGAGAAATGTTTTTTATTGAAAAACTCATTCCTCAATCTTTTCCTCTAGTCACAAATAACAACCAATGTCTTTGTTAGTTCAACTTGTACATCTCTTTGTCATATTACACAAACACTTTGATTAAAGATCTGAATGGGGAAAATTAGATGGGGAGAAAACTGCTAAAGTTAAGGTAGAAATTATGACCATGAATATGTTGTCTTGAAGGAGGGAGACAGAAAAATATTAAAAATTTGGAGAAAAAAACTTGAGCGAAGTATTGGGATTCATTAGTGATCTAAGGAGAAAAAAGAAGGCATATTTTGCTTTTAGACATAGTCTGTGGTATTTATTTTTAAAGTTGTTTTCATAATGAAAGCTTGCCAATCTCCCTTGCACCACTACTATAACATCCTTTCAGTTAGGGATGTATATAGGGAAAGGAGGCTTGAGAAGGGGCATCATTATACCACATATTGGCCATCATCATCTTATATAAACATCCAGGCTAAATATTTCTAGTAATGAAAATATGGATGGAAGGAACTGCATGGCAGGTGACAAGTTTTGTTTAAAATGTGTTGAGACAGATTGCTTTAGTATTTAATTTTCTCCCTGGAAGCAAATGGAAAATTTAGGGAGATGTATTAACTCTTTATGAAAATTAGCATATTGCTTAATGAATTATTGCCAGTAATTGAATAAATGGGACTTTAGTGAGAAGGCTTTCCTCAAAGTGACAGGGATTAAGAATTCATGATCTTTGCCTCCTCCTTTTCTTCAAAACCTGATTTATCTCCCACTTAAAATGTTTTGCTTATTTCCTTAAATTAATTTTCTTTCCTTCCCTATTGTCAGAAAAACAAGACCACATTCTAGTAATTTCTTGTTTTGATTCTGGAAACTTTTTCTTTTTTCTGACTTCCCTTCTTGTAGTTATTTCCTTCACATCATCACCAAAATTATTGTTGTCCCCAGTCATATCCAGCCTGTGTTTCAAACATATAGTTAAATTTTTATTTCCAAGATTTTCTAAAATTCTCCTCCCAACTTGCTCTTGTATTTGTTTCCTGGTCCTTCAAATTCTCCCATTTGTATTTTTTTCAGCAGTTCATTTGAAACAGCTCAGGGGTATCAAACTCAAATAGAAATGGAATCACTAAACTAACTATGCATAAGGATCAGTGTGGACTCAATATTCAGTTAGAAGACCATATATTAACATTACTTAAGTTCTGTTGTATTTTCATTTATTTCATTAACTATTTCTCAAATACATTTTAATCTGGTTCAGCTGCTGGGATGCTGCTGGTTTTGATGTCTCTGCTATCTATAGTGGATAAGCCTAAGAGCCTTAGACTTAAGAGGACCCAAGTTCAAGTCTTGCCTCAGATACTAGTTGTATGATTTCTAGGCAAGTCTCTCAGTTTCTCTGGACATCAGTGTCTTCCTCTATAAAAAAGAGTTGGATTGAATTCCCTCTAAAGTCCTTTCTGGTTTAGATAAATGATCCTTTTTCTACCTGTTTCCATTTTGGGCTCTTCATGCCACTACTCCACTTTGAAAGAGCTTTCCCACTGATGCATGTCAGAGCACCTCACTCCTCTCTTCCAAATTGTTTCTGAAAATCCACCTGCTCTATGAAGCTTGTTAGCAATTACACCCACACAATGCTCTGGTTGTTTACTTTATTATCCCTGGTATTTGTGTCCTTAGACAGTTCTTCAGGACTAGGGGTGTGTTTATTGCCCTTTACCTGACATAAAATGGAAGAACACTTAGATTGCCATATGAATAAAGAAAGAAGAAAGCACCAGAGATTTTTCTACCGACTCACTCAAGTATTTTTTAGGATGATTAGGGCATTGTTTTTTGGCATCCTCATTTCTTTTTTTTAAGTCTTTTCAGGAAAAAAAGAGTGCCCCATAGCCTTCTTATTCCCATAAACAGTATTAGAATAAAATTTCTCAGCTATCTACGAGCATTGCAACACTTACAGCAGTGAAGTGGTGGATGGACAGTTAGTTTCACTAACTGCTGCCAAGTTGCCTATTCATGGGGTGCTGAACAATGCTGATGTCTTCTGATTAATTCATAGGCAGGACAAGATTGCTGCCACCAAATATGCCTAGGTTGAGAATCATAGAGTTAGAAAGGACCTCAATTCAAGAGATCATTTAGTCTGTACCCTGACCTCAAATTAACCCACTGAGATTCTAAGGGAATCTAAAAAAAAGTTTTACTCCATATTTAATGGTGCTCAATTTTTTTCTTCTATGAAACACTGCACTATGGGGACACTGCAGAACCCATGGGGGGCAATGTGTCATTTTAAAACAGTAACAGATAATATTGCACAATGAAAATAACCAAATTCCAGCTCTGCCTCATGAAACCAAGCAAACCCTTTTTCCAATGTGGGCCTCAATTTCTTCATCTGTAAAATAAGAAAGAGTAAAATGGAATAGATGATCCCTAAGTTCCTTTCTTGCTCTAACTTTATGTCTATCTGTGTTAGACAACATAGAAGGCAAAGATAGAGATTTAGGGGATCCTGGGAAGAATCTTTTGCCTCTTCCTAATAGTTTGAAAGATGATCACAATGACTACTCAGTCTCTTCCCCTAAAGTTCAATTTATCAATAAACCCTGAGTCACGAATTTAAAAGAAAACTGTGAATTTTCTTATAAAAAAGTTACTGACTAGGTACTCATATTGCAATATGCATGCTATTTAGAACTTTTCCAGAGTCATCTCCAACCAGGTATATGTGTGATTATACTCTATTTGAATGTGCTTATCATTTGTAGGCTAAATTTTCCTGCCATGAACCATTTGGAACTGCTAATTTTTAAAAAAATCAATGTCATGTTCTACTGTGAAAGCGAAAACAGTCTGAATATTACTAGATGGTTATTATCACTTCTCCTTTTAAGTATCATATCAGTTTCAAGCTAAATTAGAATGCCAAATTTTATTAAACCAGTCCCTGTATTGATCCTTAGGGAATGTTACTCACTGATCTTCGAACAGGTCTACTTCAAAGTTATTATCTTCCATAATCCTCCTTTAAGTCTATCCCAATGCCTAAACCTGGGATGTAGGTGACTGTAGGTTCTCAAAGACTATGCCAGTAAAACTAAGTTCTGGTAATTTCTCTCATGTCAAAAAAGGTGAGAGTATGGTCCTACCAAATGATTATATGTCCTTTCACAGACTCAACTTAGCTGAGTATGAAGAGGCTCATCGCCAGTAAGTAGGCCACTTTGGGATGAATTCTGTGACCGTGGCAACTCATAAACAAAGTAAAAATAAAAACAGTTCTCTGTACTGTGTGGCTCTTTTCTGCTTCTGTAGTTATGATGGCAGAATGGTAAGAAAGGTGGACAGAGGATGGTAACAAGTGCAGTTTTTAAACCATCTACAAACTTTAACATAGCAGTTAGTACTCTAAAAGTGAGAAACTTGTCAAATCACTAGCAAGTGGATCTACTACTTGAAGAAGATAGATAATATCAATCTTAAAAGCTTTACCCATAAAAGAAATCAGAGAGAAAGCATCTACAGCAACATGGAAGCAGGGTTCATAAGTATTTTTTGGAGAAGCTAAGAAAGGAGTGAAGATGATTTCATTATGCACCCAAATACAACAAGAAATATTTTTTCATGACTATTTCATTGGACATTTGGTCATCTCCAATCCCAATACTCATGATAAATATTTGCAAATTGATAACTGTAAAAATAATTGAAGCTTATGAACCAATATCATTCTTTAAATGAAGAAGAAAAGAAATTCTATGAATAACTCAATAAAACCCACCAAATTAAATCAATAAACATTTTAATGCTCAGGGACTTCATTGCAGAGGTGGGAAAATATCAGTATGCTGAGAATTATATCATTAAAAATGGATAATTGAGAAGGAATGAGAGAGAGCAAATGCTATACAGAAGACTCATTCTTTCCATCATGGATACTTTCTTCAAGATAAAAAAGGTAGGCAATAGACATGATAACACTGAAAAAAATCACCAGAAAAATGAAATTGATTGGATTTTTTTCAGATGGTAGATCCCTAATCCATTTAATCCATTTGAGTATTATAATTTTGTTATTTAGGTGAGAAGCACCCCCATGAATAATTTGTCTTCTAGTTAGACTATCAAATTATTAAAAGCAAAGATTAAAAATAATAAAAAAGAAAAATAATGAGAAAATATATAATATGCCACTAAAACAACTCTCTCATTTTTAAACTGATGAGTTAGGTAATAGATAAAAAGAAATAACATGAACATAAATTATACTCATTTTAGACTGAAATTCAAGCAGTGTAAATCAATTGCTATAGCAAGGAGACCAAAAGAACCTAAAACGTGCCTTATTTGGTTAATAACTGAAAATTGCCACAGAGATTTAGAATATAAACTTACTTGCAAAATCTTACAAAGAAGCATAGGGGATGATTACAAATAGTTTCATATCACAAAGCAAAAAGGAAAAGTCAGTTTTTAAAATGCTTAGAACACCGAATATAATGTCAGACTTTTTTAGTATATGTATTAGTTTTACCGATGTTTTTCTTCTTCTGTAACAACTCAGAAGAATTGGCCATTCACAGAACAAAGATTAATTGGATGAAGAATGCCTGTGGCTCAAATAATGACAAGAAGTACCCATCGATACGTGTATCTGGGATAGATAGTACAAATGGACAATGAATTGGGTTCAATATTAAATAGGAGAGCTGGTTAAACTGCTTTCATGTAATTGCGGAGCTTCTTTGGTGACCCCAAACTTTGTTAACACTTGTTAACAAAGGACCATTTTTTAAATTTAAAAAAATGTTTTTCTATGTTGGACAGACACAGAATACCAGATAATGATGGAGAGGTGCATGGTTTTTTTTAAGGGTGGGCAGACTACAACAAATAACAAATGAGAAACTTTTAGACAAAAATAGGGAGTAAAATGCGTCATGGGGGAAATGCATGCTAGGAAAAGAAGATGGACCTGATGAGAGAAAGGGATGGCAGGAGAAGAGCCTCAGGGTTTCACAGGAATGCTCCTGATGTCAATAGAAGGACCACTACAGTGTGATGGGTGGACTGTTATAGAGACTTGCCATAGTTGAAGAATAAGCAGCACATGCAAAGGGCAAGGCACACAAGAGGAAATATCTGAATCAAGGAGATCCCTGATTGATTTGAATATTCTAACTTTTGTTGTAGAATAATAGTAGGTTCCATGCTCCTGGCTTCTCCTGTCATTTGTCAGCAGGTGATCAGTGAATACTAATTGACTGATTACCAAGCATCTCGCTTTGTCCTTGAGGAGTAGGGTTTTGCTTATGGTGGTCAAATAGCCAATTGTGTGGCCCCTCTACTAAGTTAAATTCTAATTTTCTAGGTCTTTCATTAAGCTTTTGAAACTCTTTCTGCTTTCTTACCTCTTAAACCAAAGTGAAACATGTGAAATTCCCCAGACAGTCCTTGGATCCATCTTAAATAGGGAAATGTTAATATGATTCTTTGTCTAATTCATCAATACCTCTTCTATATCCAAAGGTATGACAGACTTTTCTTTGTTCTATCTTTCAAATTCTTAGTTATCCTAAAAATCTTTCCAAAACCTACAAAAATTTCATATTTTCTGAATAAATCTTATGTTCTGGTAAGTAACCAAAATTTATCAACAACTTTATTTACTCCATATTTCATCCCAAAGAGTTTTTATTTTATAATACTGAGCAATAGTGGTGCAATGTCTTTAAAAACCCAGTTTCTCAAATATACCTCTGTTTATGTTTTGTAAAATTCCTCACTGAGGCTTACAGTTTACTATTACTTTCTTTTTTTAATCTTATTTTACTTGCTTTAATTTTATTTTGTTAAGTCCTCTGCTATAGATGATGGACTTTAACCTAAGATGCCTTCAAGGAGGTTTAGTTCCTTGCCTGTGATTACTTTTTCCACCTACATGTACATCCATCCTCCTGAGTTTACTCCTTTATATTTATTGCTTGACATTGTGCATAACCTTAGAGCACATTCAATAATAATATATCTTTGCAGTTTTAGACACCACAGTGCTCCTTACGCTTCCTAGGTTCTACCCTTTGTTTTCACCATTTCAATCTTATTTTCCCCTACTTTACCAACTCTGTGGAATTAGGATAACTTATTTAGGTGCTCCCTTACCTAATCATCTCTAATTATTTTTTCTAGCTTAGATGAAATCATTCTTGATTTTAATAACGAGCATTTATTAAGTAACCATTGCATATCTGACTACATACTGGGTGTTACTATCATAGCATTTTATTATACCATGCCAGATTTGCAAGCATAATCTCTGCCTCGAGTCACTCTCCTCTCTCTAGCCCACCCTCCAGTCAGCTGCCAATCTGATATCCTAAAACATAGGTCTGTCCATGTCACTGCTCTGGTAAACTTCCGGGGAAACTTAATGTTACTTGAAAATCCAATTACATGTCATTTAAACTCTTTTATAATCTGGCTACAATCTACCTTTTTATTGGCTTTATCTGGTCCATCCAACTGGTCATTATACCACTCATTCTAAATGTTTTACCTCCCTTCACAGGATCTCCACTCCACTTCCAATGCCCCATGCCTGGAATAAACTCCTTCTCTAATTTATTTCTTAAAATCCTTAATTTCCTTTAAAAATTCAGTTCCAGTTCAGCTTTTTTTCAGGAGGCTTTTCCAGTGCACACCTCCCACTGCCAAATATTTTGCCTTGCATATCAGTGGTGTGAAACTCAAAAAGAAATGGGACCACTAAAGAAAATATAAGGGAAAAGACTCTGCTAACCCAAATTAGAAAAACACAAATTAATATTATCTAGATTCTATAGTATTTTTTATTTATTTTGCTGAATATTTCTCAATGAGGGGCATTTAGGTGGCTCAGTGGAGAGAGAACCAGGCCTAGAGACAGGAGGTCCTCGGTTCAAGTCTAACCTCAGCCACTTCCTAGCTGTATGACCCTAGACAAGTCATTTAATCTCAATTAGCTAAATGCTCTTCTGCTTTGAAACTAACACTTAGTATAGATTCTAAAATGGAAGATGATGGTCAAAAAATATTTCCCAATTATATTTTAATCTAATTCCATTACTATGCCTGCCATGTTTAATTCCTTTGTTGTACATATGTGTGTGTACATGTTATCTTGCCCCCCCCAATATAAGCTCCCTTGTGGCAGGGACTAGAATGCTGCCTGTGATATAGGATACGTTTAATAAGTACTTATAAATTGTTATAACAAGCAGAATAATTATGTTCCCAATGAAAGCATATTTTATTCAAACAAGATTTGATTCAAAAAAGATATTTAAATAATCTAAATAATATCTTAAAATTAGAAAATGAGGAAACCTATATTACAAATTTAGCTGAAACTATTTTAGATATCATTTTTGCACTGAAAGTAACTATTTCTATAGTATCAATTAAGTTACAAACATATAGGACTAAATATACAAGTTCTGGCCATTGTTGAATTGTTTTTCAGTTGTGTCCAACTCTTCATCACCCCATTTTGAGTTCTCTTGGCAAAGATAAGGAAATGGTTCACCACTTCCTTCTCCAGCTCATTTTACAGATGAGGAAATTAAGGCACACAAGGCCAAATAATTTGCCTGGGGTTACAGAGCTAGTAAGTGTCTGAGGCCAAATTTGAACTCATGAAGATGAGTCTCCTGACTCCAGGCCCAGTGCACTAACCATTGTGCCCCTTAAGAGTTCTGGCCATAGGATTAGAACCAGAGCTAGACAGGGCCTTAGGGATCCGCTAGCCCAATCCTTCACCTCATAGATGGGGAAACGAAAGCCCAGAGATATTAAGTGTCACACGGGTAGTATGGAGCAGAGATGGGATTCCGATTCAGTTCTTTTGACTCCTGGTTTAATATTCTTTACACCATATCACACTACCTCTCATATATAATTCAATAGCAGCAAGAGCAAACATTTATTGAATGCTTCTACGTACTCTTTAATTTGTTCAGAATACAAATATAAAATAAGTCCTCCCAGAGTTTATATATTAAAAGGAGAGATAAGATGGGGAACAAATGACAACAATCTACATCAGAATATGGTCAATGCATCATACAACCACGTTACAATGCAAGTTTGGAGAAACGTTGCTCAGTATTAAAGCATCAGAAAAATATCAACTCTATTTTTTATTTCTCTTCCATGAAATGCTATCATTAAACGGTCTCAGACACTTTCTAGGTAATCCTGGGCAAGTTTCTTAACCCCAATTGCCTATCCCTTAACACCATTCTGCTGCTGAATTAGCATTGATTCTAAAACAGAAAGTCAGGGTTTACAAATATATATATATAGTCATTAAGCTTCATTTATTCAATAAATATTTATGAACAACTATTATAAATTAGGTTTTTAAGTTCTACAAAGACATATAAGACCCAGTTCTTGCCCTGAAGGAGCTTTTAATCTATCTTTATGAGTAGAAAGTGTTCACAAGGAGCTTCAAAAGAAGATGTGTGTGATAAATGTCCTCTACATGGTATAAAATAAGAACAGAGACTGCCAAGACAGGAAGGATGTGGATAAGGGAAAAGGAAGTAGTATGGCTGTTGGGCTGTTTAAGTTTTTTGTATATGGAGATAAGGAATGTACAGTGAATCAGGCAGCGTTCCAAACAGAGGGCAGGGCAAGAGCAAAGGCAAAATAGTGGGAAAGCATGGTGCATGTCAAGAGAATTTCAACTAGTCCAAGCACTTGATGCTTGTGGGAGAGCACACGGCATCTAATAGTGTTTGGCATAGAGAATTGCACTCAATAAATATTTACTGAATTGATTGGAATTGAGCAAAGATAGATCAGTCTGGAAAGTGAGGTTAGAGTTAAGACTAAGGAGAACTTTAAATGTTAAGTCGTAGAATTTGGATTTTAGACCATGAGCCACCATTGCAGACTATTGAGAAGGGAAACAGGATGATAGAAGTAACACTTGAGTTAGATGGATTAGAAGGAGAATGTCTTGAAGTAAGAAAACCAGGAGAGAGATCACTAAAATAATCCCACAATATAATGAAAGGGATCAGAACTAGGGAAGTGGCAGTGGGGGACAGAAAGGGAAGGATGAGACATGATGGCAGGTTGGCAAAGAAGGAAGAGTCTTGAAGTTCAAAACTTGTGTGAACAGAAAATTTGTATTATTATTAGTTAAATTTGGTCAGTCACAAAAGTGAGTTAACTTGGGGAATAACCTGATAAGCTCACTTTTAAACTCATTATTTGAGGTATTAGCAGGATATTCACATGGAAATGTCCAGTGGGCACTGGAAATGTGGAACCAATGTGGAACCATGAGAGGTTAATAGTAGAAATAAAGATTTAGAAATTTTCCCCATAGAGATGAAAGTTGAAGCCCAGGAAGAGATAATGATAATAATAGTAAGTACTGATATTTATATAACATTTTTAAAATGAGTGAAGCACTTTATATATATGTGTATATATATATATATAATTTTACTTGAGGGAATGAAAATATTAGGTAAAGGGAGAACAGGGGAGGACAGGGAAAATGAGGAAAGGTAAAACACTAATCATAACATCTTGGGAAATGCCCATATTTAGGGGGCAAGAAGAAGAAGAATCATATAGAAAAGAGGAAGCAAGAATTGTGTTTTATGTAGATTTCAAAAAGCTTTTGTCTAGGTTCTCCCATTCAGGTAACTAAATCAAGCACCATCTGTTTTCTATAGAAAGTATCATCTCAGGTACTCTGGGACCATGTAATGTCACCTGGCCATCTCCCTGACCCTCAATCCCTTAAGCAGACTTTCCTTTTTTCCCTTCTAAACTTCCCACTTCTAGCTCTGAGAAGGGTATTTGAAACATTACCTTCATCTCTGGGTGTTCCATTGGAAATGTCAAGTGGTTGTTCTATTGTTCTATTCACTACCATTTTGGCTTCCACCAGTTTTTAAGGGTTATCTCCCCATTAGAAAGTGAGCTCCTCGAATCTTGTAACCATGAATAAATATTCTAAATTAATTAATTAAATAAAAGTAAAAAAAAAAGTAGGCTCCTCGAAAGCAGTGGACCCCTCTTTTACACATTTGTATCTCCATCACTTCTCACAGATCTGGGCACTTCACAGGGCAGTTAGAAGGCACAGTGGATAGAGCATTGGGCCCAGATTCAAAAAGTCTCGTTTTCTTGAGTTCAAAACTGGCCTCACACACTTAATAGCTGGGTGACCCTGGTCAAGTCACTTAACCCTGTTTGCCTCAGTTTCCTCATCTGTAAAATTACAAAGCACTCCAGGATCTTTCCCAAGAAAACCCAAAATGGTGTTATAAAGAATCCCACATGATGGAACAACAACTGAGTGCCAGTAAGTGCTTAACAAAGATTTTCCAGTCATCAATTCATGTGGAAAATTGGGCCATTTAATAATGCACATCTTAAACGATTAATCCTATTCTTAGCTTTAATACAGATTCTTTTTCCAGTCTTTTAAAAGACATTTCCAATAGATTCTACCAGAATTTCAGTAAGAGTTAAGTAACACAGTTCTTGCCCAGGAAGAAATCTATCATAACTTCAGAGTATAATAGTTTAGAATTCTCCTGATGTAACAAACATTTATTAAGTGCTTACTATGTGTCAGGAATAGAGCTAAACAGGGAATACAGAAAGAGGTAAAGGATAGTTCCTGCCCTCAAGAAACTTACCATCTAAAGCAGAAGCCAACATAGAAACAAAAATAAAGTAAAAAGCAAGCTATTTACAGGATAACGAGGAAATAATTAACTAAGGGAAGGCTGGGGAAGTCCTCTTGTACTACATGAGATTGTAATTGGAATTTAGAGGGAGCCAGAAGGGTAAGTGGTCAGAGGAGACAACATTCTAGGTGCTGTGGCAGTCAGAGGAAAAGCGAAGAGTGAAGTGATGAATGTCGTGTTTCTGGAACTGCCAGAACGCCACTGTTACTAGATGAAAGAGATTTGTCTGGGAGTAAAGTTTGAGAAGACTTGAAAGGGGAAAATCTAGAGTGTGGCTGGGTAGCTCAGTAAATTAAGGGCCAGGTCCAGAGATGGGAAGTTCCAGGTTCAAATCTAGCCTCAGGCACTTCCTAGTTATGAGTCCTGGGAAAGTCACTTAACTCCCACTGCTTAGCCCTTACCACTCTTCTGTCTTAGTACCAATACAAAGTACTGATTCTAAGATGGAAGGGCTTAAGAAAGAATATCTAGAAATGGAGTAAACTTTAATAGAAAGAAAATGAATTTCAAGTAAAAATATCTGGATCCAATTTCTTTTCTTTTCTCTTTTCTTTTCTCTTTTCTTTTTTTTTTTAACCCTTAACTTCTGTGTATTGGCTCCTTGGTGGAAGTGTGGTAAAGGTGGGCAATGGGGGTCAAGTGACTTGCCCAGGGTCACACAGGTGGGAAGTGTCTGAGGCTGGATTTGAACCTAGGACCTCCTGTCTCTAGGCCTGGTTCAATCCACTGAGCTACCCAGCTGCCCCCCAGGATCTAACTTCTTAATTGCCAGTGGAATCATAGGCAAATACTTTCATCTTGTTTTCTTCATTTATAAAAAAGGGATAGGACTAGATGATTTCTAAGGTTCCTTCTAGGTTTGCATCCTACTCATTTTATGGGTATAGGATGGGGCAGCAATAAATTTGGTACTAGAACTGGGAGCCAAAAATCTGGGTTGGGGAAAAAATATGTTCCAGAAACTTTAGTGAAATGCAGGTGAAACTGGTGACTGAAGCTAAGCAGTGAATTTCAGGCCACATGTCTTCAAATTCCACCTGGGCATTTATACTACGGATTTCTAACCCATTGTTCTAACATATTAGAGATGCCAAATAAATACAACAGAAGAACAATAAATCTGGAAGCAGATTGAATTTGGCAAAGCAACTTGGTCTATTTCAGGAACATCTTGAGTCTTACAAATTTATTTGGTCATGCAACTTTTCTGCTTAATTTTAAAGACTTTTATATTTAGTGGAAGTTTAATCCATCTATTTTTGCTTTATGCATATTTAACTCATCAAAATTTGGTATTAGTAGAGTAATTTGACAACTAAAAAGCCTTAAGAGTATTTTCTCTGTTTCATTCTAGGGAAATACAATGTCATGGAAAGTTCACCCCTAAACACAAAAAATCCAAGAACTTCAGTGGGTTCAGAACTTGGCAATGCATACTTTTGTCTCCAAAATGAATTCCATGAAAGAAGAATGCCCAATACCTACATACTTTAAAAGCACAGATGATTAATGAGAAAGTGACTCCTTTTCAAGGTTATGCTTGATTTTGAAATTACCAGCAAATCCGTCTAGTGATTCTAATTCATTTATAAAATGCCTGTCAATAAACCATCTCGAAACTTTTGTGGTATGAATGCATATGAAACCATTTATTTAACAATTACTACCTATTTACACATTTTGGTCCCTTTGAAGACTTTCTATCAGGCATAATGAAAAATGATCATATTCTCTTGAGGATTGAAGGCGAAGGAAATGTCATCATGAGGTATATAATGGGCTATAATCGGACAGGCAAATGAATAGCTGTTTCATATTTCATTAACTTGAGGAAGAGGAGACCCTCATACAAACTTCTTCAGTATTTTTTTTTCATTTCTTACATCTACTTCAAAATAGTATGCGCCATTTATGTGATTGCATCTTAAAACATGACTCAAATATTTCAGTAGCATGATTCCAGCTATTTTAAGTATGAATAAAAATACATGAAGGAAACATTATTAGAAAATGCACCCTAACCTGAATCTAACCATTGGACATCACCATCTTCTTCATCTAACTGTAGTCTTACAGTATGACAAAAGTTCTACTATAGACAAGTAGTCCTACTTTCTTACAGCTAAGAGACACCTTTTCAACACCTATATTCATTGTATATTTCTGTAATCTTCTTGAATTTGATGTGTTGGAAAAATGCATGTTCTTTCAATATTTTATAACCTCTGTACCACCCTCTTTCCCCCCAGAATGCTTCATTTCCTCTCAGAAAACTGGGCTTCAGGATCTTTCTCTCAGGTGCTGACCAGTTCTAATTGTCCAGGAGAGTATAAATCCACATAGCAATTTCTGTTAAGAAATAACTTACTTCTACAATGTTTCTAATTGACAATCTTGACTGAAGACATTAAATATTTTTCAAGTATTGTAATTAAACTATCAACCTCTCTAAATTTCAAAAGTTTAAATGATGTTGGTGATGATGACAATGATAAATCATAATGCCTTGAGTTTAAATCCCATTTTTAGAATAACAGAACTTTAGTTCCGCCATAGAAGAAACTGTAGAGATCATTTAGTCCACTTCTCCATGTGAAAGGGAAGCGTAGGAGACATGAATGTCCTGCACAATATCTTGACAGGTGTCACCTAGCTGTTGCTTGAAGGGATCTAATGATGGGAAAACTCAGTACTATACTTCCTGAGGCAGTTGATTCCATTTTGGGATAGCTTTAATGAATATAAAATTCTTTCCTATATTTAGGGTGAGAAAAACTTCTTTATAATCCTCCATCAAGGGACTCAAGGTCCACCCTCTTGAGTCAAGCACAGATCTAATCTCTCTTTTACCTTTAACATATTTTAAGAGAGTGATCATGCCTATATTAAGTCTTCTCTTTTCTAAACATTTCTAGCTACCTTAATTGATCCTTAGAGAATCTGGAAGTGTTCCCTCTAAACCAGGGGTTATTAAGCATTTTGTTGTCATGGATCCCTTTGGTGGTCTGATGAAGCCTACAAATTCCTCAGAATGTTTGCAAATGCAAAAAAAATTAGATTAGATTATAAGGGATCATATTGAATTGAATAATATTGAAATAAAGTCATTACGATCTTCTCAAAATAAATTCATGAGCCCTAGGTTAAGAATGCTTTCTTTAAACCTATTTACATTACTGATATTCATCCTAAAATATAATGCCCAGAATGAGATACAATATCCTGAGTGCCTTGTTTGTACTCCTTTTATGTACTATGTACTTTTCTGATGATCCTTATCTTTGTATGTTTTTCACCCCTCATCTAGATAGCAAGATAACCACAATAATGGAACATGTATTTGCTCAGCTTAAATCACATTCAGCCTGTAGCACAGTGGTCTACATAGCATAAGAACTAGAATGTAAGCTCCCTGAGGCTGGCTATCATTTTTATATTTCAGCCTTTAACATCTGAGGCTCCAGTGTTCAAAGAGCTCTCAATCTGCCCAACTCTACTATTAATCATGTCACATCACACCACTTTGTTCACAAGATTATCATGATCAGGTTTCTATCAAATTCTCTAGTAAATTCGTATATGATACATATATGGCACTTTCCTGACCTTGTCTAATAACCCTACCCCCCAATTAAGGAAATAATAAATTATGGAAATAATTTTAAACCATACCTTGTTTTTAGTAAACCCATTTTGTTTTCAACGATAACTACTTCCTTTTCTCAATGTGCATAAAACAATCATTGAATAATGCATTCATAATTAGAAAAGATGCTTTAAATTAAATGTCTAATTTTATAGATCATCATTATTAAACTCTTCCTATAGTTTGTAGACTCTTTTAAAATACTGAAACATTTGCTCATCACAATTTGCTGGGTGCTTTCCATCTTCTTCAAGATTATTCAAAGATTCCTACTGTTCAGCAATCATAACTATAAATTATCTAATATCTAATATAATAATAATAATAATCTAATATAATAATAATAATAGTTCACCTGGGACAAATGACTAGCTCATTTAAAGCAACTGGTTGCTCTCTATTTGCTTTCTGTAGCCATGTTCTTCATTTAAAAGAAGGAAAAACCTCAAAGACTACCTAAGATATGTGCTACTCAACAAATCTTGGGCCCAGACAGCATCACAGGCTCAGCTCATTTCTACAACTTACAGATAGAAAGAAGTACAGTAAGATCTCCCTAGAGACCTCAGCACTCCCAGAGGACACAAAGACAGAATTTGTACTTCATAGTTAAAATCTCACAGGAACAACCCACAGAAAATTTCTTTCAATTCACCTAAATAGCAAGAATGAACGTGGTAACTTTGTACTATCAAGGTTACCAAAACTAATCTGAATCTCTGACCCAGTCCCAATCTGACACCTCTGGGAATCTCCACCCCCCCACCCCCAAATCTGCTCATATATGCTCTGGCTCTCCTAAAACTATAACACAGTCTGATAGTCACCCCTCATGAAGAAGTCATATCACTGCCTCTGATACCTCTCACTGCCCCAAGGTCAGAATCAAAGGCTATTGGCCACATACTGCTAACCAATATTTTCTTAGTGTCCTATACTGTCACTGGTAGGCTACATTTCTTCTACATAACTAGTTACAAAATTCTTGATATTTTCTTACTAGTGTCTTATTTATCTTAGGTTCAAACTTCTTAACTCTTTCAGTCCTGTCCTATCTGCAAAATATTCTCCCTGGTAGAGAATGAACGTTACAAAGAATGGATCAATGTCCCGTGATTTCCACTAATATAATACACAATCCAAGTTAAGCTAGGGAGGAGAGGTATGATTAATATGCAAAATAAAAGGCATTTTTGGACTTGATCATTGTGAGAATTTGTTTTATTTGACCATGTTTATTTGTTTAAAGAGTTTTGTTTTTCATTTTTCAGTGGAGGGAAGGTAGGGAAAAAAAAAGAAAAGGAAAGGAAAGGAAAGGAAAGGCTTGATAATTGGAAAACATTTAAAATTTTAGCACTGATTTTTTCAATTTTCATTTTTGGATTTCAGACTGCCCGACACTTTTCTAATAAAAGTACTTTTAAACAAAATACTCTTTTATATTCATCTTTCATTGTACGGTAGTGATTCCATCTTTTATAAGATTTTTTTTTCTTTTTAAAATTTGATTTGACTACAGTGCCTCCAGTGTAACCAAATCATTCTCTTTAAACACTTCCCCCTGTTTTTCATCATTTGTATCATTCTCAATTGCATTTGTCAGAATTTTGTTCTTAAGATTTTCCAAGTCTTTGTGAGTTAACTTTTTTTTAGTGACTTGGTCTATGGAAATAAAGCTATCTTTTTACTTTATTTTTTGACATTTTTTTAAAGCATAGGGTTCATATCAGAATATTCTTAAGATATTCTTCTTGTATGTTACAAACTAAGAAGTTAACAGTCACTTTCTTCCAATTTCCTATTGCTGCCATTCTTTGCTGACCAGAATCTGATCTAAAATAGTATATCCCTTTATTGCTTCTTATACCATGTGAAAAATCAAATTATCTGCATAGCAAATAAAAAAGCTAACTCTTGTTCTACTTTTCCAAGCAAGATACCTCCAGCATCTGTCCAGAGAAGCAAAATCCCCCACTGCAAGACTATTCTGGCCTTGTGCCAGTTGTGTGATTTGTTTCAAGAACCTATCATTCATTTTCATCTTTTATCAAGGTGGTTTATTGTATACTCCAACAACAAAATCATTTCTTTTTTCCCCCTATATTCTTCCTCTCCCAAATGTCTTCTACTACTCTGATTTCTATAAAGTGTATTCTCTCAACATGTTGCTCCCCCAATTGACTATTTTTTCTAATTTTTTTTCACAAACTAAACCTTTTCATTGTGTTGTATTACACTCCTAAGTTCAAACATCCCCCCACCAAGTTTTAGTGACATGTATGAGCTCACATTTATCTCCTTTTGTTGATATATATCAAATTTCCTGTTTATTGTCCACACTTTCCACATTGATATCAGACATGTGAGAACAGAACTATTGCTTCTGTCACACTTCCTAGTCATTTTTTCTTGTAAGCTATTGTCCTCTTTACTGATTTCTTTCTCAGTTAAAAGTGTTTCACACATAGTAATCTAGATGGATGGGCCAGCTCTGTGGCACTCTGAATAGAATACTGTGCCTGTAGGCAGGAGGACTCCTCTTCCCAAGTTCAAATCTGGCCTCAGATACTTAGTAGTTGTGTGACCCTGGACAAGCCACGTAACTCTGTTTACCTCCATTTCCTCATCTATAAAGTGAACTGAAGAAGGAAATAGCAAACCACTCTGATATCTCTCCCAAGAAAATCCCAAATAGGGTCATGAAGAGTCAACACAGCTAAAAACATATGAACAAAAGATAAGTACCACACTTAAAAGATAAAACTACAAACAGAGAGAAATAAAAAACTGATTTTCTATTACATAACCCTGAAGAAAAAACAGTCTACTAAGGAATGGATGGTGTGAATTTCTCTCCCAATTGCATGAGTAGATAAGCAAGGATATAATTTGACTTATGCACAACTCTGAAATATAGTCTCAAAGAAGGAGAGCTCAGGGTACGGTCCATAGATACAGAAAACCAGAGATTCTACTATGGATGCTATTGCTTCTGAAAAAGTATAGAGAAGTGCCTTGCTATTGGTTCCAGAGGAGTGATTTTCTTGAAATCAGACTCGGGCTGGGAATACTGGAGTGGGGCAGAGGGAGATTTTAAGTCCTATGTGCTCAGAAGGCAAGTTGCTAACATCTTCCATGCAAAGTTGAAAATCAAGCTCACTGAATATTTCTACTTCATGACACGGTGAGCTTTTCTATCTCTGGGATCAATAGTCTCATTTTCTAATACCTTGTTTAACATTATGTTACAAATCAAATAAGGATTTCAGAGAATAAGCCATAAGTACATCAAATACAAGCTCAAGTTAGCATTTAGAGTAACCTGGAACTAGATAACAAGATAGGGAAGGAAATAGGCTAAAATTTCCTATTGCTTAAACTCTCCTCCTTTGTATGATTTTCACATTATACTTGAGGATCATAATCACATCATCTCCAGCAAGAAACCTCACGATCGTCCTAAACATGCCCTGATTCTTTACTTCCTCTATTACTTTACCCTCACCTTTTTTTTAATCACAGTATCCAAATCCAATCTCACTCCCTGAAAATCAAATGCCTAGTCTCTAAGTCTTTGTCATGTCTTTCCTAATTGGACTAATGCAACTCGTTTTATCAAGCTCCCTGTTTTCAGAATTATTCCTTTGCCCTCCCTCCCATATCTAAGTTATGAGCTACCGCTTAAAAATTTCTTTCTCATCATCTTTCTCATCTCCACATTTTCTCTCTTGCAGGGTTTTTTAGGTGACTTCATATTTTCCTTTGCAATAAGTTCTTCTTTTTCTATTACACAGTCCTTCATCAAGTCATGTTGCTAAGAAATCTTTCTCCTTTTTTAATATATCTTATACCTGTCTTCTTGATATGCTTTCCCAAAGTGAGAGTTCAGTTGATTAGAAACATCATGCTTGTGTTCCTTATATTAAACCATCCTTGCATTCCTGGTACAAAACCTGTTTGGTAACAATGTATAATCTTTGTGAAATATCATTGTAGTCTCCTAGCTAGCATTTTATTTAGGATTTTTGCATTCATATTCATTCATGAAATTGGTCTCTAATTTTCTTTCTCTGTTTTTGTTCTTCCTGATTAAGATATCTGCACCATATTTGCTTCATAAAAGTAATTTGATAAGACTCCTTTTTTTTACCTGTTATTTCAAATAACTTATTTAATATTGGAATTACTGGATCTTTGATTGTTGGGTAGAATTCTCTTGAAAATCCATCTGGTCCTCATGTTTTTTCTTATGAAATTCATTTATGGCCTGATCAGTTTATTTTTCTAAAATAAGTTTATTCAGATATTTATTTCCCCCTCTGATAGTCCAGACAGTTTATTTTTTGTAAGTATTCTTCCATTTCACTTACATTGTTAAAAAGGTAAGGACAAGAAATAAATTCCTCAAAAGAAGTCTTCGTCATCAATTATTTATTCCATCACTCTTTTAATCTACCTCTTCTTTTCTTGCATGCTATATACTATTCCCCATAGCTGGACAATCATTATTCATCATTATCATCATTAATATCAAATATGTATTAGGTTCTCATGAGATATATGGCATTACTTATTATACAACTATTGGGCTCATAGTTTCAGTTAAATATAAGTACCTGCTCTCAAAGAAACATATAGTTCTCAGCAGCATACAATCTAAAGGGGGGGGAAAGGTATAAATATAATTACAATAGGAAGAAATGGATGGACATATTCATTAATTTACATATATAGAAATGATAGTATTTCTATAGAAAATTTAAAAAATATGTTCAGCATATTTCATGTCCAATATTGATCTACCTAAATCCTATAATACAACTAAGTGTGCTGTGAACTAGTCCCCTCTGTTGAGAACAGCTCCCTGAAATCCCCAGTTCTAAAGTCCCCAAATATACTGGATAAGATGTAATCAAAATGGCAAGTGGTAGACAACTTTACCTTAGTATTCAGAATGGATTGAAGGGAACACATTATTGGAGAAGATAATTTGTCCCAAGAGGAGATTACTTAATGGTGCATGCACCTAAGACAGTTGTGGTAAGAAGGATGTAACTAGAAACTTTATATGGGAATAAGTGGCAGGATCTAGGGAGTAAAGTACATTTAGCAGTATGCAAGAGAAAGGAGAAATTTAATCTTATATCACAATCTTGGGTTCCATTTCAAATTCCTTTAGGTACAATTACTTTTTACATTTAAATGTAGGATTTAAAATTGTCCCCACCAAAAGTCTTTAAAAAAAATTTTAAGTCCACTCTTCCAGGCTTCTAAAATCTATTTGAATCTTGATTCCGACATCCAGTATACAAGTTATCCTTCCTAGATTTATGGCATCCACAAATTTGCTAACTACACTTTCAATGTTCTTGTCCCAGTTATTGATTTTTTAAAAATACTGAATCGGGTTGATGACAGAGCTCTTTAGAAGCATGCTTGCTAAAGATATTATTCTAAGCTAATGTGATTACATTTATCAAAAGTTTGCAAATACAGTTGATTAATTACCTAATTTTGCTCTAATCTAGTATATATTTCTCCAGATCGTATGCACAGATGTATTAGTAAAATGTCTTATATGCCCTGACAAAGTAAATCTAGTGACCTTATCAACAAAATAAACTGGGCAAGGTTGGAACATCTTAATTTTAGGTTGATTAAAGAACCAATGCTAATAATCATTGTTATTGTGTTTTTCCCATAATGATTTAAAAATAACTAATAAATAAAAATATGCATGACATTGTTTTATATATCCTTTTTTTTAATCAAATGATGCCCTCTCTAGTGTGATGAAAGTTGGGTGGAAGAGACATACCTGGAAATTTAATATAACAAACAATTAAAAAAACTATACGTTTAATTATATGTCTAAAATTAATTCTATTTTTAAAATTTATTGGTTTGGACAACACTATCTATAAAAGATTTTCAATGGTACTTCTGTGATCATATATTTATGTATCTTTCTTCAGTATTTTGGGATTTAATTCATCATGCTTTAGAGACATGTATCAAATAAAGTTCCCAAAATCTTTTTCACCTTCTCCTTATCTCCTTTCTGTTCCAAATTCCCATTAACTAATTTGCTCTACTACTTAAATTTTATAGATAATCTTTTCAAAAGCTGATAAAAGCAAAATAGAAATTAATGAGTCAGATTTCTGTAGTCTTTTAATATTATGTCATCTAGCCTAAGCAGTGGCTTAAAATGTTGTCCTGAGAATAATTACCTAACTTTTAAATACTATTTTTGTAAGTCTACATTACTCTACCTTTGATCATATGCCATTTTTCACTTTTGTAAATTCCTTTTAAAAGAAGAAATTTTCACAGAATTTTAAATATTTTCACTTTTTATTTCCCATCAATATCAGCATACAGACAAAATCCCATACTTTATAATCACTCCTATTTCTAAAGCCATTTTTCCTTAAATATTTCTGGTTAAGGAATCAAAAATATCATTCCCCTCCCTTTAACTTTCTGAAATTTGCTCTTCAAATTCAAGGTCCATATTAAATTTTCCCAGATTTGATAAACTCTAAGTTCATTTTTCTCATATGGTTTCTTTTTACTTACATTTTAAAAACCATTTCTTCCTTACTGGTCGAAAGTGATTCTAGATGATAAAATATTTTGATGCTTCCTTTTTCTTTACCGAATTCTCCAAGAGATTCCTCTATCACCCTCAGTCTCCCTAATCTCCAATCTTTTCATATTCACTAGTTTCTTCTCTGTTCCCCATGAACACTACCACGCTTCCCCCCATCCTTCCCTCCTTGATCTGACTAAAGTTTTATTATTCATTATCTTTTCTCCTTTTTGTGGTTAAACTCCTTGATAAAGGTGCCTACAATTGATACATCCACTTTCTTTCATCTAACTCTCTTCTAATCCTTTGTAATCTTACTTCCAACATCACTCAACTAAAACAGCTCTATCCAAAATTATCAATGATCTCTTGTCGTATACAATGATCATTTCTAAATCCTTATTCTTTCTTGATCTCTCTTCATCTTATGATGTTGTTCATTACTTTATTATCCAGAATATTCTCTTGTCTCAAAATTTTTATGACTCCACTCTATCCTGGTTTTCTTATTACCCAACTGCTCCTTTTCAGTCCCCCCACTTTGCTGGATCTTTCTCCAGGTTACACACATTTTGGATTTCTCCCAAAGTCTATTTTAGGTCCTCTTCTTAACCTCAGAGGCTCTTAATCAAGGATCCATAAAATTATTTTTAATAGAGGGTTTTTTAACTATTTTGATATAATTGATCTTTAGAATCTTGCATATTTTATTTTATGCAATTAAAAACATTTTTCTAAGAAGAAGTCCCTAGGCTTCACAACACTTACAAATGGGTTCATGACCCCCAAAATATTGAAAAATTCTGTTATATACTATTATTTGGTGATCTCATCAGCTTTCATGGCTTCAATTATCATCTCTGTGCAAATGATTTTCAGAATTACTTAGACATCCCTAATGTGCTCCAGTATTGCATCTCCAGCTATCAAATAGCTGAAACAGAGTTAATTGTCTTTCTGCCCAGAACTTCTCTTCCAAACTCCAGAGAAACTTCTATACTTAGAGGGCAACATCATCCACCTAGTCACACAGGCTCTCAATCTTGGAGTCACCCTGAATTTCTTAGTTCCTCTTAGCTCACATAAGCAATCTATAGAAAAATTTTGTCACTGATTCTTTTACAGATATCCTTTGTGTATATTCCCTTCTCTCTACTCACACAGACACCACCCTGGTGCATCTTCTGATGTCTGGACTATTATAATATCCTTCCAGTTTATCCCTCTGCCTCAAGTGTCTCCCTACTATAATTCATCCTTCACTTGGTGGCCAAAGAGATCTCCCTAAAGCAGAGGTCTAACCATGTCACAATCTTTAACACAACCAACTCAATAAATTCTAGTGTCTTCCTATTATCTCTAAGATCAAAAGCGAAAGCCTTTGGATTTTATGGGTCTGTTCTACCTTTTCATTCTTCTTTCTTCTAAGTGCTCTATGATCAAACGACGTTGCTTTTCTTGCTCCTTGCACATCACCCTCCACTTTGGACTTCATTCCTTTCCAATGGCTGTACCATATGCCTGAAATGCTCCTTACTTCCATCTATTAGCTTGTCTGGCTTCCTTCAATATTTAGCTCAAAACCTTTATCCAAGAAGTCTTTTTTGCTCTCATTCTCCCCCTAAATTATTAGTGCCTTTCTTTCTATTCAGCATATATTTTAAATGTATAAAGCAGTTTCCATGTCTTCAGCTCCATTAGAACATGAGTTCCTTGAGGGCAGGGACTATGGGTTGGTTTTGAATTTTTTTTCTTTTCTTTGCATATCCAGAGCTAAGACCTGTGCTTGGCACATAGTAAGAAGCTAATAAATATTTGCTCAGACTAATGAGACAAAACTGCTAGCAAAACAGATAAAAATGTATGGGCTACTCTAGTTTGAACAGAGGAAGTCCTCTAGCCGAGGGACTGTGCTCTGCCACTATTATATCCTGTCCTATGCTGTTTGAAATCTACTAATGTTAGGAAAATCTCACTTACATTGAACTAGGCAATCACCGGATTCTTTAACCATCAGTGGGAATAAATTCAGAAAAAACTAGAGTTCTGTAGCCCCCGTCACTGAGGGGCCTTCGTGCAGGGGAGTGATAGTTCAGAGTAGTTTTAGGAAGGAAGCATTTGATGCCACATTTTAATCATAATGCTTACCCATAGACAGAGGCCATGCTAGTCCCTAGGCAGCATTAACAGAAAGACACGTCGAGTATCCTATGGACAACACCGGAAAGTGTTCCCAAAGGGAGGACAACTATAAGAGTATCATAGTCAGAGGCCCTACTGCATCCATGTTGGCTACACATACATCCAATGATAAGCATACATAAAGAAAGGAAGTTCATTTTGCTCAGAAATATACTAACTGCTGACATCAAATATGGCATATAAAAGGGAACTATATATTTGTTGAGGTTCAGCACTATCATGGAAAATAGATAGTATGAATATAAATAAAAATGAAAAGTATTGGCTCTATTACTTATCGATTGTAGATGTTTCAAATGTTTTCATTCACAGACAACACTGAACTAACTTCACTAAGCTACAGTTTTTTCAGGAAAATATAAATAAATGAGAAATAAAATTGTCTAACTACTATGATGCATGAACAAAGTGGATGAAAAGCACCATGCATAGGCCATAATATGCTGCTGGAAAGAGAAAGTCTATTGATCAAATTAGGCCAATGAATACGTATATCTTGAATAGATACTACAGACTGATAAGATACTGGACAAGAGATTGGAATGAATTGCATTTTAAATATTATGTCATGATTTAAATGATTTTAAAAAGTTCATCTTTTCAATATTTGTATTCTCCTGGTGATAATAATGTCATAGATCTGCCTAATATCAGAAGCACTAAAATCACAAGTAGTCCAAAGGGTAATGGAAAAGTTCCTGGTGATCACAAATTCTAATATGGTAGCAATGGTGAAATACCATTATTTCTACTCACATTTCTGTACACAAAAAGTGGTATAAAATATTTTCTAAGAGATACAGGACCAGAAACGTTGGTAGAACAATCATGCATCAAAAATTAATACTGATTCAACCTTTTCTAAGAGTAAAACATTCCCGTACCTAAGCCCTGGTCAAGAAAAATAAGTCCTGAACTTTAACACTATCTATTTGCCAGATCTTT
The DNA here is from genome assembly GCF_016433145.1 of Gracilinanus agilis. Classification (NCBI taxonomy): domain Eukaryota; kingdom Metazoa; phylum Chordata; class Mammalia; order Didelphimorphia; family Didelphidae; genus Gracilinanus; species Gracilinanus agilis. The sequence goes on along the minus strand of NC_058130.1, from coordinate 538,681,518 downwards.
AATTCCCATGGCCTTTTTTCTCTTTCAAAGTCATGACTCTCAGTGAGGGGAAAAAAATACTAAAATACTACCCATGTCTTCAAATGCATCAGAGGTTCCTACACAGGTGTTCCAAATCACACACAAGACATATCAAATTCCTTTTGGCTATGTTATTTATTAGCATGAGGTATACAGATTACCAAAGGCTTCTTATAGTCTCATCTTCTCTGAGATTTTCCTCAATAGTTTCTAGGTGCCATGTAATCAAATGGATAATTTATATGTTATCAACCTTGAAAAGACACAAATGTTATACTCTGTAACAAGTAAAAATAATTATTTATTTAAATGCTCCTTCACAAGGAGAGCACTGTATGAGGCTACTGTTCCGACCTGTTTATTTCTTGTATAGCTGTGTTCAACCTCCCATATTTCTGGATGATACCCATAGCAATGCTGTCTATATTGAATTATGAACTACCAGAAGGTGGGTGTTGTTTAAGTTCTATAGGACCCAGCACAGAATCAGATAAGGAAAAAATTCAATACCTTCATCATAATTTCAAGAAAGTGATCATGAGAATGACGATTAAGATGAAGATGATGATGATGATGATGATGATGATGATGGAGGGAATGACATGAGAAATGAAATCTAGCAAAGGACTTGGGATTCAGATGAAAGAGAACCACATGAAAAAATCAAAACAAGGGTTTAAATTTGGCTCTGACACTTACAAACTGAATGACCTGGCTTACATTACTTAACAACTTCTCTAAGCTTCTATTTCCTCTTATATAAAATGAAGAGGTTGGCTCAGATGAACACTAAGATCCATTTCAATTCTAAAACTCCAATTCTACGACTATGTAGTAAAAACCAGAGACACTGAATAAATATAAATCTACGAGAAATTCAAATCTGTCTGAAGTCCAGGAAATTAAAGACATAATTTAGTCTTAATTCAAGCCTTTCAATTCAATTCTAACATTTATTAAGCAATTAAATTAGGCAATTAAACATTTATTAAGCTGGGGGCAGCTAGGTGGCTTAGTGCATTAAGAGTCAGGCCTATAGACAAGAGGTCCTGGGTTCAAATCTGGTTGTAGACACTTCCTAGCTGTGTGACCCTAGGCAAGTCACTTATTCCCCATTGCCTAGTCCTTACCACTCATGCCTTGGAACCAATATACACAGTACTGTTTCTAAGATGGAAGGTAAGGGTTAAAAAAAAGCATAAACTGTATGCAAGGCACTGGAGACAAAAGATGAAAATAAAATGGCCTCTTCCCTGAAGAAGCTTCTATTCTTTCCAATATAGAGTAAGAGAATCTATTCAAGAAGGGTAATTTTTAAAGCAACTATTTTCCTTAGACATTATCTGGGAAGTAGGAATTTATTATGAGCTCCTTTTCTTTAATTGGAAAATATTCAAATAAGTTATAAGTGCTTAACCAATATTAAAACATGGAACACTAAGTAAATTAAGGCTATAGAAAAGCTTACTAATTGTTATCAAGATTAGCAGCATCCTTAAGATCTAGCTTGACTCAGTCCTATGAATAAGATTGGAAACTATTAGCTATTAACCTAACAATTCCAAATCCACTTGTTACTAATACTTAGTAGCTCATTATAGTTGTAGTTGTAGCATCCCTCCTCTATGAAATATTTGCAATATAAATCTAAATAATAAATCTAATAGCTTAAAAATATAATAGAAAATAGGCCAAAATGATAAAGGGGCATCTGTGGCCTCACTAGTGAGGAACAGGATTAGTGAACCAGAAGAAATAAATTAGCAAAGACTATTTCCTAAGATCTTTTTTGTTTAAAAGAAAAAAACAAACAAGAAGCTTGGGATATTGGGGGGGGGTTGTATTTGCTTTTTAAAAAAGTATCTATATACATTTTAATTCAATCCCAGTGATATACAAATTGAACTTGAATCTCCCAGTTTTTCAGTAGCTGCTTTAGTGTTTACCTTTAAAATGCCATTTGATTAATTTCAACTCTCTCATTTTTATTTCAAGGGAAGCCTCTGGCCCAAAACAAAGTATGAAGCAATCTCAAAACCATTTTCTTAATGGCCCTGTGCTATTTGAAAGGATGTTGATGCTACTACTGTTGCTATTGCTGTTGTTGTCATCTTATAGTTGATGAGGTTCAGATAGCGCTTGTCCCAGGGCTACTCTCATTCTTTTTTTGCATTTAATATCAATGGACCATTTCATAAGTGGCACAGTGGAAAGAGCACTGCACCTGGAATCCAGAAGACCTGAGTTCAAATCCAGCCTCAGATACTTGCAGGCTATGTGACCTCAGGCAAGTCACTTAACACTGTCACTGTATGCCTCAGTTTCCTCATCTGTAAAAAAGAGTTGAAGAAAGAAATGGCAAACTCCTCTACTGTCTTTGCCAAGAAAACCCCAAATGGGGTTCTAAAGAATCAGAAATGACTGAAAAATAACTGAAATAAATCATTATTATCACAGCATAGTATTGTGGATAAAAAAAAAAAGTAGCTCTAAAGATAGGAAGTCCTGAGATTCAAGTCCTGACTGCTACATGCTGGAGAAATCAATCAGTGTTCTAGGTCAGTGATAGCAAACTCAAAGAAAAACAGGGACCACTACTGTACCTAAGGATCTTTGAGGATCCAAATTGACTTAGAAAAACACAGATTAACATTATCAATTTTCTTTGTGTTTTTATGTATTTTGCTAAATATTTTCCAGCTGCATTTTGAGGTAGGTAAAGCTGTACTCAGGAGTGTTGCACATCCCATTGCTCAGCATGCTGGAATACCTCTGCTCTAGGCAACTAAGACTACACATTACAGAGAAGGGGCTGAAGTGCATTGGTCCAGGGAGTCCCCTTGCCTAGCAGGCTCTCATACCAGTGCTATCACTGGCCAAATCCATCTCTCCTATGACTATTACTAGTGGTAATAATAACAATTAATATTAATATTCCCTAAGGCAGATGTCTTATGGAAGAGTAAATGGAGAATAGATACCAAGTGTAGGAATCTGCCTGCCACAGAGATGAGACACTGTGAGAAGATGCTTTTCTTTTCAGATAGCTCCTACCAGCTGCTCAATAGTCATCTATAGCGAAGGACTGTGGGTATGCCCAAATGAGTAGAAGTGCAGAGAACAGATAAGAAAAATTCAGTGACCCTGGAACAAAAGGAGATAACTATCCCAAGGGGCATTTGTTGGTCCCAATAAAAGTTTGGGCAAACTGCAAGCAAGAGAAGCCAAGTTTGAATATTGCCATCAAAACATTAAAGAAATTATAAGGAACTATTCAACTTCTAGGACTGATGGTTGACAAAGCTGCCTTTTTTTAGAATGGATTTTGTTTCTTGTCTTTATCTTGGGGGGAGGAAAGCATATGAAAACCATCTCAGAGAAAGAAGAAAAAATTAATTTGAAAAAATTAAGCCCAAATAAAGAGTTGAAATCCTAGATAGTGTCTTTAGTCAGGGTACTGTGTATGGGGTATTTGATGAATGGTTTCTTTAAATGGTGTTGTGAGGCAACGTTTTCATCTCTACCCAGAAGACAAAAGAGAACAGTGAGTGTTGACAGCATGGTATTAAAAAGCCACCCTGAACCAATTTGTTATTCACAAATATATATTCTTTTTAATTTACTCTTTAAGCCAGCATGTTGGCTCATGGTATCTTACTTTTATGTCATTATCTATTTGCTATACACACAAGTCATAGCTGGGGATTCCAGTTCACAGTGGAGCTGCGCTAAGATTCCAGATCTCAGTTGTGCTGGCATGAATGCTGGTCTCTTCAGTCATAGAGAAGACAATATCCTAGGGAGACTGGAATTAGTCCTATTTTGCACCATTCAATCCAAAATGCTGCTTATCGAGATGCAAGTAATTGCAAGCTAGCAGCTATGGGGGAAAACTAGATCACATTTCAATCTAAACCCCTCTTGGCAAGTGACAATAAAGCTGAAGAAAGTGTGAGGAGAGAGTGGAGAGAGTTTCTTGAGGAGGTTAAACAGCAAACATAAAAAGAAAAGTTACCTCATCCGACTGGGAAGGACTGATTCTGGGCATGGGCGATACTTGGGGTGTTTTCAACTGCGTACTGTTGCTATCTGGGACGAGCTCTCTGTGGATGGACTGGATGTGATTCTGAAGTTCACTTTCCGATTCAAATTTAACATTGCAACTCGAGCAACGAGTCTTCAGTCCCCCTGCCTTGACTTTACTCTCCATGGAACCCAAGTTCTCATTCTGGCCCATGCCTGGTCTACTACTGCTGGAAGGGATGCTGATGTTGGGGCTGCCACTCTTACTGAGATTCACGCAGCCAGCGCAGAGGCCGTACGGTAGACCGTTGATGTCGAGCTTCACCAGATCTTGTTTGGAGCGGAATTCCTTCAGGCAAGACGCACACTTATACAGTTTTTGGAGATGCTGTGCACGCCCTGTGGTTTGTACAGCGGACCCGTTCCCTGTTTTTTGCATGTGGAATGTCCCATGGATTTTGAGTTCCAAGGTAGAGGTCACCGTCTGCATGCATACCACGCAACGAAATCCTGTCAAGGAATTTCTCAGGTCGGGGTGCATTTGGCAATGCTCTAAAAATTCCTCCTCGCTCTGGAGGGGCATCTTGCAGATCCGGCAGTTCCCAGTATCCAGACTCTTACTATGTGTCACTTTGTGTTCAGTGAGAGTCAGAAGGGAAGGAAACCGTTCTCCACAAATGGGGCACATGTAGTGCTTCACCGGCCCCAAGTGGGTCTGCATATGCTCACGGAGACCATTCTCCGAGAAGAATGTTCGAGAGCAGACATTACATTTGTAATTCCCTTTAATGAGCTCTGCTTTTTTCTTGACTATGGCACTTTCTCCAGGTCGAATGTTGTGGTCTCGAAGCTGGTGATTCTGCAGCAGAGTCTCCATGGTGTAGGCTGCACCGCAAATGTCACATCCGTACATGGGCTCAGATGCATCAACGTCTTCTTCGCTCCCGTCGTGGCTATTGTGGGACTCCTGACTATTGGTCAGCAAGGTCTGGAGTTCTACCTCCTCTTTCTGCACTTGTTCAGACGCTCCATTGGTGCCACAGTTGGGAGTTTTTGTCTCGAAGACGCAATGCTTTTCCCTCAAGTGCTTCTCCAACAAAATGATGGCGTGGAACGCTTTGCTGCAAAACTTGCAATTGTACTTCTTACTGTGGGTCGTAATGTGGCACTGGAGTTCCACCTCGGTCCCAAAAGACTCTCCACAGAAGATACACTTGTGCACCTTCCCCTGGTTCTCCAGGTGGTTGTGTTTGACGTGGAGCTGGAGGTCGGTCTCATTGCGGAAGTCCCAGTTGCAGGAGGTACACCTGTAGACTTTTTTTTCATTGCTGTGTTTCACAGCCAAGTGGAGCTGAATAGACACTTTGGAGTCAAAGACCTCCTGGCAGAGGGTGCAACGGAAGAAGACAAAGGTGTGCATGTCCAGCAGGTGCTTCTGGAGGTCATCCACAGACGTGAACTGCTTATCACAGCTTTCACAGATATAATACGTTGAGGTGATCATGAAATGGATGGTGACATGCTTCAGCAGAGATTCCTGATTTGGAAACTCCTTGTTACACTGAGGACAGGTCAGTTTGGGCAACACAGTATCCAGGTGAGTTTTTAAATGAGTCTGAAAACTGTCCAGGGAAGTGTATTTTGCCCCACATTGGTTACAAATATATTCCCCCGTTGGACGCTGAGGAGCCCCACCGACAGCCTGCATCATTTTTAGAGATGTCTGTTCTATTGTCACAGGAGAGAGTGGGCTCAGGGCCCTGGATTTCTTTCCATTGTGAATGTAATTCAGTGCCAAAGGAATGTTCTTATGGTTTTCTTTAATATGCTTGTTCAATTTGAGAACACTGTTGAATATTGGAGAATTTGTACAGTAGGAACAAGAATACACTTCCACGACAGGATCTTTTGGTGTTCCAAGCACCGGGGAACCAAAACGGGAACTGCTAAGGTCACAATGGACCTGTCTTATGTGCTCTTCTAAGGAAGAATCAGTAAGAAACCCCATATAGCAATGAGGACAAAAGAATGCATTACTGTCCTTAGCAGCAGGATTTGCAAATCCATGAGAACATCGGATGTGTTCCTGGAGAGTGTTGAGGTCATTAAAAACTTCCGAACAGAAGTTGCACTGGTAGACCATGGCGGGCATGGCCGAAACAATCAGAGCCGGGTCCTGAGCTTCGTGGACTTGTTTAAGATGTTCGTTCAGGTTGTAGAGGGAGGGTAACACTTCTAAGCAATACTGACAGATGTGGGCCTGCTCAGGCTTATCTAAATGCATAGTTTTTAGGTGAATCTGCAGCACTGCAAGACTCGAAAATAACTGTTTATTGCAGTAGATGCAGCTGTAGGTCACTTTAGCCTGCTTACTGGAGGGCCCAGTAATGTCCGAGGCTTGCTGGGCGGCCCGCTTCCGCCCCCGGCTCTTGGGGAGGGGCGGGGCCGCCTCCACCATGGTGGAGCTGTCCACGGAGAGGTTGGAATCAGGGGTGGTGCTCGATACTGAGGTGTAGCCTACGGTGACCAGAGAAGGGCTATTGCTGTGGTTACAGGACTCGGGCTGCTGGTGACTGTCCATGTGACTGTATAGCTCCTCCACCGTGTGAAAGCTCTCCGAGCAAATACTGCAGGAATTCTTCTTCTCCCCGCTGTGCACCTGCTCCATGTGGTTCAGCAGCGAGGTCTCCTCCACAAAAAGCTCGTGGCAGTAAACGCACTGAAGGGCGGCGCGGTCTTCGTTCGGGGAACACTCGGGGTGGCACTCGGCGATGTGCTTCTGGAGATCCTCGGGAAAGTCGAAGCCTTCCTCGCACTGGCTACACTTCTGGGTGTCCTTCATCTTCCAGTCCTCCATCCTGGAGCCCGGCTGGGAGCCGTCCTTGTTCCGCTCGTGAACCTGCATGTGACCGTGGAGGGAGCTGGACGAGAGGAAGCCACGTCGACAAATGGCACATTTATATGGCTTGTTGGACGTGTGAGTCTTTAAGTGGATTTTTAGGTGGTCGCTTCTAGAGAACGCTGCGTCACACTCACTACAATGGTACTTCTTGTCTCCCGTGTGGAGTTTTATATGGCGGTCTCGGCTCCGCTTGTGTTTAAACAGTCTACTACAATAGGTGCACTTAAAGGGCAGCTTGTCGCTGTGACTCTGCTCATGGTGCTTTAAGTAGCTGAGGCGACTGAAGGACTTGTCGCAGAACTGACACGGGTAGGGGAGTCCTGGGCCGCCTTCTTCTTCTCCAAAATCACAACCTTCTCCATGGCTGGGGGAAGTCTGGTCCTTACTGGAAGGCGAGGATGCTGGCCAAGAACAGGTAGGGTCGTCTTCAACATCCACTCCATCTGGAACAAGAAAGAACGGACCAATACATTTTATATGTATTTCAATGGAACAGAAAGACGATTTTGTTATTTGTGGCGTGTAGGCAGAGTTCTGACATTTAGAAATACTCAGCAAGGCCAGAGCAGGTAGAAGTCAAAAAGGGAGGTTTTTAAAACACGAGTCCAAAGCTTTTTATTCTACATTTACTTTTATCAGATTGTAAAATATGAAAAGTTATTAAATAGTTCGATGTCTAAATTAGCCTTTTATTACTTTTTATCATTCTTCCTTAGTTGCAGGATATATATTATACATTGACAACTTTATTAAAATGCAGATTTTAATATATTTAATGTTTCTTTTGTATTCATTGTAAAATGATTTGCATATTATGTGAGCATCTGAAGAACCAAATGAAAAGAGGAAATATTATAAGAATGATTTAAAATTAATGTAGTCAACCCAGATGTCTAATATTTAATAAAAAATTCCCTCTGCATTTTGCTTGTTTTTATATAAAAAGTGAGTCCTGAAGACCAAAAATCTTTCATGTGGGTTATTATTGATACAGGCCTTATTGCTTCCAGCAAAAAAATATTAAAAAATAAGCGCACAAAGGCAGACAGAAAACACAATAATAATTATTTCTTGGGTAATGAAAGACAACTAGCATTTCTCCAATAACTAGAAGATGGATATAGCACAGGCCAACAAGCAGATTATTAAATGTTAGAAGGGTAATGCAAGGTATTACATGTACTAAGTCAACTAGGATCAAAGGAAAATGAGAGACTTTCACCAGAGCCAGATTTTTAATCGTGTATTTTGTTCTTAAAGTTCAAGAGGTGGCCCACCATTTCTTCCTTTTTGCAAAAGCTTCAGCAGCCTGAACTTCCTTAGCTAAACAGAACCTGGACTTGGAGGTGAGCACAGACAAAGCAACTTGTAAAAACTGGAAACAGGAAAAGTGATAAATGATTATGGTAAATGCTGAAAGATTTATGAGCAACAAAGAGAAGACAAACAAGAATGCAAGCCAGCTACTCAGCTAAGCAAGTTATCCATAAAATTGCTTCACTTTTGTATCTATATAGTTAGCAAGTACTTACTGTTATTTCTGCTGCCTTCTTATTATCAAATCAGAGACCATCGGGATCATTTCAAAATCAAGTCATACAACTTCTGTTCCTCCTTCTCTAATACTTCCTCTCTGAATCAATGAAAACAAAAAGTTCTTCGCCCTCTATCAACATTGTTTCTTTACAAAAGTAGATTGAACAAAATACCGAGTATGGAAAATGAGTGATTAAAAAAAAAAAATCCTGAATGACTCCAGCTCACTAACATGTTATAGTGTGCACATGAAAGTCAGAGCTGGCTGCTGTTATGTAAACAATTTCCAAGGCTGCTTTCTTTAAGGTAACAAGATTTTTACTAGATTATCAACCTCTTGCTTATCCACAGGAAACAGATGAGGATCCATTCCTTTCCTGCATCTAGAAACTGATGACAACACCATCTCACTATCAATGCCAGATGGCAACCATCTAACTCTGAGAAAACAACCAAACACCATTCTTGGATCCCTGCCCACTGCAACAATGCTTTTCAATACAAGTTCAAAACCGCATGATTTTGCATCCTCTCTCTTATGACTCCGTAACCCAACATGTAACTAACTTAGAATTGGGCCTAATCACTACCACTAGAATACACAACATGGTACACATAAAGATAGTTCAGGCTTATAAGCTCAGGGCGAGCATGACTACTGAGCATTCAGCATACAGTAAAAATAGGAAAGAGAGAGAGAGAGAGAGAGAGAGAGAGAGAGAGAGAGAGAGAGAGATATAAAGGAGAAAAAAAAGCAATGATGATTCTAACAGTTTATCTAATTCCCATAAAGAAAACAACATGCCACTGAAAGCTGATAACAACTAAAACAAATCCAAGATTTTTTTTTCCTTTTCCTTAGATGACACTGCTAGCTCCTGAATTTGCTGAATACATTGGGTGTAAATTTACCAACTTTCAAGTTGGTTTGTTAGACTTAAATCCTGTCATTTCCCTTAAAAAATATTTTCAAACATCTCCTTTGTACATTCAGAGAAAACAGTGAATCAGAATTTGTCATGCAACTGAGCTGGAAGAATATGCCATTGCTACTGGGCCTACAAATTTAATAAGTGAATTTATTATACAACTGTACATCCTGTGCAAGCATGATATATTATTACATAAATGTGTAAGGGAATGTATAGCGATGGGCGGTTATAAATAGTGCACAATCACCAGCACAATGCTTAAATCATTTTCTCATTTGTGGCCTAGACCTGCCTTTACCTATTACATAACTATTTTCTTTCCCTTGTAAATCTCAACCACATGTCAAGTGAGCCCGATGGTTAGCCAGTCTGAGATACTGACTGCAAAAGAATACGGAGACTTTTTTATCCCATCTCCCTGCTCTCTTAGACTTTGGATTTCTACTTGGCTTTTACCTAATGTGTCATTGTAGAAAAAGAATCAGATTTGGAGCACTGAGTTCATAGCCTCATTCTGCTCTTTACTACCTGTGTGATGATGGAAAATTATTTTGGTTATCTGGCTCTCTGTTTCCTCATCTATAAAAATTGAGAGTTACATGAGAACAGGCACTAGAAGGGACCTTGGATTAATTCTGTATAACACTCTCATTTTCAAGTTAAAAGAAAACTAAGGCACAGAGAGCTTAAGTGGTTTATCCAATGTCACTCAAGCAATACAAGACAGACTTGGAATCTGGACCCAGATATTCTGACTCTAGCGCCCCTCATGATTTATAAGGTTCTTTCTAGTTTTAAGACCTTAGATCTTCTGGTTGGGCAAGTGTTGGAGGAGACAGGCTTAGCTCTAAGAAGGAACATATCTTTGCAATTAAAATGTCTTTTAAAACGCAATGTGTGTCTCAGGGAGTGGGGAGGGAAAGGAAGGAAGGTCAAAAGATGGAAGAGAATTTAGAACTAAAAAATTAATGTTAAAATTGTTTTTACATATAATAAGGGGAAAATAAAATATTATTTAAAAAATCCCCTGTGAGAGGGCAGCTAGATGACTCAGTGGATGGAGAGCCTAGAGACAAAAAGTCTTGGATTCAAATCTGGCCTCAGACACTTCCTAGCTATGTGACCCTGGGCAAGTCTCTTAATCCTGTAAGATTAAAAATTAATATCCAAATACTCCAAGTATTATATTTTATAAAGTTTATTAATAATAACTTGAAGTAAAGGGAAGCAAAACCTCAGTAAAGAAAGAAATTTCCCCAGACCACACACGCAGGAGAGGAGAGCACCAAGCCGCCAGAGAAGAGAGAGAGAGAGAGAGGGTGAGGTTACACACAACTATATACAATGTAAGCACACAACTTGAGGATGAAAAGGAAAGGAATTCTGGGGAACATAGTCCTGGGGTACAACATTCTAACTACATAATTCTCACTGCCCAGACCTTATCACTTTTCTGCTTTGGAACTAATACTATATTGATTTGCAGATGGAAGGTAAAGATTAAAAAAAAAAAAAACCTCTCTATATGGCATATGATTGTGAGGAAGTATTCCTATGCCATAAGAAAAGCCAAACAAGTTAATTTTGGAAAAACATGAAAAACCTATAAGAAACAAGCAGAACCAAAAGAACATTATATATAGCAACTGAAATATTCTTTAAAGAATGGCTTGTGTATGTCTACTTTCAGAGAGAGAACTGATAAACAGAAATGAGACATAGTTTTACATATACATATAATTTTTAGTCAAATGATGCCTTCTCTAATGGGAAGGGAAGGAGTTAACTGAGTATCTTACTATTTTAAATTGTTACAAACAAATTAATTTTTAAAACCACATGTGGAATTTTTCATGAATCGATTCCAACATAATTTGATGTACCAATATAATATTGTAAAGCAGGAAATGGTGTTGGAGAAAAGGGTGGGACAGGCCAAGGAAGGTTCATCCTATATAAATAAACAGTCCTTGAAAAGTTGAGTTCTGTTGGTTTTTTTTTCTTTTTAAATTAAGTCAAATATCTCATTTTACTAGCACAATCAATGGGTCTATTCTCCCAGTGAAACACAAGGGACTCACTTATTAAACTCCCATTGGGTTAAGTAACCTGTACATGCTGGGAGGATATCAGACTCTAAGTCCTCTTTTGCCAAAAGTCTCCAAGGAATAACCGAGCCCTTGAAAGAGATCCTGTCAATGTTCCCATAAACTTCTAGGTTCTCACAGGGCCAACCACATGCACATTTACTGATGTAAATTCCAGTGATCACAAGCACCTTCTTTTTAAGAAAAGAAGGAACATTGGAAGATTACTTTCCATTCTATTTTCTCAAACAACATTACTTTTTCCCCTTTCACACTTGCTAAGTGCTACTTAACTGGGAATGCCTTTTTTGTTATGGCAAACATTCTGCATTTCGGTGTGAAGCACTTAGCATGTCCATGTTAAATTTTAATTTTTGGAACTAATAACTTCACACCAGTTGACTTTAGGAGAGCTGTAGCTCTCGCAGCTGAAAAACTTTGCTGGAAACCAGGCTGCAAGACCTAAAAGTCTATTTAAAGATGTAAATGTGTGTGAATAGTTAGTGCAGATGTTTTTCTACAGCAACTGTACTTGCTGAGTTTCACCATTTCCATAAAGCACATTAAAACAAGTGTGTGAACACTCAGAGATGAAAGTATCAAACACTCCTGAGACTTTGAGTGGAAAGTAGAGCTGCCTGACTTTTCTCCAAGCAGACAGGAATGCCCATGATTCAGCAGCCTGAGTAAATAAAAGAGGTCCTTATTTCCTAATTTTGCTGGCTGGCCACACTGCAGCAGTCTCTGTGCCGCTGCCAAAGGGGATGCAAATCTGAAACTACACCCAGCAGCTGAAGGACTGTCTTTGTTAGCCAGCCAGGCTTTCCTGACCATCTCCTGGCAACAAAACTGCCATATCCTGCAAGGAAGACCTCCATCTCGGGCTTGATGGTTCTCTAGTCTGCCTAATAGGACTAAACAACAGATTTCGCCTGGTCTGTGTTAGAGGAGGACAGCTGGAAACTCAGTTAGGAGCAGAGCAACACCTGTGCAGTCATATTTATAGGGGAAAGTGCTCACTAGCAGAAAAGTGAAGTAATACCAGAAGGAGTTATTTCATAGGGAAAAAAAGAGGAGGAAAAAAATCACAGGAGCACAAAGCATCTCTGTGGTACATCGCCAGTTTCTCATGTGCCAGCCTCGGTAGTAGTGAATGAAGAGTTACAGATCTGAAAGTGATTTTATCACCGGTACTGCTGACCGATTTAACAGGCTGTCCAAGAAAAGGGCCCTCAGTCATCAAAAGGCTGCATGACCTACTCACTTTGGTAGTCCCATCTTTGAGGAGCAGAAGCAAAAAAAAAAAGGGGGGGGTGAGACAGGAATGCCAGCACACTTGAATATAAATAGCAAGAGTAGCCAAAAAAATGAAATTAAGAACAAAGAAAAGGGAAATGGTCCCTCAAAAGACACAGGCCATCAATAAATTCTCCTTTAAGTTAACTGTCTTGCTTAGTTTAGTCACCATAATCTTCCTAAGGATGAGGAACTTCATCTATTGGCTTCTTTCTATAGCGCTGAAATACCATCAACACTCTAAGTGGCTCTAATAACTCCAAGACGGAAGAGATTTGTCATCGTGATGAAAGGTATTCTAGAATTATTTTTAGGGTGCCTACAAGTAGTTTCTGGACATCTCGAGGATCTGGAAGGACATGAAGGCCTTCTCACGTAGCATAGCCAGTGAAAGCCGGTCTTGCCGAGATATTCCTGCTACCTGAGTGAGTTCACTGTAACGGCAGAGTAGTTTCTTAACTGGCCTTTGGGGACTCAGTATCATGTGTGTACAAGTGCTCCACAGCAAGGCTTCCTTAACAGGGACAGGATTTACATCAAGAGTGACTTTTCGAGGCATTCCCAGAAATCGCGACCAGCCCTGTCCCTTTCCCTGAGAATGCCATCGTTGCAAAAGGAACTAGCTCTCATAGTCCTGAGGTCCCCTTCCAGCGTCACAAATGACTTGGAGAGTGACCCGGCCAAGTCATTTAATCTGTCCCTTCCTAGGTCTGTCTACCTGCAAGAGGAAGATAATAGTTCTTGTTCTTTACCCTCTGAAGCATAATGAAGATCAATTAATGTGCCTCATGTCCCTAGACAAAAAAGTATATGAAAACAAAAAAGTATACTTCATATGTGTTGGGTGTGTGTGACCATGGGGATGTCTGCGTGCAAATAGCGTAGATACATAGAAAAGAGATATATTTAAGTTTCTTTCCCTTGGGGGATTCCACTGGAAATTAGTTTTCTATAAAGTAGTACGGTATTGGCATAAATGCCTGCCTTGGGATAAACATGTACCAAGGTGGATCCTGGCAGTACAAATATTAAACATGACGTAAGTGGGGATTTCTAAAAATTCATAGAACTTAAAACCAGGCTGACTGTGTTCACAAGTCTCCAATTACTGTATACATGTTTCCTCCTCAATTCCTCACAGAAAGGTACTGTTGCAGGCATTACACATGTTTTGATGTACAATCCTGGTGCTAAACCTATAACATCAAATATTCCTTATTTCTCCATAAAACCTTAGCAAAAAAAAAAAAAGCCAATGGAACATATTGAATATCAAAGCCAAATTTAAAACAGTAGGTAACAGAATAAATGTCAAGCAAAGAGGTATAAGCCCCAAATAGATTTCCAGACATTAAAATTTTGGTGTTTCCTTCCTTCCCCTTGACTAGGAGTAGTATTATATTTTATAAGGCCTATTATAGCCGCTTCATATTTATTTTCACATTGGATAGAGTTTGCAGTACTTCTCTGGCTAATTGGCTACAGAACCACCTTAAAGAGGAGATAAGAACCCTCAAGGGACTATACAGGTGTGAACAAATGCTAAATGAGGAAGTTAAGCATTGTACAAAAAGAACAATATGAGATATCTCCTTAATAGATATGTCACAGGAAGATTTATGATAATACGCAAGTGCTACTCTGATCTCAATTAGATCAGAGCGCTTTGAATGTCATCTAACAAAGTTAAATATCCTATTTTAATCCTGGAAAGACTTAAAGTTGAAAGTGCCTATAAACAAAAGCTCATGCATTATTACGCAATTTTCTCCATTCATCTTCAACTGAAATATATACAGTTTGGGGAATGCTATTATTTTAGTAATAAAAAAAATCACATTTCTTTTTCATATCAGTTTTTACCAATGGTCCCTTGTTAAAATCTCTCGTTCGTGTTATAACTTATTTAGCGACTTCAAAACAAACACTGTGCAATGGGCATTCAAATAAGAAATATGAACTTTAAATATTTTTTCTAATTTATAGATCTTTAAAAGTCTATCAGTATTTCCAACTGCTATGGGAAGACCTACTAAATACATCACCACTCAGTAGAGTGGAGAACAGTAAGAGGGCTTCATGGTAACAACAGCATGGTGGATGGGAGATTGGGAAGAGTTTGAGAAAGAGGAAGAGACAGACAGACAGACAGCATGCATGCCTGCATGCGTGCGTGTGTGTGTCTGTGTGTTAATGCACTGTCCTTGGAAGAGAGACAGATTCCCCACTATTAGTTAAAAATTTATTTTAGCACTTGACAAGTGTTAAAAGATGGAAGAGGGAGGGAGGGCTTCTTACTGTAGAAAACTATTAATGCTTAAGATAAACCTATATAAATAGTGAAAATTCCTCTATTCCTCCCTTAAGGTAACCCTTTGCTTTTAGCTCTATTATGTCTCCTTCACCAGACACGTCGCTATTATGTATGTAGAAAGGAGTATAAATGTTTTGCTTGCTGTTGCTTAAAGTTCATTTGAACAGACGGCGCTCAATGAATTCCATCTTCCCCAGCCAAATTAAATAGAAAACAGTGCATTCTTAAGCAGTTCACATTTAACTCCACCTCTCAAATCAGAGGAAAAAGCTGATGTGAAACCAGTTAGAGAGCAGTCATCATCCAATTCATTTAAGGAAATCACGATGTGCTTCTGAAAGCCAGAGAGAAGGAAAAGTAGTTTCCAATTGTTTGGGGTTGGCACTATTTCTTTCCCTTTCTTTTTTTTTTCTTTGAAACCACCCTGACACACAGCTAAGGAAACTGCCTGGCATATAGTAGGCATCTCATATATGTTTGCTGATGGATTGGCTGTTTGACTGATAAGCACCAGACTCTGAGTTTTCAATATGTTGTTCTGGAAAGAGTGTAGAACTTGGGAACCAGGAAGCCTGGATTCAAATCTCAGGTCTGGCACACGCTAGCTGTGTGCCCAGGGAGGGACAAACTGCTTTTTGGAGTCAGCTTTCTGAGGCAAACTGCTCCTCCAAAGTGAGTTATTCATGCTGAAAAGCCTGCATCCTACACCTTGTCTGCAGAATTCCTTTATTTGATGACTATGGAAGTGACAAATCATTGAATTGACACATTTATCTTTGGTTTCACACTGATATTTATGCTATCAGGATATTTTTTCATCTCAGGTTCTTTCATCCTGGGAAGCTAGCTGATACAAGTGAAAGGAACAGGAGCCTTGGAGTCACAGGACTCGAGTTCTAGTCACACTCTGTGATCCCAGGGAAACGAACTTCTTTCGGTCTTAGTTTCCTTATCTACGAAATGGGAATAGTGATATGTGTACTACTTAACTTACAAGATTGTTATGAGGTTCAAACAAGGTAATGAACATAGTATTTTTAATACTTGTGCAATAGAATAGAAGAGCATATGCATTTTTCTTGCTGCTAAAGAATCAAAGATACAAAAGAAAGTCCAAAGGTTCACAGTTACATTGAAAATCAATATAAGGAGGGACAGCTAGGTAGCACAGTAAAATAAAGTTAGGCCTGGAGATGGGAGGTCTTGAATTCAAATGTGGCTTCAGACCTTTCCTGACTCCCGGAAAATCACTGAACCCCAATTAATTCTAGCCCTTACTACTTTTCTGCCTTGTAACTGACACTTATTGATTCTAAGACAGAAAAAAGGACTTTTTTTAAAAGTCCATACAAAAGGGGCAGCTGGATGGCTCAGTGGATTGAGAGCCAGGCCTAGAGACAGGAGGTCCTAGGTTCAAATCCGGCCTCAGACACTTCCCAGCTGTGTGACCCTGGGCAAGTCACTTAACCCCCATTGCCTAGCCCTATAACAAATAAAAAAAATTAATACAGAAGGATATATATATATATATAAAAAGATATTAGGGTTTAAAAAAAAAGTCCATACAAAGAAGTGAATATTGATACTTGATCCTTCAAATGCCATTCTTTTTTCATAAGAACAACAACAAAAAAAACCATAACAAATCCTAAAAATAGTATTATTATCTTTCTCTTTAGACCCATAAAATACTACTTTTTGTACCTCTCCCAAATGCACTTATAACACCCTGTGTATTATCTTTACTGATAATACTTTACTGATGTTTGCATGATATTCCTTCCACCCTTTTTTGTTCATCCATTTTAGTTGGGCTCAACTCTTGCTGACTCCTTTTAGGGATTTCTAGGCAAAGATTCTGGAAAGGTTTACCATTTCCTTTTCCTGCTCTTCTGATGAATGAGTAAATTGAGGCAATCAGGGTTAAGTGAATTGCCCAAGGTCACACTGCTAGGAAGTGTCTATGACCAGATTTGAACTCAAATCTTTGATCTGACTCCAGGTAGTGCTCTAGCCACTCTCACCAACTGGCTGCCCTACCCTATAAACCTACTGAAGCATAAAATCCATGAGCGCAAGAATGGGGTGTCTTCTCTAAACTCCATATCTCTTTTGGCACTAAAAAATTGTTTGTTGAATGACTGACTTCAGTAGCAGTTATACTAATACTACTGAACACACTGCCTTCCAAATAGCACTTACATAGCTAATCTATCACTGCCGAACTGGTTCTAAAGCAGCTACAAATACTGTTGTTCTCTAACTCTACCAGCGATCACAAGATTTCTATACACTTGCTTTCCACAGAAATTACCCATACCTATGGGGCTGGTACCTGACCCTATTCTTATCAGGTATTTTACTTGTCTGGAAACTTTTTAAACTAGCTTCTGATATATTTCAAACTTATACTTAGTTTCTTCTGAAGGAACAACCACAATTCCTGAAAAGCATGCATTAAAAACTTCATGTACTACAACTTACTTTCTGCCACTGATGATTTTAAATCTATCTTTTTCTTAGAATATGTTGTGTTCAAGTATGATGGTGGATTGATGTATCTCATGAACAATTCTTCTGAGGTGAGAATGGTCCAAATTTTTAGCATTTAAATCTGCCTTCAGGTGTCACCAAAAACCCAACAAAATGAAAAAGCAAAACCACCAACATCTACAAAATTTTATTCTACAAAGGGTTAACCAAAAGCAACCAAATATATAAGTCACTCAGGACAAGTTCCAGCGAAATGGACTTCTAGAAACAAACAAAAATCTTCCTTTGTATTGGAATTTTGTTGTATTGAATTTTGTTCCACCAAGTAAGTCATCACTTGAGATCTAAGAAATTTTGTTATATGGAGATTCTAATGAAATGGTATTGGCTGCAACAGAATTTGACCTCTGTGTATCCAAGGCAACAGTAAAGCTGACACAAATTTTCACCGGCTTAGAAAAGGCCATGCTATATACTCCATTACAGGCAAAACCCCTAGAGGACGTAGAGGTGTTGAAAGGGCTAAAAATTAATTAATGACCAATTAGTAGCCCCTGTGGATTCATTCTGAAGCAAAGTGATAAATACAGTTTGCTAATGTAGAAAAGGCTACTACAGACAACTAGGGAAAGTAACCATTCTTCATTTCCTGTTACTCTAGTAACCAGCACCACCAGCTCCACCACAACAATGACAGCCATCCCTGGCATTTTGCAAGACTATTATTTTACTCTTCCAATGGAGAATGTCTCATCATAGCAGCAGTAGTCCTCTTGGAAATAAAGGGGTCAAATGGAAATTGTAAATGGATCCGACAAACTTCTTTGGATTAAAAGTTATAATTAGGTTAACCAACAAAAGAGCAAAATGAAATCAAAGAAAAGACTTTCACAGTCAGCTCCCAGTAAGGGAACTAATATGCATTTTGTAAATTTCCCAGTCTTTACTGCTGCTCTTTTTCCCTAATACTTCTTATTTGATCAATTCACTATTTATTAGTAATTTTATCTGAAGTAACTAACTTTCATCTGTCTATGGGGCTAACTTCTTAAGAGCTCTGCTGATATATTTGGTGTAACTACTATCTAAAAGAGAGACTATGGAAAATCATGGATTTCATTTATCTCAAGAAATGACCATGAATTAGATTGATGACAAAATGATTTCTCAAACATTGTGGGACAATTCTTTGCTACAAAAATGTTAATAGTGTTAGCTTGCGGCTTTGGAGGAACAAACTGCCACCTAGCTCTTTCTTTTTTAAAACTTATCGTCTGTCTCTGAATCAATACTAAGAACTGGTTCTAAGGCAGAAGGGCAGAAAGAGATAGTCAACTGGGGTTAAGTGACTTGGCCAGGGTCACAAAGCAAGTGAGTATCTTGAGGCCAGTTTCGAAGCCAGGACCTCCTAACTCCAGGTCTTACTTTCTATCCACTGAGCCACCTAGCTTTCCCTAGTTCTTTCTAAATTAAACTTCTCATCACTTCTTTAGGGTTGACTTTATGACCTTTTTAGTAATAAAAAAAAAAAGAAATGCATCTCAAAGAGGTTGTATTTTAATACAGAAAGTCAATGACAAAACAAAAATGGAAACTAATATCTACATGTAGGACCAATTTTTCCTTCATCAAAAACTTTTAAATGATGAAAATTTTGCATGTGAGAAAATTGAAAAAATCTAGATGCTACAGTAGACAGAAAACAGGGCCTATAATCAGAAAAATCTAAGTCCAAACCTATCCTCAAACACCTACTGGCTAGGAGACTGGGTAAATCACTCAATCTCTTTTTGAGTTACTTTGCTCAACTGTAAAATGAGGAGAATAATAACATCTACCTCTCAGGGCTGGGTGAAGATTGAATGGGATCATATTAAGAAAGCATTTAGCACACCACTGGTACCATTCCCTTGCCTTCTTTTCCCTTCCCTCAAACAAACAACAAGGCTTGATTCTCCTGCTTATTGGGATGAGGAGAAATCATCTCTGCCTGGTTCATATGTACAATACTATTCATGCTTAAGTCTTTTGCCATCTGAAAACACAGGAGAAGCAGAAATGGGGTTAGGGAGTTCACTAAATATCCAATTGAAAGGAGTGTGCTCATCTCCTTTTTTACAAGGGACCATTGGAGCGACCCCAGTAGGCGTTGACACCAGTCCTCAAAAGTCAACTGCTATTGCTTAGGCAACCAGTGAAAATTGTGAACAAGAATTTAGCAAGCCATTCATTCGTTTATAACAGACATTTGTCAACTATGTGCTGGTGCTATGCTAGGAAATATGAAGCCCCCTTTCTCCACTTGAAAGTATAAAATATAGACATGAAAAGGTCAAATAGAGTTATTTATACTTGTACTAACATCTGCTCCCAAGACACCATCGCATGAAGTCCACAAACAGTACCAAAGTTTTGGTGTCAGTTTTTATTCCTCATCCACATAAAGTCACAGACACTGTGATCCCAACTGGCTCAATCTGATTATTTAAAAAAGAGTACAGATTAATGGATCTTTAGTATAACTTCTTCCCACTTGAGATTTCAATGTTTTTCTCCAAAGACCTGTTAAACAGGCAAAAAATGGCACTGATTCCATTTGACATATTGCAATCTGAGCTACTCAAGCCCCATGAAAGTCTGACTTTAATATCCAAATGGATATAACATAAATGGGCATGGCTAGAATGGACATGGGAAGGAAAGGGAATTCAGGTTATTAATACCATTTTCTTAAAATATCCAATGAAATGGAAATTTGAGACCTAAAAAAGACAATTGGAGATCTTGTTCAAATCCTCATTTTAAAGATGAGGAAACTGAAGATCAAAGAGACTACTTAGTTTTCCCAAAGTTCCCAGAGTAAAGGAGCTGAAATACAAGCCAGTATTCTAGGGGAGCCATATAGTGAGGAACAAAGTCCTGAATAACTTGTTTGACCTATCCTAGCAGCAATCAGATATGAGATGCATCCATCTATGGCTTTTGCCTCATTTGGAAGTGAACTGGTAGGTCAAATGCTACAAAGAAACAGCATTAAATTAAAATCCACTCTCATGAGGGAGTAAGGTTGTATAGGGCGGGGAAAATGTGGCCCCAAATATTTATCTTCTGTTCTTGCTATATATTTTCAATAATCTGTCTTTCATGAAAGCTAATTGAAGTTTTATGGTTAAATAGAAATGGGGCATTTATCAGTGGCATGGAGAACAGACTAGAATGGGCCCAGAGCCAAAGTCATCAGAGAGACAGCTCCCAAATCTCTCAGGTACCCCTTGATCAGCAGTTCTTAACTCTTTTGTCATGATCCCTTTTGGCAAGCTTTGGATCCTTTTCAGAGGAATGCTTTAAAATTCATGAAATAAAGTATATAAGATTACAAAAGAGAGTAAACACAAAGTTCACAGACCCCCAAAGTAAGAACACCACAAAGTTCATGGAGCTTAAAGAGGAGATATACCAGGTTTCATTTGCAGAAAGTGAGACCAGTGTCTACATAAGCATTTATTAAGTTCCTATTAGTTCGAGGTACACAAAAAGAAAAATTAAAAGTTTTCCCCTCAAGGTATTTGCATTTTTCTGGAGAGATAAAATAGGTACACCTGTAAGTCAACAGAAAATACAGTGGAAAAAGCATTTGATCTGGAGTCAGGAAGACTTGAGTTCAAATAAAACCTCAAACATTTCCTAACTGTGTGGCCCTAAGCAACTGCTGTTTGCCTCAGTTTCCTTAACTGTTAAAAAAGAAGAATAGCAGCTACCTCCCAGCATTTTTGTAAGACTAAAATAAGGTAAAATTTGTAAAGTGCTTTGCAATCCTTAAAGCACTATATAAAGGAAAGAGAAAGGAAAATAAAAAGGGAGAAGGGAAAGGCACCTTTAATTGCCTTTTTAATAATTGGAAATGGCTAAACAAATTGTGGTACTTAAAAGCAAGGGAATGTTATTGTCCTGTAAGAAATGATAAATTTCTTGATTTCAGAGAATCCTGGATGGTATGAACTGATGTGGAATACAGTGAGTAGAAACAGAATAATTTAACAAGACTCATAATATTGTAAAGAAAAACAACTTAGAATAATTTCAGAATTTAGTCAATTCAATGATCAATCCTGTCCCCAGAAGATATATGATGAAGCTTAAAACTGACCTCCTAGCAAAGAGATGACAGACAAAAGGTGCAAAAAAGAACCCTTATTTGGATATGGCCACTGAGGAGATTTGGTTGGACCTTCCTTCCTTCCTGCCTTCCTTCCTTTGGGGACAAGGATTGAGGATTAGCAATAGTAAAGCCAAAGAAAGGGGAAGCTATTGAAACATCTGGGGAAATGCACAGAAGAAAACAGAGGGAAGTTAAAAGAGAAGGAGAGATAAGCAGGGCAGTTTTGAAAGTAACATGTAGAATTTGTTAAATACATATTTAAAAAACAAGCAAAATGAATCTTTATTTGTGTCCTGCTGTATATAGAAATGCTTTTTTTTTGTATGTTTAATGATTTGTATGTTTAATGACAGATTTTTTTAAATTTAAAAACAAACAGAAAATAAAGTGAAACCTTAAAATCTTTCTTCCAAGTAGCATCTCATGAATATGTTAAGATTATGCAAGATTCCTTGATAGATGCAGACACAGAGATAGCATTGTTCAAAATCTCCTGATTTCTGACATTAAGGTACAAGGCAAGAACATCTATGTTTGCCAAAGGTATTCTTCACTATCAAGGAAGAGGAGAGAAATTCTCTATAGATGGCAAAACATACCATTGTTTACAGATGATGCTTCCCTGAATATTTCAAGCCCCAGGACATAAAAGAGCCTCTCAAAGAGATAGGTCAGCCTGATAACCCATGGAGGAAGGACCAAATGGATGAAAAATATCTGTTATCTAGACTATGATTTGCAGTTGGAAGGTGAGTCCAATGATTTAGTATATCAATACATCTATCTAGGATAAGAACTGCAGATGGACTATGAGCTGGGCCTAGAACTGAATAGAAGGAAGACAGCAGGCTGTATTGTAATTTGGGAAATTGCACAGTGTTTCTGATGATCCCAAGCTGCTTCCTGGCATGAAAAAAAAATCATCTTTTAAACCCAAATTTTCTCTGGGTGGTGCTGTCTATTTGCCAATCTTGGAACACTAATCTTTGCCAAATCAAATCTATGGAGGCCCCAGAAGGTGAGGTTACAACCTTCTGCAATAGGCTCAATGTAAACCTTTAGGACATCTTCCAGGAAATATATAAGCAGAAAAAGAGGTGGCCCATTCATCTAGCAAAAAGGAAATAGTCACAGAAGGACAGAGAGCCCGAAAGGTTCCTAGTACCTAGGAGACATAAAAGAGAACTGGAGGAGAGGCTTGGTGCATCTTCTTAAGGATCTGGACAAAAAAAAAAAAATCTGGACAAGACTCCCATAGGATAAGGCATATACTGCTATGAATCTGCACTGAGAGTGGGAATAGTCATCTTGATCACGTAGCAAAATAAATGAAGCCATTCAAGAAATACTTAACTATACATATTACATAGCTCATGTGCCATGTGACTAGCATTCACAACATAATTTATAAGGATATGATTAGCAATGAAACACATTTTGCTGATTGGTTCACTGAAATCCTGAAGTATTAGGATCAAATGCCTTAACCTTTACTCTCAACCAAGTTACCCCACTTTACTTGGAGTCTTTTAGCTACTCCGATGCCTTTGCACTTTGCTATTTTCCCCCCACTTTTTCAATTCCTTACTCCAGACTTTCTCACAATCGCCATATAAAGAGAATGAATGTCATGAAGGATTTTGCTTCCTTCCTTTGAAAAATCCCAAGAATCCCAATACTAGAAGCCACCCTGACTAAACTAATTGTTTCTTCAGTTTCCCCCTCATCCCTATTTACTACTGCTAGCATCCAAATGATTGATGCTCGATACTGCTGTTACATGTTCCATCCCATTTTCAATTTAATGCCAGTGTGTATATCTTTCTTTTACTCTGTTTTTGTTTTGTTATTGGAAGTTGTGTCTATTCTTTCTAGAGTTTAGATTTGTTCAGTTTGGGATTATGAGGTTGTAGAGAAGACCAATATCTTTTTCATTACATATAGCATGAAGTACATGAAAAATTATAAAAATTACTGTTTCATGAAAAGCAGAGAAAGATGAAAGAATTAGTAAATTCAACTGAGTGAATGGTGGATATATTATACTGTGCCCTTGAAACTTCTGTTTGAGGTTTATTTTATTTTCTGTCTATATGTTTAATTTTACTTTGAATAAACTTTTTAATTAATTTTAGACAATTATCTGAACCCCAATAACCCGGTGAGAAAGCCTATCAGTAACTAACTAAATAAAAACAAATGAATAAATGCAAATGGGGAAGAGGGAGGATAATTTTACAATCAAGAGGACTTTCCTTTTCTTACATATTCTTTCCACTCAGGAAGGCCAAAGCCTTCTGGCTAGAACTAGGGATTAAAAGTCTGAAGTTCAGCCCTCTCTAGAAATTTAGATATCTTGTTCTTTGTAGAGGCTGCTATCTAAAACAGCCCTCTGCAACTTCCTCAGCTCAGCTTGTAAGTGTGGTATGCAATATAATAAATTAAGCCTTTTGCTGTCAGGGCTGGAAATAAGAGAAGAGTAGAAAAATGGCTGGATCTCAAATGATTTTTTATTGGCTTCATTTACATCCTGTCTAAGGGCCTTCTGAGCAGCTGAAGGTGTCTTATCTCTGGCTACCAGGGGGTATTTTACAGTCAAAGCAGTTAACATACTTTTTCTGTCTCTCCTACCATCCCTACCCCCTCTCCCTGTCCCATTTCCTCTCTCTCTCTCTCTCTCTCTCTCTCTCTCTCTCTCTCTCTCTCTCTCTCTCTCTCTCTCATAGGTCTGCCTGTCTCTCAAAAGTCATCTTATCTTATCAGATACATCTTTTCAGGCTGTGGGGAACCAATACTTATCAGAAGCAGTATGCTATATTGACAGTTTCAGGCTGTTAGACACAAATGAAAGTTTAAGGCAGAAGAAAATCAGTTAAAAGCTGGTCTACACTCACTGTGTTGCATCACCTTTAAGAAACACTATATAATTTAACATGCAGTCCCCTCCCCCTAAGCCTTGCCCCCCAACAATAAATTAATCACTGTACCACAGCATTATCCTGGGTTCAAAGGATAAGGAAAGGAAGGTAATTGTCACACTAATTCTCAGCTAACTTACTTGCATGTTCCTAGGAATGATTTATGCTGTTCTGATTTTGCCATGGCAAAACCTTTATCCCTCTCTTCCTACCTCACACCCACAATGTCAAGTCCATAAGCATTTATTAAGCTCTTACTAAATACAGAAGCTGTATATAACTAGAGGAAAATCAAAAATACCAACCAGGAGACACATAGGGAGAGTAATCAAAGGGAAAGTAAATATACTCTCTCCTTGGAATCTGTGAGATAGCTGAAGGCAGCCCTAGAAACTAACAATAGGTTTTAACTCAGAACACATCTCTAATATGTCGTAAATGATGTACAATAGTATTCAAATCTAATATGGGATTAGAAAATACAATGAAGGGTCAGTGTATTTAGGGACACTTAGTTGGCAAGATAGAGGCGGGAGGGAGTCACAGCAAAGACCTGAATTTGAATCTCAACTCTGACATTTATCACCTGTTAGATCTTGGAAAAAACCATTTACTTGTACTTTGTCTCAGTTTCCTCATTTATAAAAATGGAATAATCATATCCACACTATATTAAGTAAGGACCAAAGTAAAACAATAATGGTAAGGTGTTCTAGAGATGTAAAATACTATAAATAATTATTATTACTACCCTTAGAATATTAAGTGTCAATCTGATCTAAAAGCTATATTAACTAACATCCTTACAATTCATTTAATGTCCATTAGGGCTATGGGGGTTTACTGAGAGAATGGAAGACATAACCCAGACAAAGGGGAAAGTGTTCTGTAATATTTTGTGTCAAATGCAACACACCATATCCTTAAGTTAGAAGGACAAAAGTTATTTCTGGGCAACACTGAAAGCTCAGATCATTCACTGTTATCACGTTTTTGTTTTTTTTTTAAAAAGGCAATCTGTAAGCAGTTATTAGGTATCTCATCTGTGTTTTATATGCTTTTAAAAAAATTCCCATTCCTCTTGCCCTTCACATCCCAACACCCCATGGGCTCCTTTATATTAGTGATAACCCTATGCTTTCACCTGCAGTGAAGGTTCTCTTAATTGTCCATTATCTTGGTGTGTCAGCACAAAGAAGCTGGGAAGGAATCCTCTTCCAAATGGTTTCACCTCCCTCTCCTGAGAGTGATGCCCTTGTCAAGGCATTAAAGACACGAAAACCTGCCACTTATCAGAATTGTATTTGAATTGAACCACTGTCCTTGAAAACTGTAGGCAGTAGATAGTATCAAATTGAACCACATTGGCAGCACCAAGTCCATAGTGGCTTGAATAATCTAGAAATGTTATCCGTGCTTTATTATATATTACTAATAATATGATTACAGAACAATGACCGTTTGGGTCACTTTATAAAAATTATATAATGTACAAGGAACAGGGTACTTACTCCTCAGTACAGAGCATGTCATTGTTTCAAATGAGGATTTAATATTTTTAAGAATCATAGATTTAATGCTAGAAAGAGTCTTATAGACCATCAAGTCCAATTACCTCATTTTATGAATGAAGAAACTGAGGCTGAGAGGTTAAGCCCCTTTCCTAGCAACACAAAGCCACTGAGCACCTAAGGTAGGAGTTGAATTTAGGTCTTCTTTGCTCTAAACACAGAACATACTATCCTCTTTACTACCTAGCTGGTAGAAATTTTTAAAAGACTGAGTTTATGTGAGTACTAAATTTAAGACTCTCAAAGAAATCTAATTATGAAAAACAAAGTGGTATAGTAGATAACTGATCTGAAATCAGGAAGAAAAAGATCTAAATGGGATATTTTTTAGCTCTATGTGTGTGTGTGAAGAGGGAAGGCATTTAATGGTACTGAATCTCAGTTTCCATAGTTGTAAAACAGGGAATGTAATACCTCTTATGTCACGAGGATATATTAAATATCATATGGGTTAATGGATGCAAAATCCTTATGGACTTTAAAGCACTAGATAAGTTTAAGTTAGTTATTATTATTACTACGATTATCCTTATTTTGCCAGCAAAGATGAACTATCAGTCTCTGGACTTTAGAAGCAAAGTAGCCTTTAAAAGCTGATGTGTAAAACAGAGACACCGATATTGCATTGCCTACCTTGTACATAGAGGACACGACTATGGTAGCCATTTAAATGTGAATTACCACTACGATTAATGATAATAATGAAATAAGCAATATGCCATAGAAGACATAAGGAAGGCCATGGAGTCAGTAAAACTTGGGTTCAAGCCTTATTACAATGATGTTGGGAAAGCCACTTAGCCACCTGAGACTCCAGTTTCCTCATATATAAAATAAAATCCTTGCTCTTGACCTATGCCTTATGATCCTGCCTCTTCTATATGGATCTACATCTATATATCTATCTATACCTATATGATCTTGCCATATATATGTTATATATATGTGTGTATCAACTATGTGCCTACAATCATTTTATGTATCAGGAGCCCAGGCAAATCTCTCAGATGATAGGTTGCAGATGACAGAATAAAGTATGAAACTATATGGATTAATTATTGAATTAACGTATCCTTGAAACAACACCCAAACTATTCTAATTATTGTATATCACAATTGCAAAAAATAAAGACAGGATCAAAATCCAGATTCACTCACTAACAGTATGTTTATAAGCAAACCATGGCATTTCTCAAAGCCTCAGTTTACTAATCAGTAAAGCTGGCATAATAGCCTTTGCATGATTTACCCCGCAGGGTCATTTTGCCTAAAGGAACTTTGTAATCTTGGTGTAATACAAGAAAAAAATGTGAGCAGCTTAAAAATATAATGAAAGCCTTTAAAAACATCATCTTTTTTATTGCTAAAAATGCATAAGGAATCATGGCTTTTGCAGGGGCTATGAACTGGTTAAGTGACTTTACGATGCTATCAACAGACTCCTTTGCTGTTCCTCTTTGCACAAGATTCTCCATCCTTTGGCTCTAAACATTTTCATTGGCTGTCCCTCGTGCCTGGAACTCTCTCCCTCTTCACCTCTACCTCTTGGTCTTCCTGGTTTCCTTCAAATTTCAGTTAAAATATCATTTTCTATAAGAAACCTTTCTGAATTCCCACATGATGTTAATGCCTTCCTTTTGTTGATATCTACAATTTATCATATGGATGCATACATACACATTGTGTGTGTGTTTTGTTTTTCAGTGATTTCTCCAATTTTATCTCTTTAGTAAATTACCGGTATGTTACTCCAGTGTCTTTGCCAAGAAAATCCCAAAAGGATCACAAAGAGTTGGACATGACTGAAACAACTGAACAACATATATATATGTATATATATGTATGTATGTATGAATGTGTATATATATATATATATATATATACAGAGAGAGAGAGAGAAAGAGAGAGAGAGAGAGAGAGAGAGAGAGAGAGAGAGAGAGAGAGAGAGAGAGAGAGATACAGATACAGATATATCTGCACACGGTAATGTGTATTTTTACTCTCCCCCTAGATTGTAAAGTGAGTGGGGAAGGTCTTTTGCTTTCTTTTGTATCTGCATCACTTAGCGCAGTGCCTGGCTCATAGTGGAGGCTTAATAAAGGGTAGATGACTGATTGGTCTAAAAACAAAAGGGAAGCAAAGCAGCATCTAATAGCAGAAGGAAAAAAAAAGAAAAAATATTTTAAGGAGTTGGGATAGTTTGGGTGCCACCTACACCTCCCTATTCTTTTGCCATTTTTCATGCATCTGTCTTTTTTTCCATCTAAACCCTGAGTGATTTAACAAGGGAAAAAAAGGAAAAGGAATTTATGTGGTGCTTTTAACAAGTAAACAAGTGTACAAATTAATTCAGAGAGCAGTAATTTTGAAAATTTTCTATGTTTAATGTGCACTGCAGTTAAACTACTTTTTCTGTACAAATTAATTTACTGCATCAGTGATCGATGTTTATGTTTAGGCAATTTTATTTCTCAGTATGGTAAAATTAGACCTAATAGTTGCAACCTGTTATGTCCAATCTGTCACTGAAATTCAAATTGCCTTTTTCCTATTATTCAAGGAGCAATTTGGAGGAATTAAAGCCATTGAAACACAGAAGACAAACAATTCTCTGTAAGGACTCAATAGCCTGTGTCATCAACCAAATCTACACACCCGTGATCTTCTCTAAGCAGGTTCTTTACCATGTTTTCCTGAGGTTTTAAATATTTCACATCTGGTAGGCCACATACACAGAAATTTTACAAAAGAGAATGGAAATCACCCAGTCTCAAAGAGAACTTGTTAAGGATTCAGCGCAAGCAATCAAATATATGAGACACTTTTGAGTATGGCCATGCTTTGCATTATCTTTAAATATATTCCGTATCCCTTCTCAGACAAGTGAAGAAAATACATTTTTTTTGCATTTTTCATTTACTTATGTAAATGATTAAATTATTTTGGACAACTTTTAGTCATTTTAATGCTACTAATGTTTAGTTATTTCTTAATTACTATTGCACTTAATTATTAATAGTACTTGTTAATGCTGCTTTCTACTTCTCAAAGCTTCTTAAAGCTAACCATCTTAGTTAAAGATTTGAGATTCTGACTCATTTTTTTTATTTACTTAGGATGTAGTGCTAATAAAGTCAAAGTTATATATTTAATCCCAAGTTATCTTTGCCACATTCTAAGGACAGAGATATTGCTTTAATTCTGAACAGCTCTCTTAGAAGTGTCTGCCATTTATTACAAGTGAGACCATATAGATAAAGCAATGAAAATGCACAATAAATATTGGAGGGAAATAATTCTAAACAAAAAGCTTCATATCAGCGGGTGAGTCATATCACTATAATAAGTCATATTTACATAAGATTTTAACATTTGCCAAAATGCTTTCTTCACAACTGCCCAGTGAAGTAGACAGCACATTATTTCTATTTCTAGTTTGTCTTTGTTTAAAACAAAGAACTGAAGCTCATCAAAGTTAAATGACTCCCTTGATCTTGTAATCTAAAGCCAAGACTTAAATGTGTCTTCTCAATTAAGTCGAACATGCTTTCCACTGCTTCCTCTTATCATTTGTGGAGTTGGAAGAAAGCATTAGTATATATAAACATCATGTTCCAGGGTACCTGATTTGTTTTGAAGCAAAGCAAATTTATGCAATATATTTTTATACATTTGGTATTATCTAACAATTAAAACACAGATTATGTGGAACAGCCATTATAATCACCTGTGAAAAGATCACTATACTGAAAGCACTCCATGAGGGGAAGAAGATTCAAAGTTTAAGCTCTTTTCTTTCTTTAGTCCCAACTTTCCTGCCATTTTCAATTTACTTCCACTGATTTGGAAGATCTATTCTTATACAATGAAATTTTGTTGTTTGCATAATGTCAACTTTAGAGAAATTTTTTCCCCACAATGAGCTGAAAAGTAAAAAAATTCAAGTCAAACAGCTATGATTGTTTTTATGTATAGGGTGGATGAATTTCCAACTGGTTTAACTGCACTACATTGACCAAAGTGGTGCTTTGTCTACACCCTAAGCCTACTGGAAAGTACAGTTCACCAGTCTTAAATGTCTTGCTCCTACATTGGAGTAGAGGTTGTGGGATTCATTCTAAAATATGGAATTCTCTCCACTACCACCAGCACCTTCATATACAGTTTCCTTTAAGGACACTGGAAATTTGTTCTTGCAAAGGAGTGCAGCTCCTCATATATCCCCCATCAGAGAAGGTCACCATCTTTCATCAGGAGTGCCACTTTGGAAGGGGCTCACATGGAGTAGAAAGGAAGGAAGGGAACACCTCCTTAGCAAGTCAGATCAACCCAATCAACCTGAGTGATCCATGAGTTGGCAGATGTTACAGCTCCACTCCTCTCACTTCTGACAATCTCCTCTGAGGGTGCAAAAGGATGGGTGAAATTAAAAGAAGCATTTGTTTGCCTTAAGATAGTATCATGCTCTACATTCTGTCAGCAGTGAAAGACAGAGTTTTGCTAAGGTAGAGGTAAAGTTCCTTTGAATAGCTACTTCTTCCCTTTAAAAAAAGTCTTCCATTATCACTTACTAAATTCAAGGCAGGTTTATTTCCTTGGAAAATTGCTTAGATCATCAAGCTGATTAATAATTTTACTGCTAGGCAGGGCTGATTAATATGGATTACTCAGCTGATTAATAACATTACTGTTCTGAAGAACCAAGTGTGCTCTAAGTGTCTTGTTTTCAAAGAATTTATTATTGTTATTGAAATGGATTATGATTAATGTTCTATTACCTAAGTTGCCTAAAATTTAAGATATATTTATATAATATAAAATTGGAATACAATTGGTATATATATATATATATGTGTATATATATATATATATATATATATATATATATATATATTAGTACTAAAGACCTAAGGAGGTACATGGGAGTAGGAAGATAGGGGGTCATAAAAGATATAGCACTCTTCTCTTGAAAATAAAATGATATGAATCCATTGCTCTTGGTCCAGACAACTAGTAATTTGCCAACTTCCTAGATAGTACTATACTAGTATATATAAAATGTTAGAAATATCAGAGGGAGGTCTCCAATGCACTGAGCAGAACTTCTTTAGAGAATTATAGTAGAAAGTAAGCAAGATGGCATGAGAGATAAATACCCACACAGATGAGACACAAAACCATTCCAGAAGTCTACTACCACCACCCGTTCTTCAAAAGCAACCACTACCAGAATTCTTAGTATTCCTCTCCCTGTCAGAGCCTCACAAAGACACCTGTCAATAGTTCCTACAGATACTAAAACCTCAATAGTCATAACTCTTGTGTTTGACTT
Organism: Gracilinanus agilis; assembly: GCF_016433145.1. Lineage (NCBI taxonomy): Eukaryota > Metazoa > Chordata > Mammalia > Didelphimorphia > Didelphidae > Gracilinanus > Gracilinanus agilis. Next base: position 538,649,934 of record NC_058130.1, on the reverse strand, counting down.
TTCCAAAGCTTCCCCCTTTTGCTGGAGCCCTCAGCATCTCATTTGCAAATGTCCCTCAACTCTTTCCTCATCTCTAAGTTGCCCTGCCCAAGGAGCTCCCCACTTCCTTGACTTGTTTGTGGGAGTCTCCGCAATGCCTGCCCGTTTCTTCTTCTCACTCTAAAGGAGCTGCCACTCTGCAACCTGGGAAGTCAGCACTCTGAAAATCTGATTAAGGGAGGAACAGGAAGGAGGGGTAAGCTCTGCTCCCATTCCCAGGGACAGAGAGAGACAGAGAGTGTTCCTGGAAACCAGAGTTGGAACTCAGAAAGCATTTTTGTATAGAAACCACATTATCAGAGGTGAGTAGGGTCATAACTCAGCTACTTTATTAGTTAAATAGTCTTTTAGGAGCTGACCTAACCACCATTTGTAACATTGCTTCTACCTGAAAATACTATGTTCCAAATTAGCAATGCACAAAATAACTGTAAACTTTCATAATTCAATTGAGGTAGAAGGCCATCTATACCTAAATGCTCCAATTTAACTTTAAAAAAGCATTGTCTTCTATATATACAGTTGCCTACTTTTAACATGCCTACTATAAGAGCTGAAAAGACTTAATTTTAAAAGTTTTCTCATATGTTTGATGCATAATTTTTGTTATGAACAAATTCCTTTATGTATGACTTCTTTTACTGCTCCTCTTTGGACTTCTATGCTTCTGATTTTAACTTTCATAAAAGGTTAATTTCCTACTTCAGGATCTAATTTCATAAGCCTTGGGGAAGGTAGTTTATTGGGGTCCAAAAAAAATTCCAAATTGGTGACATTTCTCAGACAAATTTAGGAAGCAAATATCTCTAAAAGGATTAAAATTTATAAAGGACTCATGCTCTTTGGAGGGAAAATTTGGAGGGAAGATGTAAGATCACTTTTTAAATGCTCTGCTCAAAAGGCTCCAAAGCTCAATTAAATTCAATTAATATTTCTTCAATGCTTATAATGTTCATGACACTTTACTAAGAATGTATAAAATATATGATTACAAATTCAGTTCAATCCAACAAATACTCACTGGGTCTACTACATAATAGGTAACACAAAGATAAATATGAAACAGTCCCTACCCTCTAGTAGCTTACATTCTACTGGAATGTCAAATGTCCAGTGAAAGGAAGTATAAAACATTTACAAATAACTTCCACTAGAAATGATTTTAAAAGGAAGATGGCATTAATACAAGGAAACATAGGAAGACATAGTTTTTATTTTCTAAAAGGGAAAAAGAAGCTTATTGTCTTTAATGGGATTTTTAAAACTCCCCCACCATCCCCTGGAATTTTGGCATAAGAGGTCATAAGCAAAGGTTTACTAGAAACTGTAATGAAGCTATTTTAAGAATATATCTTTAGAAAGATTGTTCAGGACTTCACTGTTATTAAAGTTTCTTTATTGTTTTAAGTTTCATTGTCATTTATTCAACTTTTTACCATCCTCTACCATCCCCTGAAGAAATGTTTTGCTTTCTGGTGAATTCTCCAGTTTTATCTCTTTACTTCATTACTAGCATGTTACCTTTAAGTGAGTTCAACTTGTACATTGATTTTCTTTCTGCACCTAAGGTAGGATTCTGTTCAATTATCATTGATGTTGTGTTCTATCCTTGTTGTCACCTCTCTTGCCCAAAGTCTTGGCCATATTCTTCACTTTGGCTGCAGCCACATGACCTTAAGCTATCTGACATCCCGTGGAAGGTTTTAACAATTCTGCTCATTTCACAGGCTTCATGGTTGCTGCTCACTAACATTCAAAAGCAATCTTTGTTTTCTTCTTCTTTCTCTTTCCTATGCAACCAGACTCTCCAATCTCTTTCAATCTCTCTCTATATCTCTTTCTCTCTCTCTCCCAATCCCTCTGTTTATCTATCTCTCTGTCTCTCCCTCTCTCTCTCTTTCTCAAGTTCTCTCTCCCCCCTCTCTCTCCCTCCCTCACTCCATCTCTCAATCTCTCTGTCTCTCTGTCTCCCCTCCCCATATATGATCTGACTCCTTCACAGATGTCTATTAACACCCATTTCTTCCTCTTCCTTAAAAAATACTCATTTGATCTTGCCCAGTCCAACTAGCTATCATCAGGTATCTCTCACCCTCTTGACTAAACTCCTTGAGAAAGATACGTCTTACATTAGATGTTTCCATTTCTCCCACTACTGACTAAACCGTCCGAGGTCTATTTTCTGACCCCTCCAATGCCTTCTACAAAGTTGCTAGTGGCAAACTTTGCTTTTAAATGTAATCCTTCAAAACCATTCCATAACTTCTAACTGTTGATCATCACCTCTTCCTGAATGCCATTTCCTGGCTAAATTTTCATGACACTGTCTTCTTTTCCATGTCTAGAATGCTTCCATTTCTTGTACTTGCCTTGCTTCCTTGAAGACTCAGCTTAAATCTTATCTTTTGATGGAGGTATTTCCTGATTTCTCCCTGCCTTCCCTCTTAGATTATCTGTAATCTACTCCATATTTATCTCAAATGCATATACAGTAGGGCCCCCTTATCCACAGTTTCAGTTATCCACAGCAGGTCTTAGAAGGTATCCCCCAAAGATACAGGAGACTTTCCAATAGTTATTTGTATGTCTCCCTTATTAAAATATGAGTTCCATGTGGGCAGGGCATGTTTTTGCCTTTCTTTTCATTGTGCTTAGCCAGGTTACCTCTCAGAAGATGCTTATATATTTCTGTTTCTATACTGGGGTTAATCACTTAACCCCAATTGCCTAGTCCTTGCTGTACTAAAAGTAAGTGTACAGAAAGTAAGAGTTTTAAGAAAAAGTTATATTAGTGTATACCCAAATCTCATATAAACATATGATAAATCCCAGTATAGAAACAGAAATATATAAGCATCTTCTGAGAGGTAACCTGGCATTGTGTTTAGAGGATTAGCCAAGGACTAAGGAAGAATTGGGTTCAAGGACTACCTCCGGCACATATTAGTTATGTGACCACGGGCAAGTCATTTAATCTTTCCATGCCCTGAAAATTCTCTGTGACTATAAATTACAGATAAGGTGAAGTCTCAACCAAAAGAAAAAAGAACTATCAAGCAATATACATAAATATACATATGCAGCATATAAATTTAAATAATATATGCATATTTAGTGTATTTTGATTCCAATGTTGGCTTAATTTGAATCCTAGCATTCAAATGACAGTGGCAAATCATTAACAGCCTTCTCTCCATTATGAAAAGTAAGATTTTTGCCACTATATTTCTTCTTTTCTATGACTGAGGATCAAATAAGATAATATTTGTGAAGCGCTTAGCAAAATGCCAGGATCATAGTATAGGTGCTTAATACATGCTTATTCTCCCTCCCCCTCATCGCTTTTGTATGGTTATAAAATTGTGTCCGATTATAAAAAACATGAGAATAGAATGTCATGTGTTAAGGGAGGATTTTTTTACCAATCTAATTCTTAACTATTCTAGCAATTTATTGTGTGGCACTTTTCCCTTCAAACTCAATTTAATTCTATTTCATTCAATTCAATAAACATTTCTTATGACTTCCTTCTCGTCTTAAAGACTCTTTCTTCCCTTGACTTTATTGTCAATGAAATCTTTTTTCTTCTCCTGTCAGGCTGCTCTTTCCTCATTTCCTTTTATTGTTGTTGTTCATTAGGCATTCTCCACCTAACAAGTATGGTCCCCCATGGCTCTGTCCTCTTCCCTCTTCTGCCTCTACGCCTTCTCCCTTGGTTCTCTAGTCAGCCCCCATGTCTTTATTATTACTATACAGAACCTATGATCCCATTATCACTATGCAAATAATTTTCAAAGCTACATATCCCACCTGAATCTATCTCCTGAATCTGATCTACCTTGCCAACTGCCTGGTGGACAATTTTACCTACTGGGCCTACATCTCAAACTGAATATGTGCCATGTGAGACTCATTATTTACCCCTTCAAAACCCCTGGAAATCCTCTAAAGATTCCTATTTCTGTGAAGGGCACCACTATCTTCATCCTTGGTTCTTCCCTCTCTTTACTCCTATAGCCAATAAGTCATCAAGTCTTATCAATTCTACCTTCCTAATATTTCACATTCATTCTTTTTTCTTCTTTCCTCTTGCTGTCACAGTACTTTACAACTTCATCATCTCTCACTAGGAGACTCACAATAGCCTTTGGCTGCTGGTCTTTTCTCTCTCCTATTTACCATCCACACACAGCTGCCAAAATAATCATCCTAAGGCAGAGGTCTAACCATGTCATTCTTCTGCTCAAAAAACCCTCAGTGGACCTGGAATAGATCTTTTCTAAGGTCCCTTCTAGTTCCATATCTGGATCTATTTATCTAATATTTATATATTTTTATATATATACACATATTCTATATACATATTCTATATATAATATATATTTATATCTTAGATCAAATAGTTTGCCCACAGTCACACAGCTAATATGTGTCAGAGGCAGTTCTACCCAAACTGGACTACTAGCTACTTCTTCCCTAATTCACCCATCTCTCTTTGATCTCTGTGCCTTTGTAAACACGCTTTACAGCAGTCTAAAATATACTCTTTTCTTATCTCCATCTCTAAGCATCCTTAGACTCCTTGAATTGAAATTAATTCTTACCACTTGCTTACTAAACTAGCCTTCTTACTTTCTTAATGAAGAACATCTTTTCCCTTAATCTTGCCTCTAGAAAGCTCCTGGATATTATTATGCTGCTTATCTATCTTTTAACTATAAGTTCTTTAATGACTGGAAAACCCTCAGTTGATGCCAATTTCTCATCAGAAACTCATTTCCCCCATTCTTATGATGACTAGCAAATCCAGCCTCAGACACTAGCTTTGTGTCCCTAGGTAAGTCACTTAACATTTTTGCCTCAGTTTCCTCATTTGCAAAATGAGCTAGAGAAGGTAATGGCAATCCACTCTAGTATCTTTGCTAAAAAACTCCAAATGAGGTCAGAAAGAGTCAAACATGACTGAAAAACTAAACAATATGATTAGATCTGAAACAAAGCTATTCTTTCTCAATTATTTTACTTTGCTCTTGGTCAAGGCATCATATGTTTATCTGATCAGAATTTGCTCTGCTCTAGTAACAGGAATGATGGCTGTGTTTATGAGTTTTTGCCTTCAGCAAGGACTTCAGTGGTCTTTTGCTGACTGAGCTTACTGATCAATAACTAGATTGGGTGCCAGTTTCTCCAGAAAAAAGGCTGCCAAAATATTATCTTTTGTATTATATTTTCAGATTATATTACTCCCGACTGTAAACCATACTAGCATTGAGGCAATAAAGAAGTTGATTTTTAACTTGCTCAAATTTTGTGGAGTTTCCTACAAATGTCAGAATTTGATTCTGCCCTCATCTCAGAGAAATCTGGTTAACCACCATGCATCTTAATCACATAGTCAAAAACAGAATTGTCACCATCTTTGTTGTGGTTGTTAGAAATGCTATGTCTTAGAAAGTCAGAGAATTATGGTTTATGCTTATATAATGTCAGATTATCCAGATAAAAAAATAAAAAATTTTATTAAACATCAAAATGTTTTGTCTATGTGATGCCAAATTTCAGAGTATTTGGAAGCATTCAGATTCTTGGTGTCATGTAGACAAAACATGCAGATGCCTGACTTTTTTTTTTTAATTTTTCATTTGGATCTTTTAGAATAACATACCTAAAATAACATATCTAAAGCCAATATGTTCTTCCATGCTGCAATTATTTAAAGACCTACCTATTTTCATAGTAATTCTTTTCCTAAGTAGTTTAAACCACAATTTTTTAGGAAAATGGTATTTTATTCCTTTGTTTTATTGATTTTAAAAATAAAATCACTTTCTGGAAATGCAACGGAGACATCCGCACTCTATAGATTTGGCTTTTCTTTCCCTGGTTCCATTTCCATTTGCTAAACTGCCCACTCTGTGTTTTATGTAAAACTGCAGATGTCTTCTTATTAATCAAGATTCTAATACATTCCAGATGAATAAACAACTTCAGCACTGCAGCACGTACCACTCTTCTTAAACACAGGATTTATTAGAGCAGCCTGTTCCAAGATCTCTTAACTTAAAAAAGATGGCTTATTGTTCCTTGTTTCTACAGCAGGGGCCTAATAAATGCACCAAAACTATGTCTTTGTCCCTTTGCAATACACTATTCAAAAAGATTTCCAACCCTACAGTGTAACATTATCCAAATCCTTTGAAACCATAAGTAGTTTGCTCAAACTCAATCACCCATATACAGAAATCATAGACAATCAATACAAATGCAATATGTTTGTGATGACATTAGAGAAATTATGTCCCAGCATCCTTTGCAGTATGCAATAGCACATTTAATATTCACCAATACATTGCAAGGTGGCAGCCCTAAATATAACACTCTAATTAGAAAAAGCACTCTTTGATGCACAGCAAAATATTTTGGTTTTTAATTTTTTTCCACATAAAAGGAATAATTTAGAGGAAATGATCCACACACACATGGCTTTGTTTAACTCAGGGCTGTGATTTCTCTGATTTCACACTGTTGATATTTCAATGGGAGTTTACCATGTAATTTTACCAATCAAAATCCATTTAAGAACTGGTCTTTAAAAATTTAATTCTGAACTACAATCATTACTTTATATATTTCAACTTGTACCATTTTACAGCTGCAGGGGAAAAATGGAGTTTTCTCTATGTAATCAAAAAGGAAACAGGACAAGAAAATAATAATAAGGTTGAAAAGCCCATATTATCCCAATGTATGTGGCTAATGGCTTTTGTACAGTATTAGCACCCTTCTTATAACTCCCAGTTTTCTAATGTTCTAATACTGGACTCCTAAGGGTGATTCTATAAATAAGACATGTGTATAGAAAACTGAGAAAAAAATGAAAGGTTATAATATTAACATACCAAACTCATTTTTAATTAAAGAAATAAAAAAGCCCAGTCTTTGGGGGGTTGGGGAAAATAAGGTAGTCAAATGAGACCAATTAACTTCATTAGCTTCTACAAATACCTAGTTTCCTAACACATTCCCATTTTTCCATCTGCTCCACAGCTAAATATGCCTGTAAATTAACATTTTACTTATGATTTAGCTCCTTATTTGAAGCAATTCTATATCTCTTTTGCTGTCTTCCTTATATTTATTTAGGAAATACTTTCCTAAGCTTTCCCCACCTTGATTGGTGTCAGTGTTTAATTTGTAAGATTCAGATCACGAAATCAGATATTTCACTTCTACAAAGCTTTACTGAAAAACAGCAACAGGATGCCAGCAAGCCTGTGTCATTAACAATAGGTCTTTTCCTTGAAAATATTTCCCCCTCAATTTTTGTTGATTCCCCAAAAGTTGGAAAAGTAGCATAGCCATATCTTATACAACATCTTGCAGATTCTTTTTTTTTCCACTTTGGGCTGACACTGATGTTATATCACGGGGCCCAAAAGAGCCTCCATAATATTCTGACATACTTTCTATACAAGTATAAAAGGATGCCTATGGACTCTACTAGTTTAAACATCAAATATCATACATAACTTTCAAGATATGCTACAAAGATAGATTAAAATTGGCAAAGGTCAGTGGGTATGGCCTGATCTTATGTCAACTATTCATTTAAATGTTTACACAAGGACTACTTTTTTAATGTATTTCTAGCCAAAAATATCAATAATATGGAAATGGGTCTTGATCAATGATACATGTAAAACCCAGTGGAATTGCATGTCGCCTATGGGAGGGAGTTGGAGGGAGGGGAGGGAAAGAACATGAATCTTGTAACCATGGCAAAATATTCCAAATTAATTAATTAAATAGAAATTTCCCAAAACAAAAAAATAGTAAAAACATATTTATGGCCAAGCAGCAATCATTGTTATGAAAACAGACACTGGGGTGGGAGTGGGGGTCTGAGTTGATGGCTCAGTGGATAGAAAGCCAGGTATAGATATGGGTCAAATCTGACCTCAGGCACTTCCTAGCTGGGTGACCCTGGACAAGTTACTTAATCACCATTGCCCACCCTTACCACTCTTCTGCCTTGGAACAATATGCAGTATTGATTCTAAAAGAGAAGGTAAGGGTTTGAAAGGGAAAAAAAGGAAGAAAACAGATACTGTGATCAATGGGTTAAAGAGTTATTTAGTTCTACTTTAACTTCTCTCAGTAACTCTTTATCCTTTGCTGACATGTCAATTTATTATTTATAGCAGCACGTCTTTATAAATCAAAAAGTGTATCAATATACTTCTAACAGAAACAACTGCACACATGAAAGAGAGAGGAAGGAAGTTTCCTTTTTTAACCCAATAACTCAAAAAAGGCAAGGCAAGTAAAATGTCTCTATGCCAGTCGCTGGGTGGATACCAGGCTGTCTAGCACCTATCACATTATTTCCATTTTTTGGTACAACCAGTTACTTGAAGGAAATGTGGTCTTGAGGGGAACTTCAACAGATTGGGAAAGATAAGGAGAGAACAGAAAGTATTTAAGAGCATTAGATACATTGTTTTATGGTCAGCACTAACTTCATCCACCACTCGGCATTCTGAGTATATTTGGTAGTTTTAATTTTAAAAATTTAGGTCCTCCACATGTCAAGAGTTGGAAAGCATATCCCTCTGTTTCGGCTTAGAATTTGTGAATAAAAGCTTAATTCTCTAATTCGCCATGGGGCCTTGATAAGTCAAAGTAAATGGGAACCAGAGCCCCTTGGATAATAAAAAATGTGGTTAACAAGGAATGACCAGTATACAATTTGCTCGGCTTCTCTGGAGAAATTAAGGTACAAGCTGAGAATCGTATGAAGGATACTAGACAACATACTGTAATCTTGGGCTACATATTCACAATTTTAAAAGCCTCTGAGTGGAAGAAAAAAATGATAGATATGAACCTTCCCTTTCTCTTTAGATGAATATGAAATTCAGATCACAGTGATCTCTTTTTCACTGTAATTGTGAACACAAACTTAATAATGTCATTAAGAGAGCATTAGGTCTGAGGGATAGCCAGGCAATTAATATAGACTACTTATATGCTTCTCCTTTTTTTCCTCCCCTATTATTTCTTTTTATGAGTTCAAGAAATAGTAATGCTCTAGTATCAATAAGGTATCAATCAGAGCACATAATTAAACTGAAATAAGGAAAATATCACAACCCTTGTACCTTAAAAACATACAAATAAATATAATTAAATCATCTCTTCCATCACAGAGCTAAGAAGGGACCTCAGAGATGACAGAGCTTAACCAATAATTTTACAGATGAGGAAACTGAGGCTGCATGTGGCTAAGCAATTAGCCTACAGTCACACAGCTAATTAGGAATCAAGAGGACAAATCAGGATTTGAGCCTAACTCTTCTGACTCTACATCTAGTCCTCTTTCAATTTAGTCAATCAACATTTTACCCTGTCTCCCAATGACAATGCACCTACTTTCCTAAGCAAAAGAACCTAAGGAAGTCAAGCAATCAGAACTGAGAGTTATGAGTTTGAGTTTAATTAAAAATCATATCCACCCATTCCCAAATTCCCTCCTAATTTTGTTTTTATTTTGACCAACTTTCTGTTACACCTGTGCTTGATACTAGTTTCATGGCTGATTCACCAACTACCCCTGGCATTTTCTCCTTAATATTTTTACCAATAGGTCAAGGTATAGTATTTGCTATTGCCCAAGGCGATGGAGCCCCATTTCTCATCTTTTCCCTCATCCCCATGTAGTGGACCTTAGCCACCACCCACCCTCCCCAGCTCCCACTGGTTTCAAAGGAAGCATAAAGCAGATTGGACCTGATACATCCCAGAGTAGCCCATTGTGTGAAGGAACTTGTCCTCTGGGAATCTTAATTGATACCCTAGGCTTTCTGCTACAGTTTCTGTGTTTGTTTGATTACAGACCTTTGTCCCTACATTCTTTCCCCACCCCAGCCCTTTCTTTTCTGATACAAACCCTTGGACATATATAATGGAACTGTTCCACCCATAAGAAGGGCTGAAAGAACAGGGTTTGCATAATGAAAACCCTCAAGTAAATGTTATGCAAATTTATTATCAATCAAACCTGAAGTACAAATTTACTACATTGTAGAAAGGCTGTAAAACAGCAATTTGTCTTACTGTATGGGCAATTTTAATGTATTTTTCCAAAGCATGTGTATTGTCTATTTCTGTTAGCCAGACCATTCAAACTTTGAAGTGCACTGTAAAAATAAAGTATTACATTTTTAATAATTTGCAGTCAGAGAATATGCTGTTCATGTTTTCCACCTCCAGTGTGGTCCGGGAACACATAATCGCTGCTTTCACTTGCGTGATCTGATCGTTATACAGAGCATGAACCTGTTTGTGATTACTTTACATTTTACAATTATTATCGTAAGAGCTACTTTCAGTATTCTGGAAACAATTGTGATTTTTAGCAGTTAATGGATTAGAGCTCTTTATAGTCTTTATAGACACAAAGAGGGGGGAAAAGTGGGAAGTTTACTCTTTTCCCTCAGTTGTATATGAAACCACACCAGTCTAGCACACAAACACCAATGTGGCCCCCTATATATGAGCATGCACGCACACACAAGCACACACACACACACACCTAGTTAGGTTTTCATTTTGTTTTTTCAGATTCACTTTAACAATTGAAAGGTTATCTTTCTAGTGCTCTGTTTCCTGCCCCTTCACCTATAACATATAAGCAGCAAAGTCAACATCTCCAAACATCATTCATTCCCATTATCAGTAGTTAGTTGTTTAGAAATTAAAAAGTTATATACCTTTTTGAAGATGAAGGGAATTGAATACCAATTTATGTATGGATTTATCCAGTACACTCTGATTTATTGACATGTTGTTTCTCCTGTTAGAATGCAAGACCCTAAAGGGTCCAGACTTAATCTTTTTAGTCCATACTTGTAACAGTAAATAATCTCAGACTAATATGGTACAAGAGATTGATTCATATATCAGAGTGTAATTTCCTTGAGGGCAGGGTCTAATTTTTGCCTCTTTTTATAAGCTCACTGCAAAATACAGTACCCAGGCACTTACTCAATAATCAATAAATTAACCAATCAATATTTATTAAGAACTTAATCATTATTAATAATTATTTGTTGAGAGTTTAATAAATGTCGTTTGATTGATTTAAAGAGTTTGAGGAAAAGAACAATGTTGTTGTAGATAACAAAGTAGGGAAACTCAATGGCCTTCCTTCCTTGCCTTCTTCCTTTGAATTCCCAAAAGTACTTTTCATTTTGTTTTGTTTTACATTTGGGGATTATCATTAAGGATCACATATGGACGTTCCTAAAGAGAAGTTACCTTTTTTTCCCAGTGGTGGGGCATTTCTAGACTTCACCTATAGACTGGTACAAGAATTCAGACCTTGCCCAACATGAATCACAGTGATAATATTAGGTCTATGGGGAACTATGACAACTTTTTACAAGTAATGGAAAGGTGCAAATGGCAAGAAAGGAAAAGAATTATTTAAAGAGGTCCAAGATATGTGAGTGAAGTGGGACTAAATTAAGCAAAGGAAAATTCAGGTTGAATAGCAAGGAAAAAAATCCTAATGGCAATATGTTAGAAGAAGAGTTTCTGGAGACGTATATTAGGAAAGTCCACTGCAAGAATGATTTTAACATTAAACTTGAAACAATACTAGGAAAGAGACAATAAGGAAGATGCTCGAATCAGCCAGGAAATCATTTGCTGGTAGCTTTTTTCTATCCTCTGATTCCATGACTATGAAAACTACTCAAGGAAGAACAGAGGATGACATCTCAGTGGAACAAATAATATAGTGGCAGAGATGGCCCTCAAAAGATTCAAACTGTTTATTAATAAATCATCTGCATGAAATCCATACCAAGAGAACAGTAGTTTATGTGACTATACATTGTAAACTGTAAAGTGTAAATCATATTACCATTACATCAATTTGGAGACTTTACATCTGAACATGAAAAAGTCTATTTGCCCAAAGTTCAGTTTCTCTCACATTCATTTAAGGAACTGCAAGATGTGAACAACTGGTCCCTAAGAATAAGACCAAAGTCACCACAGCAGGAAGAACCCTCAGCTTGGAGTTAAAAGACCTGCTTAAAGGTACCAACTCATACCTGCTGAAATTGTGAGAAAGTAATAATCTTTCTGAGACTCAGTATCTTCATCTGTGTAATGGTATATATATATATATGTATAAAATATTATTTTTTATCGGTCCCCCAAGGTCATTATATACATAGGATTTGGTACACCTTAAAGGATGATAGATAAATGTGAACAATATTTCACTCAAATCAATCTTGACTGTAGGCTTCTTGCCAGCTTGAACTAATGGTTTAAAAAGTCAGGCAAATGCATTTGTTAAGCATATAGGATGTGCCATGCATTGCTCTAAGTGTGGGAATTACAAATAATGGTAGAAATGTTCCTACCCCAAGGGACTTACATTCTAACAAAAGGGTATTTTTTTCTGTTTAATTCACCATTTCTCTAGCTTTCCATAATAGTGGGAAAGAATTAAGCCCTAGGAGTCAGAATACTTGAATATTTAGTCTGGTTCTTCTACTCACAAGAGTATGTTGTTTGTCCCTAGATAAGTCCTTTACTTCTCTAGGAACTTGAGCAGTCTCATCAATAAAATGAGCAGGTTGGAAGGGATGATCTCTAGGCATTCTACTAGTTCTGAAATTTATGAAATAAGTCTTCTCAAGTTTATTCTGTTTTACCAAGTTAAATGAAAGCTCTTTGAAGGTCAGAGATTATTTCATCTTTGTTGCTATGTCCCTAGCACCCAGTACAGTGTTTGCACAGAGTAAACACTTAATAAAAACCTGTCAAATTCTGTTGAACTGAATTGAATTTCTTGAAATTTCTTTCTTTTTTTCTTTGTTTATTTGTTAAATTAAAATACTCAGCTAACTCCTTCCCTCCCTCTCTCCCCCATTATAAAAGTAGTCATTTGATGAAAAGATATCCATATATATGTATATATATGCATACATATACATATAAAACTATATCTTATTTATTTCCATTTATCAGCTCTTTCTCTAGAGGTAGACAAACACAAATCATTCTTCAAATAATATTGTTGCTATATACAAATTGGTTTTATGGAAATATTCCAGTAATTAAATATTTTAAAAAGGCACCAGGATGCAATACTGTCAATTCCACTACACTAGACAATATTACTAATATTAGAATTTGTACCTATAAGTGAACTTTCACCAATGACTCTTGGTATTTTGCTGCTAGACCCATAGAAAGAACAAAGCGAGGCAGCTTGGTATCCTTTTGACACTGACATAAAAGAGGCACTGAGTTCTCAAAGGAAATGACAGAGAAGTACAAGATCTGACAGGTGCCACCAAGCTGGGTATGTTTCCATCAAAATTCTGACAATTGACTATGTACCTGTCCACTAAACAGTGGCCCAGCTAAGGTCAAAAAGGCTCAAAACCAGAAGTTGGGTCACTACATGATAAATTGTTTCACCTCATAACAACTCACCCAACTGCCTTCTTAGGTAGAGAGAAGTTTCAGTCTTCGTTAGTAGAGAAGGTAACCACAATAAAGAAAGAAATAAAGAAACCTTTTCAACTACTAAGGATGCACTGAAAAACCAGTTTGCCCAAATTACTATTATGATGCTAATACAGATATTCATGGATTGTTTATCCAAGCCAAAGCTACTTTATAGATAATAAAGTTATTTATTTAAATAAGCTGGCATATAAGGAAACTGAGGCACAAGAAGATTAAAATCCCTAGTGATTAAGGAAAATAAATGTCACCCAACATTAAAGTACTTACATACATCAAAGTAATCGTTCTTAATGTAAGGGTCTATGAACTTAAAAAATATTTGAATAACTATATTCAATATAATTGGCTTTCTTTGGTATCTGATTTATTTTATTTTATAGACTTAAAACTTTCTGATAAAAGATCACATAAATTGGCCAGCCTAGTAAAAGAACTCAAAATAAAGAAAAATGGTTAAAAATTCCTTGTTCTAAACAATAAATGCTAGTTTCTACACAAAGGAGCCTGATTTTTAACATGCATAAAATGCCAAAAAGGCAAAAGTCTTTTTTTTTTCTCTTTTTTTATGCAGTTTACAAGCAATCACTTGACTCTAAATTCTGTAGTTGGGGGACTTATTTCATTTAATTTTTTTTACATGACTATGTATATATATGTGACTTTCACACAGGCAAGTGGTACAGTGGAATCAAGAAGATTCATCTTTCTGAGTTCTGATCTGCCCTCAAACACTGACTAGGCTGTGTGATCCTGGGCAATTTGTTTAACCCTATTTATTTCAGTTCCTCATCTGTAAAATAAGTTGGAGAAGGAAATGGCAAACTCGTGTATCTTTACCAAGAAAACCCCAAATGGGGTAACAGAATTGGAAATGACTGAAAGAATTGAATAACAACAATAAAAAATACATATATAATATATGTATCATTTATGTTCTTTTTGCAGTTTGAGAATTAAATATTTTTTAATAATTATAAGACAACTTAAATAGAATGAGCTATGAATTTTATGTTTCATATTTGTTCCTTAATCAGGGTATTATCTCCTACTCACTTACTTAAGTATATGTTATCTCTTCTATTAAAACATAAGCTTCTTGAGGGCAGGAGATGTTTCTGCTTTCTCTGTATCCTCCGTGCTTATTAGCACAGTACCAGGCACTTAGCAAATGCTTGTTGATTGGCTGATCAATGAATTAGGATTCACATGTAACAAAACAGCATTCTCAGATAATGACTTTCATCTAATTATTTTATTTTGGAATCTACCCTCATGACTGCCTTGAGACAGGACTGTAGCTTTGGAAATGGAGATTGCTGAAATAAATGGGGTGATCTTGAAGTTCTCCTCTAACTATGTCACTCCAAGTCGCTCACAAACAACGGAGGTAAGAGATGTCGTAGTTACTCTATGTTGTTCAGAAGAATCTTGTATGCTACAGAGCAACAACAAAAAATGGCATATTGAGAGCTAAAACCCAAGGAAAGTAGGGAATCGGTAAGAGAATATCTAGGTGCCCTTCAAGTTACCAGGCCCAAATGAACTACATTTTAAGGTAATAAAAGACCAGGCAGATGTAATCACTGAGCCATTGTCAGTGATTGTGGAGAATGGAGAGTGGTGCTACAGGATTGGAGAAGGACGAATGAAGGATGGTCAGCGCCAATATCTTCATATGAATATCAGCAATTATCTTATGAAAGCAGATTTCTTTGTGCGCCTTCCATCACATAGGATGTCATCTAACTGACTGGAAGTCAAGTTAAAGTCACAGTGCTCCAATACTCTTCTGTTTCCCTTTGCCCCATTTCCCTAGACATATGATACAATTTATCACTTTCCCTATACCTGCAATAAGTGGGAAGTGGAAGAGGGGGGGCTCCGTTAAGCAAATGAGCCTGCATGTCCTTCTTCTTTTCCCCATTACGTAGGAGAAAAATATACATCAATGAGATGGAATAGAATTATCTCTCTTTTCCTCTCACTTTCTTCTCTCCACCCACTGTACACATAGAAAGCCCAAATTCAAAATAAATTGTTCTTATAAGTGGCCGGTCCTAGAAGACAGATGGATGGGAGTTTTTTAGAAGCAGAGAGCAGACCATCATAAAATGCTGTGCTGACCAATAAGATATCACAAGTTCTCATCTGGAATCAAGCATAGCTGCAGAGCGACGTTTGTGTTTAGTCAAAAGTTCTAGAGGAGAATCCAGGAAATAACCAAAGGACACTTGTCTTGCCCTATCAAGAGAAAAATGTATGGAATCCACTCATATCCAAAAGACTTAAAGGATGCCTGGTACACAAGTAGGTGGAGTAGAAAAAAACAATGGTCTTGGGGTCAAAAACATATGAATACAAGTCCTTGCTTTACCAAGGACTAATCATATTACTTTAGATAATAGCCCACTTAATTTCTCTGAGCATCAATTTTCTCATCTGTAAAACAGGGATAATAATGTTTACATTATATGCCTTGCAGAGGGAAGTGCATTGAAAAGCATTTTAAGTATTTTATAAACATGAGCTATTATTATTTTATTTCTGAAATTTTATTGGACTTCATAGGGTTGAATAAAGATACATAAAGTCTTAGAATAACATGAAAGTTTCTAAATGATTGTGGTCTCTGTCTTCTAAATATTACCCTTGGATAAAGGTTCTCGGTGATGCGGTGGATAGAGTATCAGGAATAGAGTCAGTAATACTCGTCTCCCTGATTTTGAATCGAGCCTGAGACACTTACTCGTTGTGTGACCCTGAGTAAGTCACTCTTAACCCTGTTTGCCTTGGTTTCCTCATCTGTAAAATGAGCTGGAGAGAGAAATGGTAAAACATTCCACTTCCTTTGCCAAGGAAACCCCAAATGGAATCATCAAGAGTTGAATGACTGAGATGACTGAACAACAATAAAAAAGATTCCTAAAGCCTTCGAATAATATGGGAGTTTCTATATGACTATGATGTCTCTCTCTTCTCAGTGTTACACTTGGTTAAAGAGTTCTCTAGTTCAGTGGTGTCAAACTCAAATAGAAACTGTGGCCACTAAACCATGCATAAGGCTCTTTGAAGGCTACATACTGACTTAGAAAGCTACATAGTATGATTATCTATGTCCTGTTATGTTTTGATTTATTTTGTTATTTTCCATTTATACTTCAATCTGGAAGGCAGAGGGAAGTGTGGTGGGCATGGTGCTTAACACCCCTACTCCAGACTATCAGCATTTTGGTCAAAACTCAGTATCTATTGACTTTTTTGTGACCCAGATCTACTACAGAGTTCCATACAAGGCAAATCCTACTTAAGTTTTGCTATATGTGAAAACCTATTCTTATCTCAATCATAAATTGGGGAATTTATTCTTTTAACCATAACTGATACCCCATTCCCAATTAAGCTGACAGACTCCTATTTTACCTCATCTGAATAAGTCACAAGAATCAGACACTTTCCAAATGATCTGTACAACAGGTCAAAGATCCCTCTGAAGAATGACATTTGGCCACATTTTTAGTAGGGTCGTAAAAGCCTAAACAAATAAACAATAGAGATAGCTGCACAGTATACAGTCATGTTTTGCCTCTAAATTTGAAGTTTTAGAAGAAACTATAGTTTAGTTAGTGCCTGACTTACAAAATACCCAGTATTCCAAATTATTCTCATGTCTCCTACTGCCCCTCCACAGAACCCCCCAATGCCCCTGCCAAGATTGCTATTGTTAAAAAAAAAATAAATTTAGAACTCTTAGAGAATCCAAGAGTTTAAAAGGAAGAAAGTATGACAAGAAAATAAGAGAATACATATGGGAGTTAAACTTCAAGATCAGATTGACCTACCTTATAATATACCACATCTATGCTCCTCTCTAAACACCCAAAATTCTGCTGAATTCTGTTGTATTCTTTTATTAAGCTTAATGCAAGTTCCAACAACCAATTTATTTTTATTAATAAATATGTTCTTTATAAAATTCAAATTAACATTAAAAGGCTAAAAGATTCTGTTGAACTGCCCTTCCTACAAACCTAAATCACCAAGGGAATGAGGGTTTTGATGAGGAATAGGAATGGGAAGTGGAATGGAGATTAATTATTTCTGAAGCACAGAGAACTCTTATTGGGACAGAAAGACCTGGAGTTGGGTGTTCTACAGCTCAGGACTTTGGAGGCCTGGGGCTTGGAGGCAACAGGTATTGAGTTCATGCTCTTGAACAAGTCAATCTCAGTTTGCCTCATTTTCTTCCATTATAAAATGGGAGTAATTAAAGGACCTCTCTCCCATGGTTGTTGTAAGGATCAAATGAGATAACATTTGAAAAATGCTTGACATAAAGTTTAGATATGCTGTCCCTCCTGCTACCTGGAACAAATGGGCTTCCTCTTTACCTCTTGTTGCCCCTTTTTACACAAAGCCTTTGCCAATTCCACCTGCCCATGCCTCTCTATCGTAAATTTATTTTGTGTGTATCATATGTATATGATACTTGTACATGCTGTCTCCTTCAAGAGGATTTAAAGCTCCTTGAGAGCAAGGACACTTTCATTTGTTATCTCCACAGCCTGACATAGTGTTTGACATAAGTTCTTCATACATATGTATTGTTTGATTAATCCAAGGAGTAGAATGCAAAACAAAGAGGTAGAAAGAATGTCCAAGATAAATTATAACTACTACAAAATTTTGTCCAACAATAATACTTCTTTCTCCTTTTCCTCCTCACTCCCACAAAATTATGGAAACGCATGTCTACTATTAGTACTAAACTTCAGTTACAAAACAAAATCAATGAGTTTTTTTGGTGGGCTAACAAAAAAAACCAAACTCACCATTTATTACATTGAGTCTTTGGGCAGGATGCTCTTGAGTTCCAAACAACTGACTTATAATTCAACTTCTGAAGCCAACTTTCCCTAAATCAGAACACTTGTATGAAGTACCGAATTTCAATAAAGTATGATTATAATGTTAACATTTATACTCTACCTATATCTGTAGAGTTGGAAACTCTTTAAATTTAAGATAAATTAATTTATTCTCTGTAAATGTAAAAAATGTGGCTATTTAACAAATTTTCCATAGATGTAAAACTTATTGTCCTATGGAGACTTTATGAATGACGACTACAGTCCCAGGCTAGCCTCCCGCCTCCCCCAATCCTATTTCAACCTATAATGCAGTTGAAGTACCAAGCACTTGACACAATGGTTAATGCTAGAAGCTTAATAAATGCTTCATAGCTGACCATTCCACACATCTTATCATCTATCATGCCTGTACCCTTGCTTTTCATTTGGAACAATCCCATCCTAAGACAAAATGCTTCCCTCCCTGAATAAGTCAATCCATTCAGCTTGGAACTCCACCCTGGAACTGAGCTAGACTAGTCAGTGAAGTGTTAAATTAACCCAAAGAATTTTATCTAACTGGCTCCAGGTCATAATTCTCTGCCTCCATCTACCCTGAACATCTTGAGACATCACACCATCTCTCTCTCCTGTAAACTGATCCTGTGATTTCCCACACAAAATGTTTCTTCCTTTGCCCCACTTCCTCATTTGTCTTCCTCTATTAGAATGTAAGTTCTTTGAGGTTAGGTAGGAAGTATCTCACTTTCTTCTTTGTATCCCAAGGCACACAGCTGAGTGCCTAACATTAGTTGATACGTAATAAACATTTTTTCTTTCATTTATTCATCATTAATTTGAATTAGAATGAATTTAAATGCCTACTTTCTGGCTTTTTTACCTTTTTTTTTTTTTTAACATAACCCTTACTTTCTGTCTTCGAATCAATACAAAGTACTGATTTCAAGGCAGAAGAGAACTGGAATTAAGTGACTTTACTCAGTCACACAACTAGGAAGCATGTGAGACCACATTGGAACCCAGGACCTTCTGTCTCTACGCTTGACTTTGTATCCACTGAGCCACCTACCTACCTGCCCCTTTAGTAACTTTCTACCAAGATTGTTATACTCTCTTCTAATCCTATGTTGCAAACAGCAGGCTTATTATATTTTAACACTGATTTATATAAACATCACACACACACACACACACACACACACACACACACACACACACACACATACACACACAGATAGAAAGAAGACTGTGCGTGAAATGATCATAAGGACACAAAAACTAGCCAGGAAAGAAATATTCTCATTAGAAAGAACGTGAAGCAAAGTCCAATAATGCTGAATATATTATATTTATGGTGGGACTACATTGTATGCAGGTATTGTACTTGAGAATAATGAAGAAATACTTGCATACTGCTCCACATTCTATGTGCAATTCTTGGGGCATTCTTCAGACTCATTTTCAACATGAAATAAGATGCTGTGTCTTGTGAATGGGAGAGTTGTCATTTGAATATATTTACAGCGTCTTAAAATCTGTTGTGGGACTTATGACTTGTCCCCTAGATTCCTTCTTCATTGTGGTATATTTAACTTTATGTCTGTCATGCACGGCAAGTATCTCAGTATCCTACTGTTAACCAGGCATCAGAGCAAAGAAAGGGGGAAAAAATTCTAGAGACAGAAACAACAACAAACAAAACAAATAAAATAGTAGAAAAAGAGGGAAGCTTACAAACCTTATCTGGGCCTTGATTCAAAACAAATTCTTTTTCCACCCAATAAAATATTGCCAAAAAAACTTGCTAAAGTGCAAACACTCAATCATCAAGGACCTGAAAAATTTACAGTGGATTTCCTGCCGACTTGCAGGGCTACTGGATCCTGCTGTGATAAAACTAGCAGGGATATGACAGACATTTGAATAAACCATTCTATCATGCAAGTGAGGTTTTGCAAAGGGCAAACTTTTAGATTTCCTTCTATACACCTTGTGGGAACAAAATAAATACTAAGGCTAGAAAAGCAATGGAAGGGAAAGAGGAGGAGGAGGGGGAAGAGTTACCCAAGATTGTGAGCTAGAGCTGTAATTGGCTCCATAGTACAGACAGATCCCAACTTGTGACTAGACAAAAATAAACCCAATGAATCTTTAAACTGATTTATAGCCCACCTAGGCAACCATAAATTCAGGAACACTCTTTTATAGAACAGACACATATCTGTACTTCCCCACCTATACTCTCACATGTAGATAAGCACCTAAGGCGAAGAATTGATCAGACTGCAAGGAGTGCTGCTTACTTTTAAATACACATTTTCATGTATAATATTGGAAGATGATTATCTGGGAAAACTTGGCTACTCTCAGCAATGTAGTGATCTGGGATAATCCTGCAAGACTTATGATGGGAAATGCTATCCACCTCCAGAGAAAGAACTGTTGGAGACTTCTTTCGTGTCAGTATATTTATGGTTTTATTTAGGGTTTGGGTTATGTGTGACTTTGCTCTTACAATGACCAATATGGAAATATGTTTGCATGTCTATAAAAATTAAAAATTAAATAAAATATATATTCTGGTTAGACAGTATATATCTGATGGCAAGTTGCCAACATTCCCAGAGACTTCTCCTACCCTGATTCTCCCACACCAACCTTCCCAAGGTTGAGTATTATTATGCAATGGGGCCAGCAGGTCTTCCTGCCAAATTGAAGGTCAGAGTCTGTTGGAAAAGAAGAGGTCACAGGGCTAGCCTGGCAAAGATTGCCCATCCCTTTGAAATGAGGCCTATAGCCTCCAGGGGTGATCCTTTTCTGTGGCTGTACCCTTCCCCTTGACACATGAGTACCCACACATGTACTCATCCATGAATGCAGCGTAAGTGGAAGGAAAGAAAGGTGATGAGTTGACAGCACTGCTAAAGTATATACAGAGAAGCTGCTACTGAATGGTAGAAATGTATCTAGAGCCATTTTTTTAATTTTTGAAATTTAAAAAAATCCTTATATAATTATGGTTCTATATTTATGCATTTCTTTGGTCTTGAACTCAGGCATTTTAATCAACTTTAGTTCCTCAAAAAACTTAGGCTCTATATACAGGGAGAGGATCATAAAGGAATCCCAACCAAATAGTACATTTGTCCATGTTTCCCTAGTTCCTACTCCAAAATTCAACAATTCCCGATTTAAATAATAACAATTCTTGGAGAGCAATCTATTGAAGGAGCAAATCAAGCCAAATCTAAAAGATGAGGGTGGGAAAAATGGAGTTCTTTTTCTTTTCATCATCTCACTCCTAGGATCAACCTGGCTTTTCCATCCTTTTATGGTCACAAGAAAAATCATCTACGTATCAGCAAAATAATGCATATACTCTTATTATATAGAACACCAGAGTTTATTCTGCTCCCTGTCTTTACTCCCCTCTCCCCAGATGTACTGCTATCTTCACTTTCACCCTGCAGATAGAAAAATATTAATTTAAGGCATATCAAAACACATTTTTATAATGTATAAATATAATACCCAATGGACTCCTGAGAGATACACAAAATTAATCCCACTTGTGAAGGCCTTAATATTAGCTCTTTCCTCTTGGGATGAATTTAAAATCCCACAAAAGCCCTTGATTTATTTCCTTCCTACACAACAGCAACAAACACTCACATAATTTTTAAGTAATGTAAAATATCACTTTAATGCTATACAGAGAGTGAGTGAGAGTGCAAGGAATGGATACTTGAAGATAGAGGTACTTAGGGGTCGCATCTTCCCTCAACGTATGTGCAGAATACCATTAAAGTTATGTGCTTGGATCAAAAGAGAAGAGTTTTAACTGGTACAGAAATAAGCTTAATCTACTTCTACATTTTATTTCTACAATGTCTCTTCTGAAGGCTAGTTCGAGGTTACAAGAAGGCTATGTCACTTGGAAACCTAAAGAGGAGTCAGGGAAGTCCCATTAACCTAGATTCATTTGGGTCACATTAATTTTATCAGATATCAGAAACAGCACATCAGCAATTCTTAGTTCTGATCTGAGTTGCTGCAATTTTAAAAATTCCATCACTATAATTGGCCAATTGTATCAAAATCTTTTTAAATTGTATATTCAGAAGTCATCTGAACAACAGCATAACAATTCATCCCTTCATTATTCACTCTAAAATTGCATTCTCCTTTCAGTAGGATGTTGTTTCTTTCATTTTGGTCAACCTAGGTATATTTCTATCTGTAGGTACTAGAGGTAGGAAAAGAGTGACTTAGGGCAGCTCCAGAAAGCCAAAAAATCTAGTGATAAGAATCATTTAATTCCCCTAGATCCCAATCAGATTCTTATATTTGTTATAGTCTGTAATGCATTGACCGCAGACATCCTTAAGATGTCATGTTATTGAAGCAATGGTATACTATCCCCTTCAAACCTGGAACAAAACTCCCCCCCCCCAGACTATGTCCCATTGCTCCCTACCTACTGAATTTTGGAATTCTCTACTGGCCTGAGCTTGATCAGGAAATAAATGAATGCAAACTTCACTCCAAATCTGGATCAGAATCCTCCATTAGACAAGAGCTCAGGCACTATATTTAGTTGGTCCCTAACTATAATTCAAATACATCTTTGGATGTCTTGCCACCCATCTTGTGGAGAAGCATATCTTCTTCCTCCATTTCTTCTAGTAAGAAAAGACAAATCAGCATTACAGTGTTTTCCAGAATAGGCAGGGCAATCAACTGTCCTTTGGCACTATTCCTGTGACTTCCGCAACAAAAAATTATTTCCCTGGACACTACTCCCTAATACACACACACACACGTGTGTAATATATTATGTATAGATATAGATAGATAGATAGATAGATAGATAGAGATAGATAGATAGATAGATAGATAGATAGATAGATAGATAGATATTTTTTTCCTCCTACCTTATTACAAACAATGTAAGCTTCCTGAGGACAGGGAGCATTAAGACTATTTTACTGTTAGTATGTCATAGCACCTACTAGAGGACCTTTAAAGTAGTCTCTCCTAAAAATGTGTTTTCCTTTTTTTTTTCATTTCATTTCAGTAGGTCATTTGATTGGTAACTTGAGTCCTTATACTTTTAAAGCTGTAACTTAACCTCTGTGTAGACAAAAATAACATTAAAGTAAATCCATCACTGGGTGTATGTTCCCAAAGACATTAGGCATTGTCTTTTGGTGGATACAAAGTGTTGGGGGGTAACTAACCCTTCAGTTTTGTTTCTTTTTCAATGGAGGAAGAGTAGGAAAAATTTTTAATAGATATTTGTTCAATGAAAAAAGTAAAATTTAATTTCTAAATTAACACAACTAAATTGCTTTAAATTTCCCTTCATTTACACAATGACTTGGTTGGTGTTTGCCCACACTTTTCCAGGTAAAAAGCTCTGTCTTGAATATACAATTGTAGGCACTTAATAAATGTTTATTGAATTAAATTGAATTGAATCACTTTAAATATAAATATCACTGCTGTATTACCATAGGCATCCATGAGACTGTAGAAGAATAAAGAGAAAAAGAAATGGGAGGTCTTAGGAAATAAGAGAAGAAAATAAAAGAGAAAATCAACACCATTTAACTTTCATAATATTTTCAACTATGCCATAATCTTCCATTAAAATTAATGGAGTAGCAGAGTTCCCTCCACCCCCAAGCCAGTTTTACCACATGATCCATCATACTTAGATTTTGTGACAATAGTAAATCCTCTTGGATCTGTGTGCAAATTATGAAATAAAGAAAATTCGCTTCCTTACCTTTATCATTTGGAAAATGACACCTTTTAAGTCAATATGCGATACTTAGGGAAAATGGTGCCATCGCAAAAATATGACAGCACAAGAGATGCAAATTAGTGCTAAAATGGAGAAAATCATCACTCTCCTTTTTTAAAAAAAAGTGTGATAATTCCACTTCCAATATTCTCTGCTACTGGTATTTTGAATAGCACTTAAAATTTCAGTTTTCCACAAAGAACCCCTGTGCTTGCATTTATGAGTCTCCATATTACTAACTCATCAGTAAATTCCAAGGCAAATTACAAAGGGGGTGGGGAATGGAGAAAGTATATGTAATGAGGAATTTAAACCCCTACTATTGTGTCCATTTTCCCCTTTTAGGGGTCTATTCTCCTATCCACTTGCAGGGATTTGTATGGCTAAGTCCCATTAATGCTAATGTAGCTAGTTATGGCCATACAGTACTTGTGCTGCTCATGAATAGAACAGACCTACTGCCTACTTTACTGACCCACAAAACCCAGCCACACTTGTGATAAAATTGAACAGTGTCTTGCAATTTCATCCCTTAATTGAGATCCCAGTAAATGGCAAGGATCCAAAGCCCTCACTCAGGCTGTTTATCTTTCAGTACTTTCAAGTCACTTACTGGCCAAAAAAGAAATTACAGTGTGATTTAAAGTAAAAGCAGTCAGCTTGCTGCCCTCTTCTTTTTCGCCTCTCTTTCTCTCAATCTTGTTCCTTCTCCTCTTAACAAATGTTAAATTACCATAACTATGGGTCCTCCTTCAATTGTCACCACCATGAATAGTTCTAACAATGTGATATCAGAGAAAACGCATAATTTTTGAAGTATATTCACTTCTTACTAATTTCTTAACTAAGTTGCCATATAAACTTTGATCATCTTTCTGGGTTTTCATCCCTTTTAAAAAATCCAGAAAAAAAATCACTAAAGAAAAAGATTCTTTGACAAAAGTTTAGCTTTTATTCTCAGATATCAGAATCCTTCAGGCTGCTGTTACCCTACACAACCATGGTATCCATTGCTTACTTCTATAATTTCACATTTCTAAAAAAAAAAACAAACAAACAACTATTAAAGGCTAGAGAGGATGGGAAGGGAAGGAGAACGCACAGAACTATTTTTAAAAGAAGCTGGCGGGAAGCAGCTGGGTGTCTCAGGGGATGGAAAGCCAGGCCTAGAGATGGGAGGTCCTGGGTTCAAATCTGGTCTTAGACACTTCCTAGCTGTATGACCCTGGGCAAGTCACTTAACCCCCATTTCCTAGCCCTTCCTATCTTTATGCCTGGGAACCAATACACAATATTGAGAGAAGGAAAGGGTTTACAAAAAATCAGGTTTAGGTAAGATGCTTCCATCATTCTATATCATTATGGAATTGCCCTGAACACACAGAAAACTTAAACAAATGATATTCTAACATCCTAAAATCCAATTCAAGGTGTGTTACTATAATTATATACACTGGACCATTACCAACACTGTAGTGGGTTTTTGTGTCAAGAAGCCTTGAAGAGTATTTATTTTGCACAAGCCCTTTATGAATGATTTAGAATTCATTCAAACATAATTGTATTGGCTTCTCTTTGACATATTAGCTCACGGAAACTCCACAATGTAGAGATAGCTCTCGCTTTGATAACTTGCCAGGAGAAACCTTGTTATACAGAACTGTGACAACATATCTTCATATAACAAACATTCCTTTGGAACAAAAACAACACTCCATATGGATGTGATGGAGTATTTAAGCAGAACACTTTTGACTGACATGTATACAGATCCTCTAACGTGGAATGTAAACAGAAAATGTTTTAAATCGAAGTGTTTTAACTTCACATTATGAAAAATAATAAATACTGAATAATGTAATACGAAGTAATTCCATCTTGGGGTTCTAATGACTAACCACTTGAGCTCTGCTTTTGTGGTTTATAATGTCACCAGAACCCTCTATGGAATTATATATAGAATAAATGATAGGCAATGTAGAATTACAAGGCTATCAGGCTATAATACATACTGTAAGTACCTAATATATCCTTATAAATTACAGGCTTTTATGGCCTAGCATTTTGCAGTATAATGTCACAAACTGTGATGATACAATATACAGGACACGAGATCACATTCGGTTTTTTAAAAGTCCCTGTTCCTACCAAACTCGAATCAAATTACTTGAAAGAATAATAGAAACATAACAACTTAAAGAGTTGAAAGGGACCAGGCCTTCGAAGTCATCCACTCCCATCTCCTGGCCAATACAGTCAGTCCCTCCCCAACTCTCCTGACAGATGATCAGACAGCATGTTTCAACAGCGACAGAAACCAAAACACCGGCGAGGGAGGGGGGGAATGAAAGGCGGTGTATTAAATCTGGACTTGTAAATAAACTGAAGGTAAGACAGTTTTGGAGGAACAAATTCAAACGCTAATGTCCATTGGCAGATTCAAATGTCCAGCGTGACCACGTTCAGTCCTCTCCAACACACACACACATACACACACACACACACACACACACACACACACATGCATTCATTCTGCTGGGCTCTCTCTTGAGGCACATAGGATTAGGGTTTTCTCATAGACATCTGCTCTTTTCCTTTGTCTATGTAAGTAAGGAGCAAGCTCATTCCACACCTATGGTAGGTGTCGAAAGCAAAATATTTCTCCAAAGGATAGCCTACTATTGCGTATAAACACAGAGGACTGAGAAAAGGATGAAAGCAGAAAGGTTGAAGTTTATAATTTTGAACTTTTGATGTTTATGATAATAAAGTACTCTAAAATACAAAATGGGATTCAAATCTCCCAACTATCTGACCAGTTCCCTTATGTATTGCACTCATTAATAATGGTATAGTTCTCTTTAATTAATGCAAAGAATGAAGTTTATCCCTAACCTGGCTTAGAAGAGTTACTTTTTTATATTATATATAAAATATAACATATTTTATTAATATATCATTTTAATTATTTTTTAGTAACCTCATTTATCAGAATAAACTATTTAACCAAATTCCTCTTGAATATAATTAAAACTCCCATGAAGCTTCAAAGTCCTCTGTCAATGGATCCCCTTAACCCAACTGTCCTGAATTACTACCAAATCCAGCTTTTGCTCTACTTGCCAAACCAACAACCACATCACTCCTTATTTGGGATTTTCCCCAATCCCACTTGACATCACAGGATGAGACATTTAGAACTAAAGGGACTTTAGAAGTCATGTAGTTTAAACCTCTTCATCTTGCATCTGGGGAACCAAGGCCTTGGGAGAAAAAGTGACTTGCCCAAGACCATGCCACTAATAAGTAACAGAGCTGACACTCTTGACATCAAATCCAGTGTTTATTCCACTCATAAAAATTTCTCCCTCTACTTCTCTCAGATTATGGAGGTCTGGTTATCTCCCACCAACTTTGGGGGGGGGGTGGTGGAAAGGGGGTACAGGGGTGAGGGTTAGTAAATAACATGTCCTTATATTTAAATTCAAGTAATCCAGTTATTTAATTTGATGTCTTTACTGCATACAATGGTTCATGTGGCAGTTGATATGCAAAGTCTTCTCCATAGTTAAAAAGAAAATGAGAATGAAGAAAAACATAGGGAAGAGACTAAAACACTTTCGAGGCAATAATTTTTTATGTAAATCAAGTTAGATGTTGTGTCTGCTGAGTGCTGAGCTGTTCAGCACAGTCCACTGAGAAAGGGAACACTATCCTAGCTGCCCCCCCACACAGACACACACGCAGAGTTATTTAGTGAACGACCTCTTATTTTTCCATTTGAAGAGTAAAACTTTATTCCCTGAGTTAATTTTGCTGGCATCAATCAAGGACTGTAGAAAATTGGGTCCATATTTTGTATCAGTGGGCTCACAAAACGTTGGGAAGATCGGTGCCAAGTTGTCTTCCCAACTTACCAATCCACACAAAAGATACAATTTTGCTGTGTTCTCTGAAAGTACTGTATGATTGTCCAGCATAATAGTGAAGTGTATCTCATCAGGCAGGTGGTTATGATAAAGTATGTAGTTAAGGATAATGAGTCAAAAGTAGTCCTAGATTAGCATTTATTAGAATCCTGCTACCATAAAACTGGCTGGAAAAGTGTTTCCCTTGTCCTGGGCAGAGGATTACCACTTGACTAATATTCTCAAAAATAACTTTTTTCATCTTCCCAGAAGAAGTGAATTTGTTTTGTATATAACTTCTTTCCACCAGGAATCTCCTTATTTTTCCAGGCTCTAAATGGCCATTCTGTTTAAGAACCCAGGGGTTTGCTGCAGCTGAAAAAACTCATCTGCTTCATTTCCCAACCTTTCTAGAATATGAGGTAAAATGAAAAACAAAGAAATTTTTAAATATTTTGCTAAAATCTCTTCCTCTTGACAACTTTAAAGCATCTCTTTAAAATCCTCAAATTCCTTTTCTGTGCCAGTAGGAAAAAGAAAAAGAAAAAAGGGTTCCAAGAAAGAAATAGATCAGAGAGGAGAAATGAAGACAGAGAATAAGGAAGGGAGAGAGGGAGAGAGGGAGACAATGGGAAATGGAGAGAGGGAGAGAGGGGGGGGGAGAAAGAGAGAAAAAGAGAGAGAGAGAGAGAAATAGAGACAGAAAGAGAGAGAGAGAGAGAGAGAGAGAGAGAGAGAGAGAGNGTTAGAAAGTATGATATCCTTCTTCCCCTTTCTAATCTTCCCCCCAAAAAAGACTGCAAATGTTAATCTCACCCACAATAGATGCTAAAGGTTTAGAAGGTTATATTATGATTTGCTAAATTGCAAAGCAGTAGATGTTTTAATCCCTCTTCACTTTTTTTAACTGAATCAGTTAAAATCAACTTCTGGAGACAACTCTATGCCTGTAGCCACACCTAAAACACATGCCAATACTTTTTTTTTTCCTCCAAATTCATGAGCAGCAACAGCTGGAACTGTTTTACACTAGACGGCTGAGTTCTGTGAGAATGTTCTCCTTGTCTTTGTCTGTAAAACTGAAAGAAGTTGGACTCAAAGGTACGGTCGAGTCCCAGGAGGACCCTGGGTAAACATGAGCCCAGGCCCCCAGCTCCCTTCTGATAGGGTCAGGTGACACCGTGTCAAAAGACAGCCAAGGAAAGATCTAGAAAACTGCACACACAAGGATGATTTTTTTTTTTGTATTTGTGCTTTACCAAAGATGATAAAGAACACAGTTGGATTTCGAGTTTTCCTGCTCTCTTGGAAACTTAAGAATGCAACTGCATATGCATTGTGTCTCCTTCTGAAGCTCTAGCCCACTTCCTCAATTTATCCAGGACTTATGAGAAGAAGCTAGATGGCCACTGTGCCTTGCCATCTTAATGGCCCTCTTAATGAAGTGCAGAAGCCAGCCGAGCATCAATATGACAAACAAACAAACCAAAAATGGAGGAAACTTAACTGATCAGAGGACTGGTCTGCTTACTGCCCAGCACTGAAAAGGAAATGTGAGGGAAGACAAGGACAGAGTGGAGAATGGAAAGGGGAGGAGAGGGGAGCAGGGTGGGGAAGAGGAAGTTATATGAATTTTTTTAAAAGTCTTAAAGTTCTGAAAATAAGAAAGAAAGTAGTAGTACCACCAGTTATGAAAAAGGTAGAGTGCAAACCATGCCAGGCAGATGCAATAAAAGAAAAAACACTATAAAAAAGAGAAAGGAATGAAGAAATATATCCAAGAAACTGAGACAGGTACAGAGGGAGTATTAAAAAAAAAAAAAGAACAGCTGAAGATAGAGAGAAACAAGTCAAAATTGATGATGCACCTAAAAACAAAGGCAACTTTTGCATGTAAACAAAAGAGGTCTGTCAGTAAGGAAAAAAATACACACATACACACACACATACATACATACACACAAATGCACATACACATACATACATACACACAAATGCACATACACACGGAGGCATCAGGCATCTGACTGTTTCAAAAGCCACATCTAAAATTTCATTAAAAAGAGCCCAGCTGCTTCTCTACCCTGACTTTGTCTTTAAGGACTTAGCTAAGCCGAAGGAGTGGCCAGAAAAAAAGAAGAAAAAAAAAAACACTTCAACCCATCTCTCTCAAATTCTTTTATTTCAGCAATGCATTAAGCAATCTCCCTGCAGAGTTATTCTCTTCTTCCTGGTGTGGATAAAGCTCCCCCTGGGGAGCTCTGTAATTTCCAGCTTCTCCGAATTCAGGTATTAGTAAAGACCGCTTGGGGACGGGCAACAATATAACTCTACATTTTCAGGCATTCGGAGAGAACCCCCTAAGGGTCCCAAGTTCAAATTTCTGAAATGTAGGCATTGTAAAAGGAACCTCGGGGGACTCCAGCAATAGAAATCTGCTGAATTCAAAGCATTTCCTAAGCCCTGGCAGGAGCCTTTGCTCCCACTGGAGGCTTTTTATAAAACATGTGTTGCTGAC
This sequence comes from Gracilinanus agilis, assembly GCF_016433145.1. Lineage (NCBI taxonomy): Eukaryota > Metazoa > Chordata > Mammalia > Didelphimorphia > Didelphidae > Gracilinanus > Gracilinanus agilis. The sequence continues at coordinate 538,619,235 of NC_058130.1, read as the reverse complement.
ATGTTGACAGATTGCTCAGTGAAGTGTTAGGTGCATACACAGGCTGGCCATTTAGGGGGACATCAGTTTACCCTTCATCTCTACCTGAAGCACCATGTTTTATACATTACCCGAGGACAGGCAGAAAACAGACACTTTCCAACAAAGTACAGCATCACTTGGCCAAAGACAGCCACCCCCTCGCACGTCCCCCCGACCGCCACCTACCAAACTACAGATATATTTTATATTCTCACCTCTACACACACAGCTGTACAGACTCTCCCCAAATCACAAAAAGGTCAGAAAATAAATTAAGTGTACAGTACAAGGCCTAGGCTTGAAATTGCCTCCATGTATCAGGCCTGCCACCCTTTTGCTACACAGGCCAGAGCACTGAGGGTATAATGAGCAAAGGAATTTTCTAATGACAGCTGACTGTTGGGAGGTAATCTGATCAAAGGCCGATATTAAATCCAACTTCTGCTC